>NC_029792.2:12508580-12542094 GCF_000816755.2 Arachis ipaensis
TAAATATATTAAATGTTTATTTTACTAGGTGTACGAATAATTATTTTAATATTAAAATTTAGATAAATAATTTAAAAATATCATATGTTTTTATTTAATTAATAATTATTCATGTTATTCAAAAAAATCATCATTAGCTAGCATAATTTTATAAAATAATATCTATCTGTCCGTAACTTCGTATTGTCCCTTTTTGTTCACGCTTAGTTATTAGTTTAGAAAAACAATGATTTGCACTCCTTTTTGTATATTTTTCCATAATTTTCTTTTTTATTATAAAAAACATTTTTCACATTTTTTTATTATTTTTAATACTAAAAATAAGGAGTATAAAAAATATAATAATCCAGATAATATTGATGAGTTTATATTATATTGATTAGGACAACTGGACAAAATTTACGTGGCATTTGTTAATTACATCAAGTTTCGATTTAACCAAGTTAGAAACCTACACCCAATTAAATAATAAATATAAATGTGAAGAAATCTCTATATCAATAGACTAATACCTAGGGTATAGAAATTAAACTTTTTTTTTTGTTAGTGATATAATCTTTGTGTTAGTTTTGCTAACTTCTACGTATACTAAGAAACTTCATATTACGTCAATTAACTATGACTCAAATAACGTATAGTATGTTTTTAAATTTAGAATTCTAAGTTTAATTCTCATTTTTACATTTTTTTTAAATTAGTGTATATACAATTAACTATAACTCGAATAACATATCGTATGTTTTTAAATTTAGAGTTCTAAGTTTAATTCTCATTTTTATATTTTTTTTCCAAATTAGTGTATGTTTCTATATACGATATGAAATAATACATAAAAATATATAAAAAATTTTATTAAAAGAAATTAAATAAAAAATATATATAATTATCACTATAAATATTTTACAAAATTAGAATTAAAACTAAAATTTAATAATTTTTTATATTAAAAATAATTAATATTTGTCTTGATTAATTAAGGTAAGTTGAGTAATTATTTCACTTGTCTATTTAAGTAAGTATTAAAGATTTAAATTTTACATTGTGTACGTAATAATTCATTGACTAATGACAAATTTTTAATAAATGGAGCTTTAATTTATGGTGGATTAGTTCTTGACCTACCGAGTTAGAAAATATCGTAAAAAAAAAAAAATAGTATTTGTCTTTAAAGTAGACTAATTTCTCATTGATAGCAATACTTATAGAGATTTGTCTTTATTAAAATTTATCTCTAACAGTTCTATTTGTTGGTATCATATTCATTTTTAAAGTCAAAATAATATGGTCAACATTGTTACCAATTAAAATTTTACATTTTATGATATAATTTTCAAGTATTCAAATTTATAGACCTATGTTATTACAAAAATTATTAAATTAATTAATATTCCTTGGTAATATTACCAAAATACCATCGTTAAATATTAGTTTGTGTGAAGAGTTGAGAAACCATAATAACTTTTATTATTCAATATACAATTTATTTTATGAAAAATGAATTATTATTTCCTACATTGATAAATACATTTTTCACCAATTTCTTACACCATATTATTTGACAATAATTATCTTAAAAATATTAAATAACTACGCTATTTTATAATATAATATACCACATAATTATGTGAATTATTATTATTTATTTATTATTATATTAGTAAATAATATTTAAAACTAAAAGAAAGAAAAAATTAAAAAATTTTCTTAATTTGAATAAAAAAAATATCTTGTAAGTATATCCAACTTTTATATATACTAAATGCAATAAAATTTAATAGTATACTATTTATTACAGTAATGACTCAAAACATTAATTCAAAATATATTTGTGCCCAATAAGATCCTTAAGCGAGCAAAATCGACATAGAACTATTGTTAGGGTCCTAAATACGACTTAGGTTCATTACCTTAAGGTTCAACGTAGATGAATTCTATGTGTCCCATCTCAAATCAGCCCAGATTAGATATTCGTTGCTAATTAGAGATGGTAATGAATTTTTGTTGGGGTGTGAAGGGTCTTCTTTTCTGTCTCTCACTTCCGTTTTAAAAAAATGTCTTCCGTCTTATCTTTATCTTTGTCTCAAATCTCTATGTAATTATCCTCTCGAAAAATGCATATATATATCCACAAGTATCATGTACTCTCTTTAAAAAATTTTGAAAAAAAATCATAATATAATAATCACAAAATAGTCAATTCAACATAATTCAACACAATTCATAACATATTCAATATGAAAAATAAAATTTCAAAAGAAAAAAAATTAAAACATCTTCCAATAACAGAATTTTTTGTGGCAGAACTCAGCGACGTAATGACAAACTTGAGAGTAGGGCTGAAAGTGAGTCGAGCTAGACCAAATTCAAGCTCGACTTATTAACAATCGAGTCTATTTCTTAAACTCAAGCTCGACTCACCGAAAGCTCACGAGTTGACTCGAACTCACGAGTTGGTTCAAATAATAAGAACATAATCTATAATTTTATATCAATAAATTATAACTTATATATTTTAAAAAATATTTAAAAAGATCAATTTTATATATTGTTTATCGATTATATATTCAATTTATTTTTGTTTTTTATCCTAATAATTGTTATAATAGATAATTGAAAGAGCAAAACTGTCGGCTAAGAATTTTTTCTCGGTTAGAGGAAATAAGTTCGTTGCAAGTATAGTTCCCAACCGACAAGCAATGCTCAATCAAAGTTTTAATAGTGGTTGTCACAAGTACAAACCCAATGAAAATTAACCGAAGTATTTAAACATCAGGTCGTCTCACAAGAAATTGTAATGAAGTAGTCAATTATTGGCTATGAAGATGCAGGGGAGGGAGTTTGATTTATAAAAGGGGCAAGAAAGTAAATGGCAAGAAAAGTAAAGTAAACAATTAAAGAAAGCAAATAATAAAGAGAGACATTCATGGCAAGGATTGAGAGTATACGCTTTCCATCCTAGTCACTAATAACAATAATTAACAAGAGTTTATCCTATTTCGTCATCCCTAACAATGGAAGAAGGTACAATGTTATCTTCACACGAGAGAAAGTCAAATAAGACTAGCTAATCTCAATCCAAAATTCCTAATCAACTTACTAATTGAATTAGCAAAAGATTAGTGTTAATGGAAACAATATTAGCTAACAACTCTAGATCACCAACATGAGTTGGGTATTCATGACTCAAGATTACCTAATTCCTCTTTTCAAGCCAAGAATGCTCAAAAAGCTACTCTAACATCCCACCAAGCATTTTGTCAAACACTTGGAAGGCATAAAAGGAAAGCATAATAAATTTCAAGAAATATAAATTTTACAACTAAGAAAAATAAGATGTAGGAACAAGAAATTACAAGAAAAATTAAAGAAAAACAAGAATTGAACCCTAGATCTAAGATGCAAGGTACCCTAAGAACCCTAATTCTAGAGAGAAGAGGGAGCTTTTCTCTCTAAAAATTAACCTACATGATGCTAATCCTACAACTAAGTGCTCCCCTTTTTTCCAAGCTTGAATTCTGCATGAAATACCCTCATAAATGAGTTGGATTTTGGGTCTGGGAAGCTCAGAAATCGCCTCCAGCGAATTTACTTTAATGAGGTCACGTGATCAGCGTCACGCGTGCGCGTCGCTGGCCAAAATTCCTCCTCACGCGTACGCGTGGGTGACGCGTGCGCGTGGCTTGCAAATCTTCAACTCACGCGTACGCGTGGATGACGCGTGCGCGTGGCCCTTAATTCCCCAAATGCTCATTTCTTCCATTTTTCATGCTTTTCTCTTTACTTCTTCCATGCAATACTTGCCTTATGAACCTGAAATCACTCTACAAACACATCAAGGCATCAAATGAAATTAAAGTGAATTAAAATCACCAATTTTAAGGCCTAAAAAGCATATTTTTACACTTAAGCACAAATTAAGGGAGAATTACAAAACCATGCTATTTCATTGAATAAATGTGAGATAAGTTGATAAAATCCTCTAAATTAAGCACAAGGTAAACCACAAAATTGGGTTTATCAATAATATATTTAAGCATGTATTGAAAGAAACTATTCAATTTTATACAATTAAAAGATAACCATGAGATGAAGACTAAGACAAAATGAAATATAATAAACATATAGAGAGTAACAGTAAAATAAATGAAAATAAAGTAAAAACAAATTAAAAGAAATAGAAGAAGACAGAAAAGACTATATATGTCACTAATGGAATTAGAAAATTTTGATAGTCGGGATAAAATTTATATAACATAACAACAATTTTTATAATAAAAATAGTATGTGTACATAAAAATTAATTATTAATCACTATGTCTAGAAATTCTTCAATTTACTAGTAAATATTAAAGTTGAGTAGAAAAAAAATTCAAGGATATAAATTTTAACTAAATAAATTTCAATTCATGCGATCAGAATGTCACGCTTCTGAATGCACCACTCTGATAGCAAGATTATTATGACGACTTCTATATATTTAATAATAAAATAAGAGCCTTTAACTCAAAACCGTATTGTTGTTTTCTTTGAAAAGTCAAAAATTCTTTTTCATTTTACAAATATACATATATAAACAAATTCAATCACAATCTTCGTATGCATATACATACAAAACTTTTCATACAAGTAGCTTACAAATATTATAAACATACACATAATTACAACTCCTATCCCTCTTTACAGAAATATAATAATAAAGACGAAAGAAAAATTATAACTATATATAAATATCCAACACAACTGGAGGCGCAGAAGAAACTCCATAAAATCCTCGTCTGTCCTGAAAAGAGAAGTCTGTAGGGAGTGAGAACGTAACCACACGATCTCATCAAATAAGTTTAGCATTATTATAAGAGGATACATATAAAAAAGGATGGATTTCAACCACAGGATTATTGTTTGTATTATGAATCTATTCAAAATCAACATATAAATAATCTGAAAATCTAACTTCATATCTTTATTTATAAAAAGTTCCAATCTCGATAAATCACATAACATTTCGATACATACCAAAGGATCAATCAATCCAAACTTACCAATCACAACCTCCAGCCCAAGCATAATCAATCATGGCCTCCGGTCCAACATAGGTTACCAACACTCGGTCTCAAAACAAAATCAATCATAGGCACAAACAATGCAAGACAAACACAATTAGAGAGCAGTTACAGCAAGTACCACAATTAACAGTCAGACAGAATTTATTAGATAGGCAAACCAAGATACTTAAACACACCCAAACAATAGCAAAAAAATGCAATATGATGCATGCCAATCCTACTGGCCATGAGCTCACGCATTGGTTATCATACCAAATCCGACACACCGGTAGCTAACCCAGATATCATCCTCTTGGAAGCCGATGGGCGGTAAAAAACCACAATTTCCACCTCATGGGTGGTAAATAACCACGATACCCACAACATTATCAGTTTAAAAATCTGTGGGCAGTAAATAATCACGATCCCCACGTATTCTGCGACATTGGACAAGCAGTACACCACTATGATCCTTGCCAGGTGCATAAGTTACATACAATCATTTATATCCACAATCAATCTTAATCAACATATTCAGTACTGGACAAGCAGTACACCACCACGATACTTGCTAGTCAGTAATCACATTCATAATCACAAACTTAATCAATTTCTTAAGTTATCATATCAATTCTCATTGTCAATAACAATCATTTATCATCAATCATAATTTCTCTATATATTCTCAAATCTTAGTCCGGAACAAGTGAAATAAAGCCACAATCCTTGCATCTATCCAAGTAAATATCATATCAAGCAAACTTATTTTCATCATCCAATTCATCATTAATCACAATTCACTAACATATATCTAGATCATAATTTTCATCATAAGCCTCACTTAAATTCTCAACCAATTTCATATAATATAATTCAACGTAACCCCGTAATTCTTAAAAATCTCAACTTAACATAACTATAAAAATTATATTTTATTTAAAACAAGATTTCAATTTTATTTCTAAGTTTAAAACATTTGCAGGAGACTCGAAAATCATTTTGTTGCACCAAATCAAATTTAAATACTTTAAATTCACTAAATACATCTTCAAATTAAAATATAACCCTTTATTTAGAAGTAATCCAATGAAACTCATTTTGTTTAACCAATTTTTCCAAAACTAACTTCACTTTAAGTTTAAAACTCTTTCAAAAAAGATTCAAAACCATTCTTATTTTCCCAATCAACATCTCAATTGAAACATAACCACTTATTTTAGAATAATTACTTTAAATTTTGTTAAAAACACCTAAAAACACAATTCTTTCTGTAATTAAATCAAAATAAAATAATTCTTCAACTCAAATTTTTCACATAACACTTCAAACAAAGTCTTTAGGCTTTAAGGAGGGCAACAACCAACCTCATTTTCTTTATTATTTAGTTTAATCTAAATTTATAAAAAATTTGGCAGCACTTCCCCGAAAATTCGGACTTTACCACCCTTATGAATTCCATCAATCATCGCAAATTACTGACTTTTATCTCAAGAACAATAAAAAGAAACAATGTTCTCAATCTATTCAATTTGGAAATCAAAGTGACATAATTAATTTACCCAAAAACTTACAGCAAGCATTCATTCTCAATAATCAGAAACAGCTACAATCCAACCATCATCATAACAACTTTAAACCAAGCACAAAAATCTAACTTCATTTTTTAATTACTCATCACGTTTCAATTTCACAATCAATATAGTATTATTAAGAAACCACTTCAGCAACAACCAACTAAACATTTTTAATCGATCAGTAAACCAACCAGGCAACTGAGGCAAGCAATTATATTCATTCAAAACAACTCAGTTCAATCCATAAGACTTACGAAATCATAAAAATACATTTTTTTGTATTAATATCAACTTTTAACAATCCTTGTAAAATGAGTTTAAGAAAAAGCCCCTACCTCGAATAGTCGAAATCCGAAAGCTATAAAACGCATTAAAATCCCTCTTTCTCCTGGCCCGCAATAGCGACAGCCGTAACCTCAATTCCATTTCACCTTCCTAGCAATCGTAGTAACTTTAATCGCACATGGAAGAACCGAAACTCAACCCTATGACAATAATGCTACAAAAACTCAACCCTATGCAAGAACCAGCCTGCGACGCCTTCTCTCGCAACGCGTATCTTGTTTCTGTCTCTTCGAGCTCCTCTCTGCAAACTCTCTCTCTCTCTCTCTCTCTCTCTCTCTCTCCCTTAAACGACTTCAAAGGCGATGGCAACAGAGGCAAGGCACGACAGTGACACAGTTGGCGGCGACAAGCATGGACGGCGATGGCTTCCTCTCGACGACAGTGGTAGACATGACGGATACGCGGGTTGGCAGCAGTGACGTCTCCTTCCCCTCTTGCACACGGCGTTGGCTCACATCCCCTCTCTCCCTCGTGCTTTGACTCCCAACAGCAACATGACGGCGGCGGCGAGTCCCAGCGTTGCCAGCGCGGTCTCCCTTTCTCTCCTCTTCTCTTCTTTTGTGTGTGGGTGTGAGTTTTTGGAAGGTGAGAGTGGGGGTGAAAGAGGGTAATAGCGGGGTTAGGATTTGAGAGACGGTGAGTGTGTGTTGTGTTAGAGTTAGGGGTAGTGTAAATTAGGTTTGTTTTGGGAATTTTGGGATTTGGTAGAGTAATAAATTAAAAATGAATTTAATTATTTAAATATAAAATAATTATTTTTGAAATATATTTTGATATTTTATTGATATTTAATATAAAATAAATTTTTAATTATTTTTAATATCTTTTTTAATTATATAAAGTATTTAAAATAATTTTTGTTTTAATAAATAATAATATATATTATTTCTAAACTCATTTCAAGAATACATGTGAAGAATAAGGTTGGACACGTGATAAACCACAATTTTATGGTTTATCTTGTATTGAAATGAGTAGATTTTATCAACTTTTCCTATATTTATTCACTGAAATAGCATAGTTTTATAAATTCTTCCTAATTTACACTTAAGATTGAAAACATACTTTTTAGGCTCTTAATTTGCTAAATTTAATTCACTTTAATCCAATTCGATGCCTTGATGTGTTTGTTTAGTGATTTCAGGCTTAGAAGGCAAAGATTGGATTGAAGAAGTGAAGAAAAAGCATGCAAAGTGGAGAATTCATGCCTTGATGTGTGCTTACGCGTGCGTTGGAAATGTTGTTAGGTTGCGCGTACGCATGCCTTACGCGTACACATGACACGAAGCATGTGACTCACTTAAAGAAAATGTGGCTGGCGATTTCTGGACTCCTTCAAGCCCAAATCTACATCATTTCTGAAGTATTTGAAGGCAAATTCAAGAAGGAACAATGAGAGAGAAATTAGGTTTATAATTTAGGTTATATTCTAGAGAGAAAAGTTCTCTTTTCTCTCTAGAATTAGGGTAGAATTAGTTTAATTTCTCTTAGATTTAGGTTTTGATGCTTGTTTTGATTTAGTTTTCCTTGCAACTTCTTGTTATTACATTTTTGTTCTCTTAGTTTTACATGTTATTTCTTTTATTTGGTCACTTTTATGTTTCATGAACTCTTGTTGATTTTGATTCTCTTTAATACAATTTATGTTTTCATGATCATTATTGCTCTCTTTAATTGTTGTTATTGTTATCTTGCATTTGGTAGCCTTAGATTTTATTATTATTGCAATTTTTTTATACTTTTATTTTATGTCTTCCAAGTATTGTAGAAATGTCTCACTTAGCTTTAGAGTAGATTTCTACACTCTTAGTTTGAAATTGAGTAATGAAAGTGACCTTGATGTCTTTGATGTCTGATATTGATTGGTGATTGAGGATTGTTAGTTGTTTTTATTTCCATTTGTTAGAATATAATTAGGACCAATTAGAATTATTTAGTATATCTGAATATTTATTATAGAATATTACGTCTTTATTATTACGATTCTCTTAGTCCCTATAAATACCCTTCTATATTGTATCATTCCAAACAACTTGAGTAGACAACTTGAATACACTCAATAATATACCATCCTTTCTCCAGTTTAGTCTCTTGTTTCTAACATGGTATCAGAGCCATGGTATCCTCCTTGAAGAGAATAGGTTGTTTTCCTTGCGATGAAATCACCGTAGTTTTTAAATTTTTTATTTCTATGCCATTTTTCCTTTCCTTTTGTCACTCCTTTGATACTTTTTCACCTCACTGAGTAGCCTGTTCTTTCTGTCTTGTATTTTTTTTGAGTCGAATGATCAAACACCATTGTTATCCGCTGCTTACTTATTCAGATATACTAAATAGTTCTAATTGATCCTAATTATATTCTAACACCATTGACGAGTAAGACCTGTGGATTAAGATTGACTATACCTATTTGACTTTCTCCCTATGTTACAGAGGACCAAATAAGATTAACTCTAGACAATCACCATATTTGTGGTCAATGACTTGAAAAGGAAGCTTTAATTCTCAATCCTTGCCAGGAGTATCTTTTAGCATTTATACTTCTTTAGTTGTTAGTTTATTTTCTTGTCATTTGCTTTTTCACCTCTTTATCCGCAAACCACCCCCGTATACTCATAACTAATAACATGCATACCTCACCGCAATTCCTTCGAGAGATGATCCGAGGTTTAATACTTTTGATTTTTATTGGTTTGCAGTCGTGACAAACAAATTAAACTTTGACGGAGATTTGTTTGTCGGTTTGGAACTATACTTGCAATGAAGTTCAATTCTATTGAGAAATTCCAAACTGAAAATAATTCTCCCGTTGGTATTTAGGTGCATCTAAATGTGTCTGAAGAAGAATTTTTTATCTTTTATTAGGACACGACTGGACATGGCAGACACGCATGTCGAATGAGTGTTGTATCCGAAATATGTTCGACATGCGGACACGACAACTCAGTGAAGTGTTCGTGCTTCATAGTTTACTTATCAACTTGTAAATTATTTTCAAATAAATACTAATTCAATGAAAATTAGAGATAATCAAATTAATTCTCCTTTATTCGTAAAATAAAGTTTAAAATCTAAATATTCAAATTAAAGCAAATAAAAATTCTCGTTATTTTTCAATTACTAAGGCTTCAAATCACAAATAAGAAAATATTCGATTACTATAAACATTATATGAGTGCTAATTGATTTAAAACTCAAAACCTCATAATTTAGCTTTAATTACCTTTTTATAAGATAATTTTCTGAAAATATAAATCATAAATAAATATCGTAAATCTCAGTTAACTCATTACAATAATATTTTATTTTTATTAAGTTAATTTAATATATAATTTTATCTTATATTTTTAGATACAAATTAGAGTCTAATTTTAATTATTGATAGTATAAAATATTTTATATAATTGTTTAATTATGTCTATTTTTTTAATTATCATTTAGGTGAATGCAATCAATGTAAAAGATAGTTATTTTTTATGATATGGTATTACGTAATTAGATGCACGTGTAAAATTATTTTATACTAACAATGTATCAAAATTTCATTCTAAAAGTTAAAAAATATATATAAAATAAATATTTTAACACAATTTAATAGTTATTTTTTTAATGTGGAGGCAAATATGATTTTTCAATAGGAGCACATATATATTTATACATATATTTTCTTACACTTTTTTTTAATATGTTAGTGGGGGCATTTTTTTTCCCCCACAAATTAAAGCATGGATCCGTCCCTGCATGTAGCATGATTATTGTTATTATTATATTTTGTTATTATAAAATACAATTAGTCTTCAAAATATCTAATTTACAAATTAAAATACTAAAATAGTAATTTAAATAATAATATATAATTTAGAATTCTATTTTTTTAGGTTTTATATTTTAAAAAATTTAAGTATTTTTTTCTTAACACTACAATCAAAATTTCTCTCTTTCTATATATATATATATATTACTAAATAATTATTTAGAAATTCACTTCCCAATACAATTAGAAGCAAACTCTTATCGATATTCATAGTTTAAAAAGTTTCAATTAATGCAGTTGCTATGCAAAAACTAAAACTAATTTCAAAAGAAGATAAATAATACTCTTTTGAGTTGATTTCTAAGAAAAAAAATACTAATTCTGTTTAAATTTAAGAATTGCTCATTCTAACAAATATCTAATATGAAATTCTTAAATTGATTGTTAAATACCAAAAGTTGAGTAAAAAATTATTGTGGGGTCAAATTTAATAATCTAATAGGGGCAAATAAATATTATTATCATATACTACTAAAAAAATTTCAAATTATAGTGGACACTTTCTCCCACAACCCTATAGTTGGAACCGTACCTGATGTGTATAATCGATAAAAAATACACTATAAAAAAATTTAGTATAATCAACGAATATAAAAGATGAAGGAAAAAAATTAAGATATGTTCTTATTAAAACATTTGAAAAAAAATATTATAAAGAAGAACTTATTAATCAAGTTCCAAAAAAATATTACAGAAAATTTGAAATATTAATAAACAAAATAGTAATACCTTTAAGAATTATTAATCAAAATTTGAATTATTAATAAACGATGAGTGCTTGACGGTCGACGGATTTACGTACTTAGTTTCCAGCCTGTGTCTGAATGGCCTCATGAATGAGGAATTCTGGAGATACCTCACCACCAAGCCAGTCTGAACCATGCTTGAAAGCCAAAGCATCGCAAGGGAATGCATAAACGATGAAAAGGTATGCCAAGTCGTAGCCGCCAATAAACAGCACCTCACAGTAACCCACCACCGAAAGAACACCCTAAATCCACTGCCCCGCCCCAACCACCCCGAGTAGGGAAGTTCGCAAACTACACTCCATACCTGCTCCCATAATAGAAATCTATCATCAAATAGCAGAACATGGCGTCCTCCTGAAGGCCCCACCACTCAAAGAACGGACAGGCGGCAACAAGAGTTTATACTGCGATTACCACCGAGGATACAGGCATAAAACCTAAGATTGCTTCAATCTGAAAGACGCCCTCGAACAAGCCATCTGTGACGGTAAACTCTCCGAGTTCGCCAAAATCATCCGAGAGCCTAGAAGAGATGAAAGAGAAAGATCACCAAAATGCAAAGAAAGTAACTCGAGGGCAATATGGCAGGCACCCCAAGACAGTTTGAAAACTGATGCCACCATAATCGTAACCGTCATCACCAGAAAGGACATGCCGGAAAAGTCAAAATCAGTGCTAAAAAAGAATCTTAAAGTCCTAGCCGTGAAAAACCAAGCACCAATCTCCTCGGTCCCAGCAGCGATCACATTCTCCTCCGATGACTGACAACACGGCACCTCGGCAGAAGATGCCCCATTCGTTATCTCAGCAAAGGTCGGAACCGGATTGCTGAAAAGAATACTGGTCGTCACCGAAGCTGACTCTAATATCCTCTTCAGAGGAGCCTTTGACAAGCTAGGTCTTCGAAATGAAAATTTGTAAATCCACCGCAATAGGGTGATCAGACTCGGAGACAACTTTCTCAAACTGGACGATTCCATAATCGCAACCAGAAGCCAGAGGAAGACCATTCTATCTGAATTCGTGGTCCTCAAGGACTCCACTGCCTACAACATCATCCTTAGAATAAAGACCATTAATGACCTATCCGCTGTTATCTTCACTAAATTCCTAATCATGAAGTTCCAGGCTAACAACGGCACTATTGGAACGATACACGGGGATTGAGAAGTCACGATCGAATGTGACAACACCAGTTTGGCCCTCCGTAAGAGATCCCGAGACGCGACAGGCATCTTCCTCGCCGACCTTGACGCACACCAAGATGGCCAGCCCTGGTCAGAACCAGAAGGAGACATGGAAAAACTACAGATAGGGCAGACCAAAGGAGAATTCACATTTATCAACAAGAACCTTTCCTATGACCTGAAGGGAAATCTGGTTAAACTCCTGAAACAGAACAGGGATCTATTTGTATTCATTCTGACCGACATGCCGGGCATCGACCCTAACATAATGTCCCACACAATAGACCCAAAGGCCAAACCGGTGGCCCAGCAAAGAAGGAAGATGACACCAGATTGAGCATCCGAAGTCAGAAAACAAGTTAAAGCCCTGCTCAAAGTAGGCTTTATCTGAGAACTCCTTTATACGACCTGGCTGGCCAACGTTGTTTTAGTCAAGAAGACAAACAGCAAGTAACGGATGTGCATTGAATACACAGACTTAAACAAGGACTATCCCAAATACGCCTTTCCCCTGCCAAACATTGACAAACTAGTCGATGCCACCTTGGGACACAATACCTTAGCTTCATGGACGCCTACTCTAGGTACAATCAAATTCCCATGCACCGGCCTAACGAGGAGAAGACTGCCTTTGTAACCCCCGATGGCACGTACTGCTACACGGTCATGCCATTCGGATTAAAGAATACTGGGGCCACCTACTAGAGGCTCGTTACCAAAATCTTTGAAGGCCTTTCCGGAACCAAGTTGGAGGTCTACATCGATGATATGTTCTGTAAATCTCAAAAAATTAGTAAATAATTAACCCATAATTAATTATTATTTAAAGAAATTAAAAAATTAAATTTGATAATTTAGAAAGGTAAAATAATTAAAATATAAATTTTGACAGTAATTTTAAAAATTTTGGCCCAAAATTAGGCCTTCGGGTCAAACCGATTAGACCGGGTCCAAACCGGGCCCAAGGCCCAATATATAAGAAGCCACACTTGGTCCTTTTCCCCATTCATTCATTGAAATCACGCTGAGGAAAAGAGGGAAAACGTGGAACCCTAGCCCTCATTCCTTCCTCAACTTCAAATCCTTGTATCTTTTAATCCGGAGCTCCGATTGACGAGCCGTATGCGGCTACACATTTATCTCAGAGTCCTCTTCAATTATAACCAAACATTGTTATAAGACTTTCTAATTTTTGTGCCCAGTTCTTCCCTCTTCAGAATTTTGAGTTTTGGGTATGTGTATTGAGAGATTTTGATGATTTATATGATTTAAGTGTAATCTAAGGTTGGATAATTATTGGATTTTATTCCAATTATCAATGGATAAGGTAAGAAAGCTCTAGACCCTTGTGGTTTGTCTAATCATGTGAATCCTAGTTATTATGTGGTTTGTCCAATTATGTGTATTGAGAGATTTTGATGATTTATATGATTTAAGTGTAATCTAAGGTTGGATAATTATTGGGTTTTATTCCAATTATCAATAGGTAAGGTAAGAAAGCTCTAGACCTTTGCGGTTTGTCTAATTATGTGAATCCTAGTTATTAATTTGGTGAATTTCATGGAAATAGATTGAATTATATTGAATTTGGTGATGTATTGGCAAATTGGAGCTTGTTGGAATTGATTTGGAGTCTTAGAAGCTTGATGTTTGGTGTTTTGAGCTTAGAGAGGAATTGACCAAGGTATGGTTTTGGTTTCTCGTAGTTAATATATAATGTTGTGTGAAAACTTAGGCTAGTTGTCCGTAAGATAGGTTGAACGGTATGAGTTGATTGAGTAATGTGGTTAGTAAATGAGAATTTGTATATGTATGTATGACATTGGTGGTAGTATTGTGAATTTGAATTGTTAATATAATGAGTTGATGATGATTGGGAATTGTTAATATAAATATTAAGTTTGTTGAAAAATTATGCATGGGATTGGTGAATAACAAAAAGAGTTTGTATGTTGATATGTGATTGAATGATTGAGTGACATGAGGAAGTAGTTAGAGGTATTTGGTATTGATTCTAAATATGAAATGGTTGGTTAGATTGCTTAGAGGTGGTATGTACATGTATCATGAATTGTTGATATTTAATGTTGATGTTGGTGGTAATTATGAGTAGGAACTATGGCTTTGGTTGATGAATTTAGGTGTTGAGATGATGAAATATGTTTGAAAAATAGGTGAATATGATTTTTGGAGCTATGGGGTTGTTCTAGTTGTAAAGCAGTTGGTTTGAAATTGAGGATTGGAAAATTGAGGTTTTGGGACTCTTTTGGTGAAATGGATTTTTATCCAACTTCGGCGGACCATAATTTGAGCCTCAGATTTTGGATTTGAGTGTAATTGTTTCAAACTAAAGACAATTTTAAGAGATTTAAAACAGTTTAAAGATTGAGAAAATCAGAGTTTTGTAGAGGAAGTTATGGACATCAGAAGTTAAGTACTGTTCTAAGGGTTATCTGAAACTGTAGGTCGATCTCGGACGAGATCTTCTATACTGGTCGGAGATGACGTTTACGACTAGTGGTTGGCGACCAGAGCTGGTGTGTCCGATTTGTTGGACTGGTTACGCAACTGATCCTTTGTCACCGGAGTGGGGTGGTACCAGCAAGGGACTCTAATGCTTAAGTTAGGAAGGGTGTTAAGCAGGTTTTTGGTAGAATTAGAATATGAGTTATACTTGGGTGCTCCAGTGTATTTATAGAGGTGTGGAGTGACCTTCTTAGATAAGATAAGTTAGTTATCTTATCTTATCTTATCTTTGAGTGAGGTCATCTTATCTTCAAGGGAACCGCCTTTATCTCTATAGGCTTGGACTGCCTTTGGATTTGGGTCGTGTTCCTCTGTTCGGGCCCTTATTGGGCTTTTCTGGTGATTTGGCCGAGCTCTTTGAGAAGAGGTCGAACGGATTGACCTGAAGAGGTCGGTCGTCTCATTAGTAGAACATCCCGGGTTGGACAGCTCGACCCAGGGTATGAACAGTGCCCCTGCTCGAGCTCGGTCTTTCTTTTGGAGGTCGAGTCTTGGTTTTGGGACTTCGATCCTTGGTGAAGCCGAACTCGAACATTTTGTCGACTTCTTCTTTGTAGAGTCTTCTTCTTTTTGAATGCGGAACGTTTCGTTTCTTCTAAGAAGCGCGCGCTTTTGTATTAGCGCTCTAGCCTTGGGAATGTGCGAGGGTTTAATACCTTCATTAATTGATTTTTAATGCTCCGTTTCTCTTGGCTCTTTTATTTTGAATTTTGCACTTCAAGAAACAGTTTTCCTTTTTCTGTAACTTCCCCTCTTTTCTCTCTATTTTTCTATTTCGCCTGAAGCTTGCCTTTTTGTTTTTCTCTGCGACGCTTTGTCTTGGTACTTTATTGGTGCTTTGCTCAAGAGACGGTTTCCAAACTTTCGTCGCTCCTGCTTCCAACTTTTTTCAGAGTTTTTCTCCAGGTTGGTTCTACTTTTCTGTTTCTTTACTTCTTTCATCGTTTTGCCTTTGGTTTTTTGATAAAACTTTGATTTTTCTTTTTGAATTGCCTGCTGGAAAATCTGAACCTCGTCGTTATACTCAATTGTTATTGTGATGCATGTTTCTGGCATTTCTCTTGATGATTGAGGTTTTTTAGGGCTTTGCATATTTTGCTGCCTTTATTTGATTTTGTAGCTTTCTGGGGTAATGGCTTCATTTGATTCTTTTGAAAAAAGGTTGCGTCTTTGACGTCCTCTGCCACCCGCATTTTGTTTGCTTTCTGATTGAACTGGTATTTTGTTGCTCCTTTGATGACTTTGTTTTGACTTTGTCTCTTTCTTCTTGGGTTGTTGCTTTGTTTGGAAACGGGTTTTTCTTTGCTGAGAGTTTTGTTGGGATGTTAGTCTTGTGATTTTATTCTTGAGCCCTTACTCTGTCACTGCCTCCAAAGGATGCCCTTGGACCTTGTCTTGGGGTTTTCCTTTTTACTTGTTTGTATGCTTAAGTCATGCTTCTGCTGTGAGTTGATTTCAATTTTGTCCGAGATGTTTGTGTTAGTAATCTATTTTTTTCTTTCTTGCTGTAGGACTAGTTGACCTCATGTCTTCTTGCAAAGATATTGTTTGGACATCTTCCCAAGTCCTTGAGGGCATGGCTGATTGGGTGGATTCTATGGTTCTTCTGTGTGTTTCGTTGGTTGACTCTGAGTTTTGTTAGTAGCTTAGGCAATTTCATAGGATTTGTAGTAATGGTAGTGATGAAAAGAACTATGAGCTTGTATCTCCTAATTCTGAGGAAAAGGTTTGTTTTTCTACCCGAATTGTTGGAGAGCGCCCCTTTTTCTATGCATATGACTTCTTTTTTAGTCAAATGAATATTACTCTTCCTTTTATCCCTTTTGAGACCAACCTATTGTGGTCTTGTAATGTAGTTCCATCCCAGCTTCACCCCAACTCCTGGGGTTTTATAAAAATCTTTCAGTTGTTGTGTCATGAACTAGGTATCCCTGCTTCACAATCCCTATTCTTTTATCTCTTTGTTTTGACAAAGCCTGGGGTGGTCAAGAAGAAGGCCGCTTAGGTTTCTTTCCGAGCTTCCCAGGGGAAAAAAGTTTTTTTCATGTTTGATGAATCTTTTTGCGACTTCAAAAATTACTTTTTCAGGGTCCGAGCTGTTGAAGGAGCTCGACCCTTTTTTCTGGATGAGAATGATGAGCCCGCCTTTCCTTTGGAATGGCAAAAGAATGTAATGGTATCTAAATATACGTGGGAGATGTTAGATGAGGCTGAGCAAGTCTTTGTGACTGTGATGGAAGAAAACTGGGGGCAGCCTCTCCATCTTGACACAAAGAAATTCCTAGCAAACCCCTCTCTCCTCCGAGCTGAGCTGGGTAGTGGTCAATTTCTCTTTTGGTTTTTGCTTATTTTGTCGAGTTTATTTCTTTTCTTTTCTGATTCATGACTTGATTTCTCGCTGTGATGTTTGTTTGCAGAGATGATTAAAAATAACAACTCCATGAAAGCCTTTAAGAAGGCGAGGAAGGCTACGGCAACTCAAAACGTCTCGAGCCAAGGCGGTCGGGGAGGGGTCCTCTCAGGTTCAGTCGAAGCCCTCCGTACCGAACTCACCTGGGCCGAGGAAGATGATCCCTACTCCCCAGGTTTGTTTGGTTGATCCTTCGCAAGCTCCTGTTGCTACTTCTAGTGCTCCTCCTTCGAAGAAACAAATGACAGCTGAGCCCTTCAACCTTGATGCCCCTGACTTTGATGCTGTTGAGTTTGTCGATCAGCAAATCGGTCCTTATAGTACCATCCCTACTGATGATGTCTCTCTTCTTCACCATCTGGACTTTATTACTCGGAGCAGCATTAAAATGGCTCATATGGGGGTGGCTTTATATCGGACAGCTCAGGATCTTCCTATTCATGCTACTAATGCCTTTATGGAGGAGGCTAAGTTGGAGTTCGATCGAATGAAAGGTTTGAAGGAGGAGCTTGAGGCAAAGGTGACCAAGTTGGAGAAGGAGCTAGAGGGTGAGAAGGCTAGTTCTATTGCTTTGGCAGCTTCTGTGAGATTGGCTGAAGACAAGGTGCTGAAGCACAAGGAGAGCTATGTCACAACCTATAGGGAAGTGATGCATCTCAGGGAGGAGTTGGAGTCTGCCCGGGCTGATTATGCCGAGCTCCAGGGTCACCTTATAGGCAGTGTAAATGCTGCTTATGAGAACCTGAAGGAGCAGGTTCGAGTTCTTGCACCCGAGCTTGACTTACTCTCTTCAGCCTGGATAATGTTGTAAAGGATGGCAAGATTGTCCTTGACGATCCTGATGATGATGATGTTGAACCTCCTCCTGTGCCTGCCGCCAAAACCTCTGTTGTGCCGACTTCTTCAGCTCCTTCAGCTGAGGTTGGTCATCCCGAGTCAGAACCTGATTGTCAAATCTTGAACCGGGATGATGGGACAGTGGATGCAGTGCCTCTTCAGACTCGTCCTCCTTCACCCCGTGTTGATGCTACTGAGAAGCCTTCGGATCTTTAATGATTTTTCTTAATGTTTGTGTAGATAGCCCGGCTTGTGGGCTTTTGAACTCTTTATTTTGTAAATGGTGGTTCTGACTTTTTGCTACTTCCTGAGTTGCTTGTTTAGCAACTTCATTTTGAAAAACAAAGTAGTTTCCAAGCTCTTGGGGCTGATTTTGGTAGCCTCTTGAGTTTGTTATTATTATAACTTGTGTTTTTCGTAACATATCTGTCTGCATCTGTCTTAGTACCTTTTTAGGTTTTTTTGGGAGTGTTGGACTTTTGTTGTCCGACCTCTTTGGATTGCCTTTGTATTTCATACTTGTGGCTTGATTCTTCTGAGGTTGTGGATGTTTGGGTCCACCTTGTATGTTGGCTTCCTCACTTTGGCCTGAAGTTATTTCTAGTAATCCGTTTTGTTTGGACCTTTGTGAGGTCTCTGTTAGGGATTACTTTTATAACTTTATGTTCTGAGCCGACTTCATCATGTCGGGCCCTTTTAAGTTATTTTAGTAATCCTCTCTTTTGGACCTTGTTCAGGTCTCTTTCAGGGATTACTTTTATAACTTTATGTTTTGGGTCGACTTCATCATGTCGAGCTCTTCTAAGTTATTTTAGTAATCCTCTTTTTTGGACCTTGTTCAGGTCTCTTTCAGGAATTACTTTTATAACTTTATGTTTTGGGCCGACTTCGTCATGTCGGGCCCTTCTAAGTTATTTTAGTAATACTCTTTTTTGGACCTTGTTCAGGTCTCTTTCAGGGATTACTTTTATAACTTTATGTTTTGGGCCGACTTTATCATGTCGGGCCCTTTCTAAGTTATTTTAGTAATCCTCTTTCTTGGACCTTGTTCAGGTCTCTTTCAGGGATTACTTTTATAACTTTATGTTTTGGGTCGACTTTATCATGTCGAGCTCTTCTAAATTATTTTAGTAATCCTCTTTTTTGGACCTTGTTCAGGTCTCTTTCAGGGATTACTTTTATAACTTTATGTTTTGGGTCGACTTCATCATGTCGGGCCCTTCTAAGTTATTTTAGTAATCCTCTTTTTTGTATAGTGGTGAGTATTCCTGCCTGCCACGCGGGTGACCCGGGTTCGATCCCCGGCAACGGCGTCAATGTTCTGAGGGTTATCTGAAACTGTAGGTCGATCTCGGACGAGATCTTCTATACTGGTTGGAGATGACGTGTCCGGCTGGTGGTTGGCAACCGGAGCTGGTGTGTCCGATTTCTTGGACTGGTTACGCGGCTGATCCTTTGTCACCGGAGGGGGTGGTACCAGCAAGGGACTCCGATGCTTAAGTTAGCAAGGGTATTAAGTAGGTTTTTAGTAGAATCAGAATATGAGTTATACCTGGGTGCTCCAGTGTATTTATAGAGGTGTGAAGTGACCTTCTTAGATAAGATAAGTTAGTTATCTTATCTTATCTTATCTTTGAGTGAGGTCATCTTATCTTCAAGGGAACCGCCTTTATCTCTATAGGCTTGGGCTACCTTTGGATTTGGGTCGTGTTACTCTGTTCGGGCCCTTATTGGGCTTTTCTGGTGATTTGGCCGAGCTCTTTGAGAAGAGGTTGAACGGCCTGACCTGAAGAGGTCGTTCGTCTCGTCAGTAGAACATCCCGGGTTGGACAGCTTGACCCAGGGTATGAACAAGTACACAAAACTAAATTTGGCTAAGTTGCAAGAAACCATGATTTCTGATGTGCGTGCGTGCATGCGCTATCATGCGCACGCATGGACCAGAGCGAGTGGCTAAGCTTGTATGTACACACGAGGGGGTGTGCATACACACACCCTGAGGATTTGCAAGTTATACATACACACACTATGATGCGTACGCACAGGCTGGAAAGTTCTTCTAGTGCATGCGTACGCACAGCAATGATGCGTACGCACAAATCCTATTTTTCACACAAAACTCTATTTTTCCTGTTTGACCTTCCCAGCAAGCCTATAAACCTCCAAAAGCATTGTTTTGATGAAATTCACCATTTTTAAACTATCAACCATTCTTCTAATTTTTTAAACCTCTAAAAACTCTGTTTAAGGACCGAGAGCTAGGTTTTAGGCTACGAAATAGGGGTAAGGATGTTGATGGAGCTAGTTTTAGTATCAAATGAGATTCGAGAAGTGAATGATTGACTTGATGAGATATGATGATGTTGATGATGCGGATTATGTGTTTGAGCAATGAATGTTGAGAGATGGTGTTATGATGAGAAGAATGTGAATGATTATGTGATTATGAATATGATTATGAGTACGAATGGAGTTGATTGAGTGATACAGAATTTAATTTTAGTGTATGAGATACCTGGATAGTAGCAGTAGTAGTGGATTATTCCACTTGCTCCAGGTTAATGGTTGAAGTACTTGGGCAGTAGCAAGGGTTGTGGTTCGTTCCACTTGCTCTGGGTTAATGATTGAAGTACCTAGACAGTAGCAAGGGTTGTGGTCTGTCCTACTTGCTTCGCCTCAGTGATTGTGACACCTGGGCAGTAGCAGCAATAATGGTTATTCCACTTGCTCTAGGTTGAGCTTGTAAACACCCTCCTGGGTAGTAGTAGCAGTAGTGGTTACTCCACTTGCTCTGGGTTGAGCGGGTAGTAGCAAGAGGATTGTGGCTCAGTCCCACTTGCTCTGCGATGTGGTGTTTCTGTCCAAGGTTAGCTACAAGGACATGTCGGGTTTGGCTATATAACCAACAGATGATATCATCATCCATAGGACAGGCATACATCATATGCATTTGTATGTTTTGCTTGAGTGTGCATTTGATGAGCGAATATTTTATACGCTTTTTTCCATCATTTTCATATAGTTTTTTAGTATGTTTTGTTTAAGTTTTATTATATTTCATAGGTTTTAGTGAAAAATTCACATTTTTGGATTCTACTTTGAGTTTGTGTATTTTTATGCAATTTCAGGTATTTCTGGCTGAAATTGAGGAGCTGGAGCAAAAGTCTAATTCAGAGACAGAGAAAGTGTTGTAGATGCTATCAAGATCTGACCTTCTTGCATTCGAAAGAGCTTTTCTAGAGATACAGACATCCAAATGGAGCGTTCTCAATGACTATGGAAAGCTAACATCCAGAGCTTTCCAGCAATGTATAATAGTCCATACTTTGCGTCAGAATTAAAGGCCTAAAACTAGCGTTCAACGCCAGCTTCTTGCCATATTCTGGAGTCCAACGCTCAAAGGAGAAGAGACTAGCATCCAACGCCCAAAAAGGACCCCCTAGCCAGTGTTCAATGCCCTAGAGGCCTCCTAGCACGTGGATCTCAATCAAGCTCAGCCCAAACATGCACCAAGTGGGCCTCAGAAGTAGATTTTAGCACTAAAAGACTGTTTTATCCTTCCTATGTAATCCTTAGTCATTAGTTTAGTATTTATTTGAGAACTTTTACATTCTAAGAGGAACCCAACATATTTTCGAATTACACATTGTATTTTCTATCAGTATGAGTCTCTAAACCTCCTAGGTTGAGGGGAGGAGCTCTGCTGAGTTTTATGAATTAATAAAGTATTACTGTTCTATCTTCAATCCGTGTTTGATTCTCTATTCTAAGATATATCTTCGTTCTTCATCAATATGAATGCGTTGAATCATCACAAGGTTATCTCATTCTACATGGGTTCAGAGTGAGTCTTTCATCGGACAATGATGAACCACTAGCTTGATTATACATCTCTTAGACAGCTAATCCACGACTTCGTTGGGGACTTCTCGAGACACCAGTTCAGCCGAGGTATGGGGAGATTAGAGTCTTTGTGGTAGAGGCTAGAACCAAAGGCACAACATTCTCTGATCTGGAAGATTCGACCTTGTCTGTGGCGTTTTGAGTAAGATCACTTAGGAGAATGAACTGCAAGAGCTTCACCCTCAATCAGATTGGATCCGCACTAACCCTAGGGTTCAGATCTGGAAGAGCATTGGCGACCTCTCAAGAAAGGCGTTGATCACATACAGCCTGCCATAGAACAAGTCATTCACAGTTGGAGTAGACAGTAAGACCGAATTGATTCAGAAGAGCAAAGCATCTCCGAAGCCTTAACCATCTTCTTATCATTGCTTTCACCATCAATTGAGTAACGTTTTCTTTATTTTCCTTTTATGTGCTTTAAACAACCAAACAACTTTTCTATCCACCTGACTAAGATCTACAAGATAACCATAGCTTGCTTCAAATCACAATCCTCGTGGGATCGACCTTGACTCACTCAGGTATTACTTGGACGAACCAATGCACTTGCTGGTTCAGTTGTGCAAAGTTTAATTCCGCACACCAAGTTTTTGGTGCCGTTGCCGGAGATTGTTCGAGTTTGACGGATTATCTTGTTGCTTAGATTAGGTATTGTTTTTAATTTTTAAGTCTTTTATTCTTCTTTTTCGAAAAAATTAGATTTTAGAAAAAAAATCAAAACTTTTTCAAAAACCTTTTCTTTTCTTTATCAATCTTTATCTTTTGTTTGAGTTTTCTTGCTCTTGTTTGAGTCTTTTTCAAATTTCTTGAATCTTTTTTCTAAAAATTTTCAAAAATAGTGTCTTGTGTTTGAATCTTGTGTCAATCTTTAAATTTGGTGTCTTCTTGTGTCTTTTCTTTTAAAATTTTCGAAATTTGTGTCTGGTTTTCAAAACTTTTTAAGTTTGGTGTCTTTTGCATGTTCTTATTTTCTTTGAATTCTTTGAGTTTTGTTCTTGGTGTTCTTATTGATCTTCAAAGTGTTCTTGTTTTTCTTCTTGTTTTGATCTTAAAATTTTTATGTTTGGTGTCTTTAGATATTTTTTCTTTACAATTTTCGAATTCTAGGTGTCTTAAATCTTAAAATTTTAAGTTTGGTGTCTTTTTGTTGTTTTTTTATTTCTTTATTAAATTCAAAAAATAAAAAATATATCTTTTCTATCTTTTTATCTTAATTTTCGAAAATATCACAAAAAGATTTCAAATTTTTATTTCAAAATCATTATCTTATCTTATCTTAGCTTTAAATTTCAAATTCAAATCATTTCAAAATCAAATCTTTTCAAAAATCGTATCTTTTTCAAATTACTATCTTATCTTTTATTTTTCTTTAAAATTCAAAAATCTTATCTTATCTTATTTCAAATTCAAATTTTAAAATTCAAAAACTTTAAATTTCAAAATTTAAAATCAAATCTTTTTCAAAAATCAAATTTCAAATCTTATCTCTTTCAAATCTTTTTCAAATTCTTATCTTATCTTTTCTAATTTTAAATTTTTAAATCAAATCTCTTTCAAATATTTTTAATTTCTATCTTATCTTTTCTAAATTCAAATTTTTAAATTCAAATCTTTTCTAAACTTCTATCTTATCTTGTTTTCAAATCTTTCTTAATTAGTTACTTGTTTTCTCTCTCTTCCTTTTCAAAACTTCCTAACTAATTCCTCCCTCCTCTTTTAATTTCAAATTTAAGAAATAAATAAAACAAAAACAAAAATATTTTAAATCTCATCTCTCTTTCATTATTAATTAGCTGCATATTTTATCTTATTCTCTTCCTATTTTCTTTTCTCTTCCTTCTTTTTCAAAATCTCCTAACTACTTTCTCTCTCTTCTTTTTCGAAAACTTCTTCTATTTTCCCCTCTCTATTTTTGAAAATATCTCACTCTCTTTCTCTATTAATTTTCAAAAATTACCTTTATCAAAGGATATATCCTTTTCTTCTCTTCTTGATCTATCTCCTTCTAACAAAGGACCTCTATACTCTGACATAGAAAATCCTTTTTTTTCATCTCTTCTTGCATTCTTTCTTCTTGTTTATGACCAGAAACAGAGACAAAGAGCCTCTCTTTAATCCTGATCTTGAACCTGAGAAAACTCTAAGGAAGCGTTTGCAACAAGCTAAAGCACAACACTCCGGAAGAAACCTCTCAGAAAATTTCAAACAAGAAGCTGAAGACATGGCAAACAATGCAAATAATGGAGGAGATGCAAGAAAGGTACTTGGTGACTACACCATACCAACTTCTGATTTCTATGGAAGAAGTATCTCCATAACTACCATTGGAGCTAACAACTTTGAGTTTAAGCCTCAATTAGTCTCTCTTCTACAACAGAATTGCAAGTTTCATGGACTTCCACTAGAAGATCCACACCAATTCCTGTCAGAATTCTTGCAAATCTGTGACACTGTTAAGACCAATGGAGTGAATCCCCATGGACTTCCACTGGAAGATCGACATCAGTTCCAAGCTAAATTCTTACAAATCTATGACACTATTAAGACCAACGGAGTGGATCCTGAAGTCTACAAGCTTATGTTCTTTCCCTTTGCTGTTAGAGACAGAGCTAGGATATGGTTGGACTCTCAACCTAAAGAAAGCCTAGACTCTTGGGAGAAACTAGTCAATGCTTTCTTGGCCAAATTCTTTCCTCCTAAAAGGATGAGCAAAATCAGAGTGAAAGTTCAAACCTTCAGACAAAGAGAAGGTGAATCCCTCTATGAAGCTTGGGAAAGATACAAGCAACTGATCAAGAAGTGTCCTCCTGACATGCTCTCAGAATGGTCTATCCTAGGTATCTTCTATGATGGTCTATCTGAGATGACCAAAATATCATTGGACAGCTCTGCAGGTGGATCACTCTACTTGAAGAAAACGCCTGCAGAAGTGATAAACCCATATTTCATGAGTTCTTTTGTGCTTAATTTGAGTGATTTATACAATCCCTCACCTACTTATTCACATTAATTGCATGGTTTCACTTTCCCTTCCTTATTATGTGATGTAAATGAAAAACATGTTTCCTAAGCTTTAAAATTAATTAATTTAATTACCTTTATTTCCATTCGATGCCGTGATTAGTGTGTTGAGTAGTTTCAGATTTTCTAAGGCAGAATGACTTAAAGGATGGAAAAGAAAACATACAAAAATGGAAGGAGAAAGCAAAACGGAGCTTTAAGGAAACTGGTATCCACGCGATCGCATGGATGACGCGATCGCGTGCCAAGCAAGAATCAGCAGCGACGCGGCCGCATGACTGACGCGACCGCGCGCCTTAAGCAGAACACACATGATGCGGTCGCATGATTGACGCGGCCGCGTGGCAAGGAAAAGCTCCGAATGACGCGACCGCGTGACCCACGCGGACGCGTGACAGAGGCCACATATCAGAATTTACAGAATACGCCCCCAGCAAATTCTGAAGCCCTTTTTGACCCAGATCCAAGTACAGACAGCATAGACCAGAGGTTATAAAGTGTGGGAATGCTTCCATTCAAGGAGAGCTCGCATATTTTACTTTTCAATGATTTAGATTTAGTTGAGAGGGAGATATTCTCTCTCTCTCTCTCTCTTAGGATTTAGGATTTCTTCTTATTTTAAGAGTAACTCTGGATCCCAGATTTAATGTTCTTTTATTTTAGTTTTACTTTTATTTATTTATTCCAACATTTGAATTGATTATTATAATTTGATTTAAGAATTCTTCCATGTTACAGACTGTTATTTGAATTAATGATAATTGAGGTATTTTCAGTTTATGATTATTCACTTTGATTTAAGTTGCCATTGCTTCCCATCTAAGGATATTCTTATTACTTCAGCAATTTTACTTTTTTCCCTTTTGGTTTTGGTTAAGAATTTAGTAATTCAACAGTTATTAAACTCAACGTAATTGATAATCGTTATCTTGCTAATTGAGCTGAACTTAAATAATCCCAACCTTTTCTTAAGAAATAATTAGGATTCAAAGGTCAATTTAATTAGTCCCTTAACTTTTCTTTGCCCTGGCGAACAAGTGGAAGAAGCTGTCATTGTTCAAGAAGAAGAGTTGGTTGAAGATCTAGGAGATGCTGAACTTCCTTGGGAATCCAGAATTGAGGAAAACTTCGTCCAAGATGCTACAGTTGATGCTAAGGAGGATACCGTACAATCTCCAAGGCAAGTCGTTTACGAAGAATCAGATGGAATAATCCAAGGAGCAAATTTCCTTGATGATGATAGTCACAAGTCTAGTTCTCCTAGTGATGAGCTTGCGTCCGCAAGTGAATTCTCTGAGATCGAAGAATTTTTCCCAAGTGAATATGAAGATGATGCGGAGGTAGATTTCTCTCAACCTCCAATCTATGACTCAAGTGATGAGGAAGGCATAGAAGACTTTGACCAGGATACAGATACAATTGAAGACCTTTGCAAGGAAGTGGAAGAATTCACAGAAGAGCACAAGGAAACGGAACTTGCAGAACCACCAAAAACACCTATCCCAAGGCCATTACCACCTAATACAAGCTTCAAGTGGGTACAATCCTTAACTTATAATTTTACTTATTCACTTGAATATGGTTTGCTTGAAACAGATGGCTAACTTAGAGCTCTCTGCGGCTTTAAGAGTAAAAGGGAATTGGCTCGTACTCAGAACTGGTGCACCAGGTTCAATAAGGTTCCACGCTTCATCTCGAAGTACACGGATTGGTATCATGCTCATTTGCATGGATCACGGAGAACGTTTGGTCACCACGGTGAGATTCTACTTTTTAACCCGCCCGAATGGAAACTTACAAATCAAAACGGAGGCGGATCTAAAAACACAGCTTGGGATCATGGATTATATTCTGACATTCGTCATCCCGGGAGGCTGAACATCTGTTTGAAGCTGCTCAGAAGCTTTACATGCCTAGTTTGGGACCCCGGAGGCTATTGGCATTCCAAGCACTGGTGGAAATTTTTGGACGAATTTAAACATAAGCCACCATAACAGGATATTCTTCCAATGTCCAACTTAAGGACTTTAACTAAAAGTGCTAGGTGGGAGACAACCCACCATGGTATGGTCGCTTCTTTCTCAATCTATTTCTTGTTTATTGTTTTCAATTTAATTTTTTATTTATTTATTTTAACATTAACCTGGAATTATGCATAGCATTCATATTAATCACTGCATCCTGCATTTTTCAGTTAAAAAAAAAAAGGGTTGCACGACGCGACCGCATGCCCCATGCGATCGCGTCATATCGCGAAAAACACCACCCATGCGACCGCGTGACCCACGCGGCCGCGTGATATATATATCGGCGTAAGGATCCAACGAACAGAAAGTTAGGCTGGAATCGTGCAGCCCTTGTGCGTTTCGCACAAATTGGCCCACGCGATCGCATGCCCCATGCGATCGCATCACTTGCACAATATCAATCCCACGCGACCGCGTGAGCGACGCGATCGCGTCGCATGGATTACACATCACCTTAAAAGGAGACAGAGAGTTGCGCTAAAACGGCGCTGGAGTCGTGCGTTTAGCACGAATTCCAGCGATGCGGTCGCGCGACCCACGCGATCGCGTCACCCCTCTTCCCCCCTCTCATGCGATCGCGCGACCCACGCGATCGCATCACCCCCATTTTCATCCCATCCACGCGACCGCGTGCCCCACGCGACCGCGTGCCCCACGCGGCCGCGTGGATTCGAAAATATAACCCCCCCAGCCCGCGAACCCTATCAGTCGCGCAGCCCCCCCACCCCCAACCCTCTTCTCCCTCTCTGCTTCTTCTTCCTCCAGCCACCACCCAGCACCACCCAGCCGCCACCGCGCCACCACCCTGACGCCGCCGTCGTCCAGACACTGCCGTCGTACCACCCCCTCCCTCTTTTTCTTCTTCTTTCTTCCTCTCTCCTTCCCTCTCCACCACCACCCAGAAGCACCACCCACCACCGCCGGCCATCCAGCCGCGCCCCCCCTCCCTTCTTCTATCACAAACCCTAAACCCTCTCTGCCACTGCCCCTCCTCAGCCGCCTTCGCGACGCCGTGCACCACCACCGCGCCGGACGCCGCCGCAGCCACCTTCTTCCCTGTTCCACCCCTTCCGCTTACCAGGTTCCGCAACACGCAATCATTTTTATCCGTTCGTCACTTTTCTGTATTTTTTATTCCGTTTATGTTCATGATTAGGATAGCTAGACTTGCATGTTGTAGTGGATTTTTAGGTTGTTAGGTAGCTTAGGCTGTGGTTAGTGGATCTAGGTCTGTTTACTTGCACTGTTCTTACTTCTGTTTTATCCTATGTGCAAATCTATTGCTGCTATAATCATGATTCATATGCTGCTTTCTTGAATGTTGCTGCCGTTTACATTAAGTTTTTATGTTTATCTATGTACATGCAGCTTGATTTTTTTTAATTCATATGAACTGATATGATTGCTGTTTATTTTCTGGGACAATCCAATTTTAGCCGGAATGCTGCCCAAATTTTTTTTTTAAAATTGTTTTCATTCTTGTTTTGGTTTGGCAACTCTGTTTTACTCTGCTTCCCCCAAACCATTTCATGAATGCTAGGGCCACTTTCTTATCCTCTTTGATTTCCTGGTTCATAACCTGCATTTGTGATTCACTGATTCCAATTTCTGATTTCTTTATTTCTATTCGAATCAGCATCACCCTGTTTTCTTTATTCGATTATGAGTACTTCTATTCTTACCTGTGAATCCTTGTTATATGGAATTTTTTCTATGCCACTTACTTTCCTAACTCACTATTTTTAATTTACTAATTTCTTTTTACCATACTAACCCTCTTGATTTCTTTTCTGATTACTTTCACTTCCTCTAACTTTCTCACTATGGCATATTGATTTTTTTTCTTTCCATTTAACATTAATTCAATCACATTTCAATTACTCATTTTCCTTATTCTATTTCTCCCTTACCGCTTTGAGTTTCCTTTGTTTAAATTGCCTATTTGCTTTCCTATTTTATCCATTTCCTGGTTTTCTGTTTTTCAGGATGTCTGCCTCACAAAGGAAAGGCAAAGGCAAGGCTACTGGCAAGCGCAAGAGAGGAGACTCCTCCCAGTCCATCATTGCTCTAATGCACGATTCCTCATGGCGGGAGAAGAACTTCACACAGCAGGAAAAAGCTGACTAGCTGCTCTCTTCTACTGATCCTATAAAATTTGCAAACCGGTACTGCGAGCTGAAGTACTCGACTTTTGCAAACTCCAGAAATCTATACCTGGAACATACCTTGAAGATTCCAGAAGCCCTCTAGCAATACACCACTGAGCAAATCAAGCAACGGGGCTGGTTCTTTCTGGAGAGACCACTGACAGAGGTCAATGCATCTTGGGTCCGGGAATTCTATTGCAACTACTACCTTACTACCCTAGATGCAGTGAACCTGAGGGGAAAGCAAATTCTGGTCACTGAGGAGGCCATAGAGACCATTCTCCAGCTCCCAGCCAAGTCCGATCAGCCAGATGGTTATGCACAGGCTGAGGAGGACATGGGCTAGATGCGGTTTGATTGGGATGCTGTGAAGGCACGAATAGCTCTCGACCCTGCTGTTCCTTGGGAGATGGGTCAGGACACCACTATGCCTAGAGGGATAAAGAGAGTGTACTTGAATGATGAGGCTCAGCTATGGCATCAGATCTTGAGCAACTATGTGATGCTGAGTACTCATGAGACTGAGATCCCGGTTGCCATGATTACCCTCCTCTGGTGTGTGCTGGAGGGTAAGGACCTGTACTTGCCTCGTTTTATCCGGCATTATATGGCCAGGGTCCACGTCCGAGGCACCCTCCCCTTTCCTTATCTGGTTACACGGCTAGGCCGTCAGGCTGATGTGCCTTGGGAGGATGCCGATGAGCGACCACCAGCAACGGACTGCAGGAAGATCATCCCTCACAGCAGGAACTTCCTTGCTTTGGGCTACAGACCACCATCTGTCACTGCTACTGATGAGACAGCCCCTCCGTCTGCTGGACCCTCTTCATCCACAACTGTCCCAGCTGCCCCTGCTGCCACCACTGCACCTCCACCCGCCTCTGAGCCGGTTTATCGCCTCGTGCACCATCTATTCTGCCAGCTTGATCAGATGGAGCGCCGTAACAGGCGTCGGTATGAGAGATTGGAGCGCCGCAGCAGGCGACGCTATTCCCATCTGAAGCTGATGATCAGACAGGGCGCTGACATCCCCTCCGAGCCCGACACACCATCAGAGCCATCGGAGGAGGAGAAGGATGAGCACGAGGAGGAGCCTCATTCCCAGGCGGAGACTCATCAGCAGGCAGGCACAGAGCACGCTACACCACAGCAGGAGGCCCCACATCAGCTTGAGGCTGCAGATCCGGAGATCCCGCTCCAGTCAGTCCCACCTCCACAACAGCCAGACTCTCAGCCCACCACCGCCACAGAGACCCTAGCTACCATCCCTACCAGTGATGACACTCCTTCACACCCGGCTTGATTGAGCATCGGGGACGATGCTTCATTTTAAGTGTGGGGAGGTCGCCATCTCTGGCATTTATTTCGGTGAACTACTACATACTTTTTCTTTTTTTTGGATATTTTTCTGTATTTTTCTCTTTTTTTCTTTTATTGTTATTTTCTGAGTACTTATACATTGCTACTTGTGTATTTTACTCTATTTTCTGCATTTTGCATTTTTTGTTCATATTTTAGTATTTAGGTCATTTTAGTTATTTAGTTTAGTTTGCAATTCTAACTTATTAGTGGATCAATTAGTATAGTTTACCCTTTTTACATAAGATAGCTTAGTTATAGCTTAGTTTAAATTGGCAAATATAAAAAAGAGTAAGCTAGGAACTTGAACATAATAGATTTAGATCCATAAAACCTTGTATATATAGCATTACATGATGTAGTTAAACTGACAACATTTCATCAAGGAGAAACATTAAAACTTCAAAGGCTACCCTAAATTACTTTTTAAGAGAATAATGAGAATTTTTAACTAAACCTGCATGATATACATAAGTGATAAATGATTTTTCAGCTAGAGAACACATAGCCTGTGAGTTTTGAACTTAACTGCATGGTTACATTCAAACCATAATTTTTATTCCTGTGTGTTCCAACCTTCTTTCTTATTCTGGTATTTTATTGGGAACATAGTTGATAAAGACAAAAGGTAGAAAAATTAAAAAGAATAAAGCAACTCAAAATTTTGGGAAGCAGGCTCATGAAAATTCAAATTAATTAAAATTACCATGTGTATTCAAAAAAAAAAAGTTAGTTTTCATGCATGTAAATAAGGGGATACAAAAAGAACTCCCCAATACAAAATAAAAAGCAATACACATGGGATAAAAACAAGAATTGAAACATGAGCATGTGACATCAAAAGCGAGAAAATAGGGAGAATATGTGTAAAGAAGCATTGTTTTACTAAGTATGTATGTTAGGTGAGATCTTAGTCTAATTAAGGATTCACTTATTAGCTCACTTAGCCTTATACATATATCCTTACCCTTTGCCTTGACCCCATTACAACCTTAATTAAAGACCTCATGAGTTTTGGTATGACTATGTTCTATAATTGTTGATTGGTTAGACAAAAAACAAGGTTATAGAAAGGAAGAATAAAAAGAAGAATAGAGTGATTAACCCAATAAACACTGAGTGATTAGAGAGAAAACACAAAATCCAGTGAGGGTTCAAAAGCTCATTAACATTTATCTCTGATTGTCTTGCAAGTTTTTTCTCTCATCTCATTTGCAAAAAAGTGCTTTATTATTTGAGGGTTAGTCATATATGTATATATATCTCCTTGAGAATGTGAAATAATTTGACTACATGTAGGCTTTATATATGAGTGGATGAATTAGAATTTCATGACTTATTAGGTAGATGCATTTAGCATAGGTTGCATTTCATAACATTCCATCACTTTAACCTTTATTATTTACCTTGGATTTAGCATGAGGACATGCTAGTGTTTAAGTGTGGGGAGGTTGATAAACCCATATTTCATGAGTTCTTTTGTGCTTAATTTGAGTGATTTATACAATCCCTCACCTACTTATTCACATTAATTGCATGGTTTTACTTTCCCTTCCTTATTATGTGATGTAAATGAAAAACATATTTCCTAAGCTTTAAAATTAATTAATTTAATTACCTTTATTTCCATTCGATGCCGTGATTAGTGTGTTGAGTAGTTTTAGATTTTCTAAGGCAGAATGACTTAAAGGATGGAAAAGGAAACATACAAAAATAGAAGGAGAAAGCAAAACGGAGCTTTAAGGAAACTGGTATCCACGCGATCGCATGGATGAAGCGATCGCGTGCCAAGCACGAATCAGCAGCGACGCGGCCGCATGACTGACGCGACCGCGCGCCTTAAGCAGAACGCACATGACGCGGTCGCATGATTGACACGACCACGTGGCAAGGAAAAGCTCCGAATGACGCGACCACGTGACCCACGCGGACGCGTGATAGAGGCCACATATCAGAATTTACAGAATACGCCCCCAGCAAATTCTGAAGCCCTTTTTGGCCCAGATCCAAGTACAGACAGCATAGACCAGAGGTTATAAAGTGTGGGAATGCTTCCATTCAAGGAGAGCTCGCATATTTTACTTTTCAATGATTTAGATTTAGTTGAGAGGGAGATCTTCTCTCTCTCTCTCTTAGGATTTAGGATTTCTTCTTGTTTTAAGAGTAACTCTGGATCCCAGATTTAATGTTCTTTTATTTTAGTTTTACTTTTATTTATTTATTCCAACATTTGAATTGATTATTATAATTAGATTTAAGAATTCTTCCATGTTACAGACTGTTATTTGAATTAATGATAATTGAGGTATTTTCAGTTTATGATTATTCACTTTGATTTAAGTTGCCAATGCTTCCCATCTAAGGATATTCTTATTACTTCAGCAATTTTACTTTTTTCCCTTTTGGTTTTGGTTAAGAATTTAGTAATTCAACAGTTATTAATCTCAACGTAATTGATAATCGTTATCTTGCTAATTGAGCTGAACTTAAATAATCCCAACCTTTTCTTAAGAAATAATTAGGATTCAAAGGTCAATTTAATTAGTCCCTTAACTTTTCTTTGCCCTGGA
>NC_029792.2:12542186-12550658 GCF_000816755.2 Arachis ipaensis
CAAGGACCAACCACAGCTCCATGTGGACAGCCCGATGAAGAGCGTAGCATGAAAGAAATACTAGAGACTCCAGTGGACAAGTCAGAGAATGAATTCGTACTAGAACAAGTGGAAGAAGTTGTCATTGTTTAAGAAGAAGAGTTGGTTGAAGATCTAGGAGATGCTGAACTTCCTTGGGAATCCAGAATTGAGGAAAACTCCGTCCAAGATGCTACAGTTGATGCTAAGGAGGATACCATACAATCTCCAAGGCAAGTCGTTTACGAAGAATCAGACGGAATAATCCAAGGAGCAAATTTCCTTGATGATGATAGTCACAAGTCTAGTTCTCCTAGTGATGAGCTTGCGTCCGCAAGTGAATTCTCTGAGATCGAAGAATTTTTCCCAAGTGAATATGAAGATGATGCGGAGGTAGATTTCTCTCAACCTCCAATCTATGACTCAAGTGATGAGGAAGGCATAGAAGACTTTGACCAGGATACAGATACAATTGAAGACCTTTGCAAGGAAGTGGAAGAATTCATAGAAGAGCACAAGGAAACGGAACTTGCAGAACCACCAAAAACACCTATCCCAAGGCCATTACCACCTAATACAAGCTTCAAGTGGGTACAATCCTTAACGTATAATTTTTCGCGTCATATCGCGAAAAACACCACCCATGCGACCGCGTGACCTACGCGGCCGCGTGATATATATATCGGCGTAAGGATCCAACGAACAGAAAGTTAGGCTGGAATCGTGCAGCCCTTGTGTGTTTCGCACAAATTGGCCCACGCGATCGCATGCCCCATGCGATCGCGTCACTTGCACAATATCGATCCCACGCGACCGCGTGAGCGACGCGATCGCGTCGCATGGATTCGTCACTTTTCTGTATTTTTTTTCCGTTTATGTTCATGATTAGGATAGCTAGACTTGCATGTTATAGTGGATTTTTAGGTTGTTAGGTAGCTTAGGCTGTGGTTAGTGGATCTAGGTCTGTTTACTTGCACTGTTCTTACTTCTGTTTTATCCTATGTGCAAATCTGTTGCTGCTATAATCATGATTCATATGCTGCTTTCTTGAATGTTGCTGCCGTTTACATTAAGTTTTTATGTTTATCTATGTACATGCAGCTTGATTTTTTTTAATTCATATGAACTGATATGATTGCTGTTTATTTTCCGGGACAATCCAATTTTAGCCGGAATGCTGCCTAATTTTTTTTTTTAAAAATTGTTTTCATTCTTGTTTTGGTTTGGCAACTCTGTTTTACTCTGCTTCCCCCAAACCATTTCATAAATGCTAGGGCCACTTTCTTATCCTCTTTGATTTCCTGGTTCATACCTTGCATTTGTGATTCACTGATTCCAATTTCTGATTTCTTTATTTCTATTCGAATCAGCATCACCCTGTTTTCTTTATTCGATTATGAGTACTTCTATTCTTACCTATGAATTCTTGTTATATGGAATTTTTTCTATGCCACTCACAGTTTCATTACTGAAACAAGGTCTTCCATCAGAAATTTAGAGGTACAAGTTGGTCAACTGAGCAAGAGAATCCCTGAGACTTCTCCTGACACGCTTCCTAGTAACACTGAAGTAAACCCAAGAAAAGAGTGCAAGGCCATCACCATTGAGGATGAGGCCAAATCTGGAGAAACTTAGATGGCATTGAACACTAGTGAGGAAGATCTCAGTGGGCGTTCAACGCCCAAGCTGGCACAAAAGCTGGCGTTGAACGCCTAGTGAGGTATTCCTCACTAGGCGTTCAACGCCCAAACAGGCATCAAAGCTGGCATTGAACACCAGTGAGGAAGCCCTCACTGGGCGTTCAACGCCCAAAATGGCACTTGAGCTGGCGTTGAACGCTAGGAAGGAGGTCCCTCTTGGGCGTTCAACGCCCATCTTGGCAAGGGAATTGGCACTGAACGCCAGTGAAGAGATGCATGATGGGCGTTCAACGCCCAAAGAACCATTAGAACTAGCATTGAATGCCAGTGATAGCATACCTACTGAATGTTCAGCACCCACTGAAGAAATTCCTATCCAAGAATTAAAAGAAGCCAAGGCTCATGTAGAGACCATAGAGGTTCTCTTGCATGTACTCCTGCAGTGCATGAGTTCAGATGTATACTCATCCTCTAATGAGGATGAAAACACTAGGGAAGAGCAAGTTGTTCGGTACCTAGGAGCTCTTATGAAGCTGAATGCCAAGTTATTTGGTACAAAACCTTTGGAGGAAGAACTTCTAGTGCTTACTAAAGAACTCAATGCTTTGGTACAGTAGAAGCTACCTCAGAAGTTGCCAGATCCCGGACGCTTCCTAATTCCTTGCACCATAGGCACCATGACCTTTGAGAAGGCTCTGTGTGACCTAGGGTCAAGTATAAACCTCATGCCACTCTCTGTAATGGAGAAGTTGGGAATCTTTGAGGTACAAGCTACAAATATCTCACTAGAGATGGCAGACAAATCAATGAAAAAAGTATATGGCTTAGTAGAGGATGAATTGGTAAAGGTTGAAGACCTTTACATCCCTGTAAATTTCATAATCTTAGATACTGAGGAAGATGAAGATGAATCCATCATCCTTGGAAGACCTTTCCTAGCCACTACCAATGCTATCATTGATGTAGCTAAGGGAGAATTGATTTTACAACTAGGGGAGGATCACATCTTGTTCAAGATGCCTCACCCCAACTCTCCCTCTGAGAAAAGAGAGATAACTATACAACACTTAGTGTTCCAACCATCTCTTTTAGTGTAGAGCTTTACTAAGCCCCCAAACATCAAATCTAAGTTTGGTGTTGGGCAGCCATCAATAAGCACTGTGAGCAAGGGGTCCCACAGCATCTTTACCTACCCCACTTCTTCCTTTTTACTTTCACTCTTCCCTATAAACCCTAGCCCAATCACATCCATATCACTTTCCCAAAACCATTATAACTCCCACCAACCCCCACCCACTTTAAAATCAAATTTTCCTCCCATTTATCACAGCCCCCTTGGCCGAATTGTTCTCTCCCTCCATCTCCATCTATTTTCTTCTTCTTCTACTCCATTCTTCTAAGAGCGTTGCTTTTTGCTTTTCATTATCATTTATGGCACCCAAGGTTGGAGAACCCTCTAGAAAGAGGAAAGGAAAGGCCATAGCCGCCACCTCCAAATCTTGAGAGATGGAGAGATTCATCACCAATGCCCACCAAGACCACTTCTATGAAGTAGTGGCAGAGAAGAAGGTGATCTCTGAGGTCCCTTTTAGACTTAAGAAGAATGAATATCCAGAAATCCAAAGAGAGATCCGGAGAAGAGGTTAGAAAGTTCTAACCAATCCCATCTAAGAGGTTGGGATCTTAATAGTGCAAGAGTTCTATGCTAATGCATGGGTCACGAAAAACCATGACATTAGTGTGAACCCAAATCCTAAAAATTGGAGCACCATGGTCCGAGGGAGGATCTTGGACTTTAGTCCAGAAAGTGTGAGGTTGGCATTCAACTTGTCTTTGATGCAAAGAACCTACATCCTTACACTAGAAGAGTCAACTTTGATTAGAGACTGGATCAAGTGCTCTCAGACATCTGTGTGGAAGGAGCACAGTGAAAAAGAGATTCCTAAGGCAAGCCTACTCAACTAAGAAGGCTTGACCTCAAGCCTGTAGCTAGAAGATGGTTGGAATTCATCCAACGCTCTATCATCCCTACTAGAAATTGTTCAAAAGTGACCATTGACAGAGCTATCATGATCCATTTCATCATGATTGGGAATGAGGTGGAAGTACATGAGGTGATACCTCAAGAATTGTACAAGATAGCTGAAAAGCCTTCCACCAAAGCAAGGTTAGCTTTCCCTCACCTCATATGTCACCTATACAATTCAGCTAGAATTGTCATAGAAGGAGACATCTTCATTGAGGAGGACAAGTGATGAGCGGATAATTTGTACCCTTTTTGGCATTGTTTTTATATAGTTTTTAGTATGTTTTAATTAATTTTTATTATATTTTTATTAGTTTTTATGCAAAAATCACATTTCTGGACTTTACTATGAGTTTGTGTGTTTTTCTATGATTTTAAATATTTTTTGGCTGAAATTGAGGGACCTGAGCAAAAAACTTATTCAGAGGCTGAAAAAGGACTGCAAATGTTGTTGGATTCTGACCTCCCTGCACTCGAAGTGAATTTTCTGGAGCTACAAAAGCTCAATTGGCGCACTCTTAATTGCGTTGGAAAGTAGATATCCTGGGCTTTCCAGCAATATATAATAGTCCATACTTTTCCCGAGATTTGATGGCATAAACTGGCGTTCAAAGCTAGCCTAAAATTTCTGGCGTAAGACGCCCAAACTGGCACCAAAGCTGGCGTTTAACTCCAGGAACAGACTAAGCACGAAAAATCTTCAATGCTCAGCCCAAGCACACATCAAGTGGGCCCCGGAAGTAGATTTTTGCACTATCTGCACTTAGTTACTCATTTTCTGTAACCCTAAGTTACTAGTCTAGTATAAAAACTACTTTTAGAGATTCATTTGGTACCTCATGACATTTTTACACTTCACATTGTATTTCTGACGGTATGAGTCTCTAAACCCCATGGTTGGGGGTGAGGAGCTCTGCTGTGTTTCAATGGATTAATGCAATTACTACTGTTTTCTATTCAATCACGCTTGATTCTATTCTAAGATACTCATTCGTACTTCAATCTGGAGAAGATGATGATTCGTGACACTCACCATTATTCTCAATGCTATGAACGCGTGCCTGACAACCATTCCCTTTCTATCTGAGCTCAACGTAGTCATTGGATAACAACTTGAGTGTGTATCTCTTGGGTCTCTGATCCATGAGATCAGAACCTTCGTGGTATAGGCTAGAACCAATTGGCAGCATTCCTTGGATCTGGAAAGTCTAAACCTTGTCTGTGGTATTCCGAGTAGGATTTGGGAAGGGATGACTGTGACGAGTTTCAAACCTGCGAATGTTGGGCGCAGTGACAGTGTGCAAAAGGACAAGGGTCCTATTCCGACGCTAGTGGGAACCGACAGATGATTAGCCGTGCGGTGACAGCGCATATGGATTTGTTTTCATTCGAGAGGATCATACAGCCTGCCATGGAAGAAAGCCATGCGTGTTTGGAAAAGAAGACAGTAGGAAAGCAGAGATTCAGATGACAGAGCATCTCCGGAACCTCAACCTGCTTCTCATTACTGAATCACAAGTACTATTTATTTCATGTTATTTATTTTCATAAATATAACCACTATTATCATTAATCTCCCGACTGAGATTTACAAAATAACCATAGCTTACTTCAAGCCGACAATCTCTTTGGGATCGACCCTTACTCACGTAAGGTATTACTTGGACGACCCAGTGTACTTGCTGGTTAGTTGTGTGGAGTTGTGAAAAGTGTAATCACAATTTCGTGCACCAACAAGCCCATCACTAAGAAGAGGATGGAGCAAACTAGAGAGCATGCACATGAGCCTTGTAACAACCCAGCTTCTAGCACGTCATGACCAATGCTAGCCATCAGGGGCTACTACACGGCTTTCCTTAGAGACTCTAGACCTTATATTAAATATATACATATAAGCCTGTAGCACTAATCGAGATCGCGTGTCAGATATATAGATATAACGAAATAGGTAATAGATAATAGATAATATATACATAAAGCACAGAAAACATAGAAATATTATACATATATGCTCGAAGGCTCATTTCTTACATCATAATTCACATCGGGTTACGTCGTTGCTTATTCATGAAAATATCTACAGACTTCATATTTATACTAACAAGTCTCGACTTACAAGAGTCACCCTAGTCTGGGTCCCATTCTAACTTATTTATATAAGTATTTACAAAAATACCTAGCCCTCTAAAAGTCTACACAAAGCGAGGGCAAAGACTACTACTATTATAACTACTATTGGTCATCAAACCCTGGTAGCTAAAGAAACACGGATGTAATGTGTGGAAGTAAGAGAAGTCACTCTGATCCTCTGGTAACGCTACTGTTGCTCGCTAGTCCAAGGCTGGAAACTCAAAGAAGATCTCGTCGGTTTGCATCTGCGGAATGGGGAAGTAAGGGGTGAGAACCTAAGGTTCCTAGCAGGGTACTATACAGGAAAACCTAAGGGGTTCCGTAGCCTATGTCTAAGACTTCATGCAGTTAGGTCGGTAAGTCACACAAACATGTACAAGCACAAGTATATAGCAGAATAGTAAGTCACCCACATCTTTTTCAAATCTTTTTAATTAATTAATTTAGTTTTCAATTTTCTTTTATTTCTTTTTCTTCTAATTTTTGAAATTATAGTCAATTTTTTATTTATTTTATTTTATTTTAATTTCAGTTTTCAAAAAAAAATATATATATTTTATTTGCAATCCGCATCATCTCCTTTTCTCCATCATGGACCTAAGTGGAAATGAACAGTCCAGAAGGACTCTGGGTCATATGCTAACCCCACTACTGCTGCATATGGGAGCAATATCTGTATACCCCCCATAAGAGCCAGCAATTTTGAGCTAAATCCTCAGCTCATTATCATGGTGCAGAAAAATTGTCAATATTCCGGTCTTCCACAGGAAGAACCTACTGAGTTTCTGGCATAGTTCTTACAACTTGCTGACACAGTACATGATAAGAAAGTAGATCAAGATGTCTACAGATTATTACTATTTTCATTTGTTGTAAAAGATCAAGCTAAGAGGTGGTTAAATAACCAACCCACAGCAAGGATAAGGACATGGAAACAGTTATCAGACAAATTTCTGAATCAATATTTCCCTCCAAAAAGGATGACACAGCTAAAGCTGGACATCCAAGGCTTTAAACAAGAGGATAATGAATCTCTTTATAATGCCTGGGAGAGGTACAGAGGGATGCTAAGAAAATGCCCCTCTGAAATGTTTTCAGAGTGGGTGCAGTTATACATCTTTTACTATGGGCTTACAGAAAAAGCTCAAATTTCTCTAGATCACTCAGCTGGTGGATCTATACATATGAGAAAGACAATTGAAGAGGCTCAAGAGCTCATTGATACAGTTGCTAGAAATCAACACCTGTACTTGAGTAGTGAGTCCTCCCTGAAAGAAGAGGCTAAAGCAGTATCCACTGAACTTAGTCCTCAAGAACAAGTTGCTGAACTCAATCAGCAATTGCTTTTTATAACAAAACAGTTAGCAGAATTTAAAGAGATGCTACAAGACACTGAAAAGGCTAACAAGAATATGGAAGCACAATTGAATCAGACAAGACAACAATTATCTAAACAGATAACAGAAGAGTGCCAAGCTGTTCATTTAAGGAGTGGGAAGACATTGAATGTTTTAACTCAAGGCAGCAGAAAGCCAAGAAAGGAACAGCTGACAGAGGATGACCAAACCACTGCCCAAAATCCCTCTGAGGACAGTAAGAGCCCAGAGAGGAAGGATTCTGGCATTTAAATGCCAGAAAAGGGTAAGAAATTGGCGTTGAACGCCCAGTGGATAGCCAAGTCTGGCGTCCAAACGCCAGAAAAGGGTGGCAATCTGGCGTTAAGCGCCCATACAGCACCCAATTCTGGCGTTCAAATGCCAATGGGGGATCAGACACTTGCAAGTGCTGATAACAACCCCCTTAGACAGGCCTCTCCAACCACTTCTGTAGAAAGTAAACCTGCAGCAACTAAGGTTGGAGAATATAAAGTCAAGATGCCTTATCCTCAGAAACTCTGCCAAGCGGAACAGGATAAACAATTTGCCCGCTTTGCAGACTATCTCAGGACTCTTGAAATAAAGATTCCGTTTGCAGAGGCACTTGAGCAAATACCCTCTTATGCTAAGTTCATGAAAGATATCTTAAGTCATAAGAAGGATTGGAGAGACACTGAAAAAGTTTTCTTCACTGAAGAATGCAATGCAGTCATTCTGAAAAGCTTACCAGAGAAGCTTAAATATCCCGAAAGCTTTATGATTCCATGCACATTAGATGATGATTGTACCAAGACAGCTCTGTGTGATCTTGGGGCAAGTATCAACCTAATACCTACATCCACTGTCAAAAAGCTTGGTTTGACTGATGAAGTTAAACCAACCCGGATATGTCTCCAACTTGCTGATGGCTCCATTAAAATCCCATCAGGCGTAATTGAGGACATGATTGTCAAGGTTGGGCCATTTGCCTTCCCTACTGACTTTGTAGTGCTGGAAATGGAGGAGCACAAGAGTGTAACTCTCATTCTAGGAAGACATTTCCTAGCAACAGGACGAACCCTCATTGACGTCCAAAAAGGGGAGATAACCCTGAGAGTCAATGAGGATGAGTTTAAGTTGAATGTTGTCAAAGCTATGCAGCATCCAGACACATCAAAAGACTGCCTGAGCGTTGATATTATTGACTCCCTGGTGGAAGAGGTCAATATGACTGAGAGTCTCGAATCAGAGCTAGAGGACATTTTTAAAGATGTTCAGCCTGATATGGAGGAACCAGAGAAAA
>NC_029792.2:12553478-12588158 GCF_000816755.2 Arachis ipaensis
CTAAAATTACCTCGGTAGTCGTTCAACCTCTGTATAGGCCCAACCAAATTGAAGTAGTCAGTTTGGTTCGAAAAACTGTCACCTACATCCATAATCCAACTATGAACGGGGTTCTAGTGTGTCTCGACAGAACCATGTTAGTAGTAGATTACACGTACCTTAGTATTTCGAAAGCCCTATAAATTCGAAGAGACCATTCGAAAAGTCTTACTGACGTAACGTAAGAAGTCACTTCTTTTGAAAAAGTCACAGAGAGGTTAGGAAGAATACTGAATTCTATAGAAAGTACTTGAATCGTATTCTCCCATAAACGAGTTCACGGAGACGTTTGCCTTAGAAATAAAGTTCTCAGGACTCTATCAGACGTTTCGCCCGTTTAACAAATAGGACAAGGCGAACCGTCTCAAAGACTCCTATTCCGTAGAACTGAAATATAAGAGGTTGGAATCAACGACGTCCAAATGAAAGATGTCTTCACCAACCTCTCCGGACAGATTCCCCCAACAATAGTCGTGAACGTTCACAGACTAGGGGGTAACCGTAAACTTGCGGTCTTAACCCACGACATACCCGCGAATTGCGGTCTAACGGTGGGAAAAGACCGCAAACCTGCGGTCTGAACCGATAGGTGACCCGCAAGTTGCGGTTAAAGAATGGGAAAAGACCGTAAATTTACGGTCTTAGGAAGGAGAGACCCGAGAATGACAGGAGTCTCCCTAAAACCCGTCACCAAACCAGTAGGAGACAGTCGACAAGGAAAGAACCGAAAGACGACGGAACTCAATTTTGTAAGTTACAGAAGGGTGAGGAATTTACTTGTCGAACCGTGAGAAGACAATAGACAAATCTATTAACAACAGAACAGACTAAGTTAACACGAAGGTATAAGAACAATCGGAAAAGTCACAGAACATCGTAGAGAAATTTAAGACGATTGACAAAACAATATTTTTCGTTAACGACTAACTCAAGTCGTTGAACAAGAACTCCTGATTCAAGTCACCTATGACGAAATCGGAGAAGAAAGTCCCTCCTGAGTGATGAGTTCATGTCCACAACTAAAGATCGTTGACATAGTTACTCGAGAACTCGGAGAAGTTAACAGAAAGAGTATACATATCTAGGTGGTCGACTCACTAGATCTCTTTAAACTCGAAAAAGACATTCGGGTATCATTTTCTACATATTGACGTGGGTGAGACTTTTGTAAAGTCTCCCCGTAAAAGAATCGTAGGGAGACATGGAGAGGGTCCGTAATATTTCTCTAAGTAATAGGAGAACAAATTTCGGAACCTACAGGTCGAAATCGACACAGTAGGAAAAACCTCCCTTTATAACTAAGTCTTTAAACAGACTATTGACAAAGGTACAGGAATAGGAACGACACCCAACCAATAAATTGGTGGAGAATCGAACTAGAAAATGTTGTTTACTTTTATCATCCATCAGGCGTAATTGAGGACATGATTGTCAAGGTTGGGCCATTTGCCTTCCCTACTGACTTTGTAGTGCTGGAAATGGAGGAGCACAAGAGTGTAACTCTCATTCTAGGAAGACATTTCCTAGCAACAGGACGAACCCTCATTGACGTCCAAAAAGGGGAGATAACCCTGAGAGTCAATGAGGATGAGTTTAAGTTGAATGTTGTCAAAGCTATGCAGCATCCAGACACATCAAAAGACTGCCTGAGCGTTGATATTATTGACTCCCTGGTGGAAGAGGTCAATATGACTGAGAGTCTCAAATCAGAGCTAGAGGACATTTTTAAAGATGTTCAGCCTGATATGGAAGAACCAGAGAAAACAGAAGAACCTCTGAAGACTCCTCAGGAAGAGGAGAAGCCTCCTAAACCCGATCTCAAACTACTACCACCATCCCTAAAATATGCACTTTTGGGAGAAAATGACACTTTTTCCGTGATCATAAGCTCTGCTTTAGAGCCACAGGAAGAAAACGCACTACTTCAGGTGCTAAGGACACACAAGACAGCTCTTGGGTGGTCCATAAGTGATCTTAAGAGCATTAGTCCAGCCAGATGCATGCACAAGATCCTATTGGAGGATGATGCTAAGCCAGTGGTTCAACCACAGAGGCGGCTAAATCCCGCCATGAAGGAGGTGGTGCAGAAAGAGGTCACTAAGTTACTAGAGGCTGGGATTATTTATCCTATTTCTGATAGCCCCTGGGTGAGCCCTGTCCATGTTGTCCCCAAGAAGGGAAGAATGACAATTGTCCATAATGAAAAGAATGAACTGGTTCCTACAAGAACAGTTACAGGGTGGCGTATGTGTATTGACTACAGAAGGCTCAATACAACCATCAGGAAGGATCATTTTTCTTTACCATTCATAGACCAGATGCTAGAGAGACTAGCAGGCCATGAATACTACTGCTTTTTGGATGTCTATTCAGTTTACAACCAAATTGCAGTAGATCCTCAGGACCAAGAGAAAACAACATTCACATGTCCATCTGGAGTGTTTGCCTATAGAAGGATACCATTTGGTCTGTGCGATGCACCTGCAACCTTTCAGAGGTGCATGCTCTCTATCTTCTCTGATATGGTAGAGAAATTTCTAGAAGTCTTCATGGATGACTTCTCAGTATTTGGAGACTCATTCAGCTCTTGTCTTGACCATCTAGCACTTGTTCTGAAAAGGTGCCAAGAGACTAACCTAGTTTTAAACTGGGAGAAATGTCACTTTATGGTGACTGAAGGAATTGTCCTTGGGCACAAAATTTCAAATAAGGGAATAGAGGTGGATCAAGCTAAGATAGAGGTAATTGAAAAATTACCACTACCTGCCAATGTTAAGGCAATCAGAAGCTTTCTGGGGCATGCAGGATTCTATAGGAGGTTTATAAAGGATTTTTCAAAAATTGCAAAACCTCTGAGCAATCTGCTAGCTGCTGACATGCCATTTGTCTTTGACACACAGTGTCTGCAGGCGTTTGAGACTCTGAAGGTTAAGCTGGTCACAGCACCAGTCATTTCTGCACCAGACTGGACATTACCATTCGAACTAATGTGTGATGCCAGTGACCATACCATTGGTGCAGTATTGGGACAGAGGCATAACAAGCTTCTGCACGTCATTTACTATGCTAGCCGTGTTTTGAATGACGCACAGAAGAATTACACAACCACAGAAAAGGAGTTGCTTGCAGTGGTTTATGCTCAAATCTTATTTAGTGGGATCAAAAGTGATTGTGTACACTGACTGTGCTGCTCTAAAATATCTCCTCACAAAGCAGGATTCAAAACCCAGATCCATAAGATGGGTATTGCTTCTGCAAGAGTTTGATATAGAAATAAGAGACAGAAAGGGGACAAAGAACCAAGTAGCTGATCATCTGTCCCAGATAGAATCAGTAGCAGAGGCGTCCCCTCCTCCTACTGAGATCTCTGAAACCTTCCCGGATGAGCAACTCTTTGCCATTCAGGAAGTACCTTGGTTTGCAGACATTGCAAACTATAAAGCTGAGAGATTCATACCCAAAGAGTATAGTAAGCATAAACATTATCTTACAGGCAATGTTGAGCAAGAATGCTCAAAACTGAGACTAAATTAATAGCTCAGTGAAAGTCTAGCTAAAGACAGTAAAGAAGCACTTATTGGGAGGCAACCCAATCTTATTTATCTATGTTAATTACTTTTTTATTTCATTCTCCATTGTTATTTTATATTTTCTTTAGGTTGATGATCATGTGGAGTCATAAAAATAGCTGCAGAATTAAAGCGGAATCAAAAACAGCATCAAAACAACACACCCTGGAGGACAAGCTTACTGGCATTTAAACGCCAGTAAGGATAGCAGAATGGGTATTTAACACCCAGTCTGGCAGTATTCTAGGCGTTAAACGCCAGAATCGGCAGACAGACTGGCGTTTAATGCCAGAAATGGGTGTCTGGTGGGCGTTAAATGCCAGAAATGGTAGCATTCTGGGCGTTTAATGCCAGGATGACACAAGGGAGTAATAAGTTTTCATAATTAATTGCATCATTCTTCTTCTACTCTCTTCTATCTTATTTTGCTCGAGGACGAGCAAACCTTTTAAGTTTGGTGTGGAAAAGCTCAGCTTCTTGCTTTCCATAACCATTAATGACACCTAAGGCCGGAGAAACCTCTAGGAAGAGAAGCAACAAACGCAAGGAAGAGACATAGAAGAGCTCAAGCATTCTATAAGATCTTCAAGAGGAAGAGCTAGCCACCATCACTAAGGTGGACTCGTTCTTTAACTTCCTTGTTCTTATTTTTCTATTTTTTGAATTCTATGCTTTATGTTTTGTCTATATTTGTGTCTTTATTACATGATCATTAGTGTCTAGTGTCTATGCCTTAAAGCTATGAATGTCCTATGAATCCTTCACCTTTCTTAAATGAAAAATGTTTTTAATTGCAAAAGAACAAGAAGTACATGATTTCGAATGCTATCTTGAAATTAGTTAAATTATTTTGATGTGGTGGCAATACCTTTTGTTTTCTGAATGAATGCTTGAACAATGCATATTTTGGAATTTGTTGTTTATGAATGTTAAAATTGTTGGCTCTTGAAAGAATAATAAAAAACGAGAAATGTTATTGATAATCTGAAAAATCATAAAATTGATTCTTGAAGTAAGAAAAAGCAATGAATACAAAGCTTGCGGAAAAAAAATGGAAAAAAAAGAGAGAAAGAAAAAGCAGGCAGAAAAAGCCAATAGCCCTTTAAATCAAAAGGCAAGGGTAAAAGAGGATCCAATGCTTTGAGCATTAATGGATAGGAGGGTCCAAAGGAATAAAATCCTGGCCTAAGCGGCTAAATCAAGCTGTCCCTAACCATGTGCTTGTGGCGTGAAGGTGTCAAGTGAAAAGCTTGAGACTGAGCAGTTAAAGTCGTGGTCCAAAGCAAAAAGAGTGTGCTTAAGAGCTCTGGACACCTCTAACTGGGGACTTTAGCAAAGTTGAGGCACATTCTGAAAATGTTCACCCAGTTATGTGTCTGTGGCATTTATGTATCTGGTGGTAATACTGGAAAACAAAATGCTTAGGGTCACGACAAAGACTCATAAAGTAGCTGTGTTCAAGAATCAACATACTGAACTAGGAGAATCAATAACACTATTTGAATTCTGAGTTCTTATAGATGCCAATCATTCTGAACTTCAAAGGATAAAGTGAGATGCCAAAACTGTTCAGAAGCAAAAAGGCTACAAGTCCCGCTCATCTAATTGAAACTAATTCTCATTGATAAGTTTGGAATTTATTGTATATTCTATTCTCTTTATCCTATTTTGTTTTTAGTTGCTTGGGGACAAGCAACAATTAAGTTTGGTGTTGTGATGAGCGGATAATTTATACCCCTTTTGGCATTGTTTTTATATAGTTTTTAGTATGTTTTAATTAATTTTTAGGGTAAAGTATATTTTTTGTCCCTAAAGTTTAATAAAAGTTTTAAAAATATCCCTAAGTTTTATTTTGTTTCAATTTTGTCCCAAAAGTTTTCGATTTGCATCAAATATACCCTCGACGGCTAAATTTTCAAAAAATTTAAGACCAATCTAACAATAATGCATGAAAATTATGCTTGATTTGCTTGTATTTGAGGGTTGTTTTTATGAAATTGTTGTTGAATTGATCTTAAATTTTTTGAAAAATTAGCCGTTAGGGGTATATTTGATGCAAATCGAAAACTTTTGGGACAAAATTAAAACAAAATAAAATTTAGGGATATTTTTAAAATTTTTGTAAAACTTTAGGGACAAAAAATATACTTTACCCTAATTTTTATTATATTTTTATTAGTTTTTATGTAAAATCATATTTCTGGACTTTAATATGAGTTTGTGTGTTTTTCTATGATTTCAGGTATTTTCTGGTTGAAATTGAGGGACCTGAGCAAAAATCTGATTCAGAGGCTGAAAAAGGACTGCAGATGCTGTTGGATTCTGACCTCCCTGCACTCGAAGTGGATTTTCTGGATCTACAGAAGCCTAATTGGCGCGCTCTCAATTGCGTTGGAAAGTAGACATCATGGGCTTTCCACAATATGTAATAGTCCATACTTTGCCTGAGATTTGATGGCCCAAACTGGCGTTCTAATCTAGCCTAAAATTTCTGGCGTAAAACGCCCAAACTGGCACCAGAATTGGAGTTAAACGCCCAAACTGGCACCAAAGCTGGCGTTTAACTCCAGAAACAGCCTAAGCACGAAAAAGCTTCAATGCTCAGCCCAAGCACACACCAAGTGGGCCCCAGAAGTGGATTTCTGCACTATCTGCACTTAGTTACTTATTTTCTGTAACCCTAAGTTACTAGTCTAGTATAAAAACTACTTTTAGAGATTCATTTGGTACCTCATGACATTTTTACACTTCACATTGTATTTCTGACGGCATGAGTCTCTAAACTCCATGGTTGGGGGTGAGGAGCTCTACTGTGTTTCAATGGATTAATGCAATTACTACTGTTTTCTATTCAATCACGCTTGATTCTATTCTAAGATACTCATTCGTACTTCAATCTGGAGAAGATGATGATCCGTGACACTCATCATTATTCTCAATGCTATGAACGCGTGCCTGACAACCACTCCCCTTCTATCTGAGCTCTATGTAGTCATTGGGCGACTGCTTGAGTGTGTATCTCTTGGGTCTCTGATCCATGAGATCAGAACCTTCGTGGTATAGGCTAGAACCAATTGGCAGCATTCCTGGGATCTGAAAATTATAAACCTTTTCTGTGGTATTTCGAGTAGGATTCGAGAAGGGATGACTGTGACGAGCTTCAAACCTGCGAATGTTGGGCGCAGTGACAGTGTGCAAAAGGACAAGGGTCCTATTCCGACGCTAGTGGGAACCGACAGATGATTAGCTGTGCGGTGACATCGCATATGGATTTATTTTCATCTGAGAGGATCATACAGCCTGCCATGGAAGGAAGCCATGCGTGTTTGGAGAAGAAGACAGTAGGAAAGCAGAGATTTAGATGACAGAGCATCTCCGGAACCTCAACCTGCTTCTCATTACTGAATCACAAGTACTGTTTATTTTATGTTATTTATTTTCATAAATATAACCACTATTATCATTAATCTCCTGACTGAGATTTACAAAATAACCATAGCTTGCTTCAAGCCGACAATCTCTGTGGGATCGACCCTTACTCACGTAAGGTATTACTTGGACGACCCAGTGCACTTGCTGGTTAGTTTTGCAGAGTTGTGAAAAGTGTAATCACAATTTCGTGTACCAACAAGCCCATCACTAAGAAGAGGATGGAGCAAACTAGAGAGCATGCACATGAGCCTTGTAACAACCCAGCTTTTAGCACGTCAGGACCAATGCTAGCCACCAGGGGCTACTACACGGCTTTCCTTAGAGACTCTAGACCTTATATTAAATATATACATATAAGCCTGTAGCACTAATCGAGATCACGTGTCAGATATATAGATATAACGAAATAGGTAATAGATAATAGATAATATATACATAAAGCACATAAAACATAGAAATATTATACATATATGCTCGAAGGCTCATTTCTTACATCATAATTCACATCGGGTTACATCGTTGCTTATTCATGAAAATATCTACAGACTTCATATTTATACTAATAGGTCTCAACTTACAAGAGTCACCCTAGTCTGGGTCCCATTCTAACTTATTTATATAAGTATTTACAAAAACACCTAGCCCCTTAAAAGTCTACACAAAGCGAGGGCAAAGACTACTACTATTATAACTACTATTGGTCATCAAACCCTGGTAGCTGAAGAAACACAGAAGTAATGTGTGGAAGTAAGAGAAGTCACTCTGATCCTCCGGTAATGCTATTGTTGCTCGCTAGTCCAAGGCTAGAAACTCAAAGAAGATCTCGTCGGTTTGCATATGCGGAATGGGGAAGTAAGGGGTGAGAACCTAAGGTTCCTAGCAGGGTACTATACAGGAAAACCTAAGGGGTTCCGCAGCCTAAGTCTAAGACTTCATGCAGTTAGGTCCGTAAGTCACACAAACATGTACAACCACAAGTATATAGCAGAATAGTAACTAAGCACGGAATACAAGAAGCAGAGACAAAATACAATCACAGGTACAAGTAAGCAATCATAAACATAGAGAATGCAACAACCAAGTATGATGCATGCCTGTTCCTATACAGGCAATGAGCTCATGCGTCGGTTGACTACCCGCAACCCGACGTTACCTAGGAACTAGTCCTAGATCTGGATTCCCGATTGCGTCCGTCCGTGCATACGTGTCAATGTGGTTCAGAATACCACCAGTCCATGACACAGGCAATCGTCGCAAAGCTTGACGACATAATATACGCACAAAAGGGAAACAGATTTTTAGCAGTCAGTTGGTAATACCCGCCTCCAAACAACCTCAAGCACCTTGGGTTTACAGTTCTTTTTCCGTGGCACATCTCAATGAAATTTATCTCTAAGGGACTTTTTTGCCCTTCTTTTTGAAAATTTTGTCCGGTTCTTTCTTAAAATACCTCAGCATTGTCACATATTTTACCATTTTACCCTTGGTATTTTGTACATTTCCAATTTTATCCTTTTTCTACACAACTTCGTTTTTCTAATTTTTTTTAGCCATTTACTGACACTTTCACCACTAGTGTACTTCACCATTTTACCTTCATATTTTTTCTAAAAGACCTTCTTATCATTTATTAAGTTAATTAATAATTTCTAATTTTGACTTTATTCCTAAAATTACTAATATTCCCCTAAGTACTCTAGTTTTACCGTTTAACCTGATTTACCGTAAAAATGTTACCGGGTTAATCCTAATATTTTTCTATGACCAAATTATCCATAATACTTTTAATTAATGCCAATTTTACCCTTAGGGACCTAAAAGATCATTTTACCCTTTATTAATTTATTTACTTAGGGCTTGTTTGGGTGAGCTTTTAAGAAAAGATCTTTTTTCGAGTTATTTTTTTTTAAAAGATCTTTTGAAAAAATAAAAGTAATTTTATGTTTGGATATCTCATGCAAAAAGATCTTTTTATCTATCAATTATGTTTGGGTATAATAATATAAAAGTACTTTTTTGTTTATTTATTATATGAAAAATATCTTTTTTAATGAAAAAATATCTTAAAAAAAAGATGTAAATTACAGCTTCTCAAAAAAGATTTTTTTTTCTAGTGCTTTTAATTTTACTACTAGAAATTTGCCAAACACATTAAAAAATAAAAAAAGATATTTTTTCATTGAAAAAAGATCTTTTTTTATCAAAATAATGGCGCCCAAACAAGCACTTATTTTAGTTACCACTTTTTACTATTTTACTTCTAACTTTTACTAAAACTTTTATTTAGACCCAAAAATTTATTGTAAATATATTATTGACCGATTAATTTATATAATTATTAATTTATCCTTGATGATACTAAGTTCTGAAATTTACTTATCTTTCTATTAAATTATATTTTTAACCCTCTTTTTACCCAAAAATGACCATAACACCCTTCTTACTTTTACACCTTTGTTTCATAGGATTAAAATGAGTTTTCTAACCTCTTTTTAACCCTTATACACGTGACTTTGATGATCATTTAGTGGCTGGATTTTTAGGAGTCCAGTTTTTTATTTTTATCCACTTTTAGTGACTCTTAAGGCTTGAAACTTAAACCCCAAGTGCTCTAAATAATTTCAGTGATTTCATACAATTTTCAGAGGCAAATAAGCTTCATATATCACTCAAATAATAATCCAAAAATAGAGAAGCATCACTGAATTTTTAGAATTAAGAATCAAACACAAAATCACCACAAAGTGATTCATATGAATACCGAAAATAAGCACAAACATATTCTAACTAATCCTAACCCTAACCTCTTATATAATTCAGTTATTATACCTTTCACACACTGCAAAGTATGCACACAAGGGCAGAAGCACAACTGATGATGGTGCAACTTCGTTTTTGGCCAAAAATGTCGCAAAAATGTCAAAATTCAACCACTTTGAGCTCGAATCTCTCTAACTCCTTAGGCGTGCTCCATGGGTGCTTCAAGAGAAGTTATCTATACATGGAGGTGAGTATGAATTTATCATAGCTACTGTTTTAAAAGAAATAGAAAAGGAAAGGAGAAAGAACAAGAGTTTAGCTAGCCGAAATTTTGGTATAAACGCAAGAAACAACAAAAACGGGCAACAATTTGTGCTTGTATGGTTTGATCCCTTGAAGAACACATGAAGAACAATGGAAGAAGAGTTAAAATAGAGGATGGGGGCATAGAGAATAGGTACAAGAATTTTTTCTCTTTCTCTCTCAAGAATTCGGTCAAAAGAGTGTAAAAATGTGTAAAGTGTTTTGCAAATTTTGTGGCAAATGCTTCCTTAAATATAAAATCAAAATCTTGCTAAATTTATCATGGGAAAAAGGGCTGGAATTTTCGTGGTCAAGGGTTGGGCTTCAATGAATAAGGGGCACGAAAACGAGGAAGCTTGGTCAGCGCTTACGTGTCGAGCTTATTCGCAATTAACCGCAATTAGTTACTCGAGGTTAAAAAACACAGCAGAGAGGGGTGAAAGGCTGATATAGTCTCGGCCCAGCAGCTGAGAAGGAGAGACAAGTTACTTGGGTGGCAAATAAGAAGATTTTGGATCTCTAGGAGTCGTTTGCGGAATACTAGTCAAAAATTCGGTTCGGGTAGCTTTTACCGTGTGGTAAAATAATTAATGGCTAAGATTTATTTTTAAAGAATTAAATCATGAATGAATGGCTAATATTAATCTTGGGACACAATTATCAAGGTAGAAATTATTTTTACCACTGGTTCCGAGATTTTCGGTTACTAGAATTTTTCTCGATGCACGCAAAACCGTCACTAAAAGTAAATTTTTGGCTCAAAAAGTCTCTAGTGAGAAAAATAAACCAATGGTAAGCTAATATTTATTATTTACTAGTCAAACTTAACTTAGGGGGATTAATTACCCTCATAAAGTCAATTTTGACCATATTAATGGCCTTTTTCTTTTTAATTTTTAATTTTTTTCTTTTTTCTTTCTTTTCTCTTTTTTTCTTTAATTTTCATTTTTTTTCACCATTGAGCCAGCTTCACTATTTTTTATTGGGAAATGGTTCAGAATTTTGTGAAATAAATTTAAAATAGCTAGAAAAGTCTGTTTATTGAAAACCGGGTTTTTACATTCTATCATCCTTAAAGAAAATTTTTTCCTCAAAGTTTTAGCTACACAAGAAATTATAAGGACATCTTTATCATGTGTTATGGTTAAGGTTCTTAATTAGCATAACACTCACCTCAAGTGAAGTGACTGGATCTAATGGCGCTTGTTTGTAGTCACGGTAAAACTCTACCCTGTTGATGGGGTCTAGAGGCCCTATTTCTAATCCTCTTCCAGCAGTCCCTTGCAAGATGTCCCTCCTTATTACAGTAGTAACATATATTTGTACCAAGCCGACAAGGCCTACCACTATGACTTTTCCCACACTTCGGGCATATGAGGCCATTCTGAGTTTGCTGAGGTTGTTCTCCCTATATCCATCCTAGGTCATGATTACTATTACCACCATTGAAATGAATAGGAAGGTCACCTCTAGGTTGGTTCCAGTGCTGTTGCTGCCCGTTAGATTTGAAATCTCAACCCCGATGGGCTAGTCTCCGATTAAAACTTAGTTGTGCAGCCTCTCAATGATTTGCTCGTGCAACTGGCAACTTCTTTGAACATTCCTCCGCTAGTTGACTCTTATTGACTAATTCAGCAAAGTTCCTGATCTCCATTGGACCCACTAAGACCTCTTCATATTTAATACACTTTCACTCCTCATATTTTGCATGATTTTCTTGGCACACCTTCGAAAATCGACACAAGTCCTCGAATAATCGGATGTACTCAGCCACCGTCATGCTTTTCTACCTCAACTGCAGTAATTCTAACTCTTTGGCAATGCAGGCGGACGGAGGGAAATACTTCTTGTAGAACTCAGTACGGAAGTCAGCCCAAGTGATCTCAGCTCCTCCTTGTTTCAACAACTGGATCACTCCATGCCACCAATGCTATGCATCCCCTTCAGCATATAACTGGCGAACTCCACTTGTTGTCCTTCAGGGACATGTTGCACCTACAGAGCCCGTTCTATGGCATAAAACTAATCATCTACCCTGGTCGGGTTGGTAGTTCTAGAGAAATTGGGCGGATTAACTTTAAGGAAAGATGCCAAAGTCATTAGCCTATCCCCTTCGGGTACGCTATTTTCCAGTCCATTTCCATTTTCATGACCATTCCCATTACCATTCCCCCGCTGTCGTTCCATTCTTTCCACCACTCTGTTGGTTGTAGCGACAGAATCATGCACAGCTACAACCATTGCGTTCATAGATTCTAACAAGACGGCCGGGTCAAATGCCGGCTTAAAACTCAGACTCGCTTGACGTGGGCTACACCTGTTTGCAAACATCAAGGTTTTGTCAACACCAAACGATCAACGTTAAGGTGATCAGTCTTAATATATCTAATTTATCTGCTAACAGTTCTAGAATGAATGCTCACAGACCATTATGCAAAATGTATCATTAGAGATACCCTAGCAGCATGGAAATACACAAGCAGGGCATGCGGTAAAGCATGGTCAGTCCATCCCCAGGCTCTACCAAAGTCGAACTGCTCTGATACCATTTGTAACGACCCAGTTTCTAGCACGTCATGACTAATGCTAGCCACCAGACACTACTACACAGCTTTCCCTAGAGACTCTAGACCTTATATTAAATATATACATATAAGCCAGTAGAACTAATCGAGATCGCGTGTCAGATATATAGATATAACGAAATAGGTAATAGATAAATAGATAATATATACATAAGCACAGAAAATATAGAAATATTATACATATATGCCCGAAGGCTCATTTAGTACATCATAATTCACATCAAGTTACGTCGTTGCTTATTCATGAAAATATCTACAGACTCCATATTTATACTAACAGGTCTCAACTTACAAGAGTCACCCTAGTTTAGGTCCCATTCTAACTTATTTATATAAGTATTTACAAAAGCACATAGCCCTCTAAAAGTCTACACAAAGCGAGGGCAAAGACTACTACTATTATAACTATTATTGGTCATCAAACCCTAGTAGCTGAAGAAACACGTAAGTAATGTGTGGAAGTAAGAGAAGTTACTCTGATCCTCCGGTAATGCTACTGTTGCTCGCTAGTCCAAGGCTGGAAACTCAAAGAAGATCTCGTCGGTTTGCATCTGCGGAATGGGGAAGTAAGGGGTGAGAACCTAAGGTTCCTAGCAGGGTACTATACAGGAAAACCTAAGGGATTCCGCAGCCTAAGTCTAAGACTTCACGCAGTTAGGTCAGTAAATCACATAAACAAGTACAAGCACAAGTACATAGCAGTAGTAACCAAGCACGGAATACAAGAAGCAGAGACAAAATACAATCACAGGTACAAGTAAGCAATCACAAACATAGAGAATGCAGCAACCAAGTATGATGCATGCCTGTTCCTATACAGGCCATGAGCTCATGCGTCGGTTGACTACCCGCAACCCAATGTTACCTAGGAACTAGTCCTAGATATGGTTTTCCGATTGCGTCCGTCCGTGCTTACATGTCGATGTGGTTCAGAATACCACCAGTCCATGACACAGGCAATCGTCATAAAGCTTGACACCATAATATACGCACAAAGGGAAAACAGATTTTTAGCAGTCAGTGGGTAATACCCGCCTCCAAACAACCTCAAGCACCTTGGGTTTACAGTTCTTTTTCCATGGCACATCTTAAAAAATTTATCTGTAAGGGACTTCTCTACCCTTCTTTTTGAAAACTTGTGCCTGGTCCTTTCTTAAAATATCTCAGTATTATCACATATTTTATCATTTTACCCTTGGTATTTTGTACATTTCCAATTTTATCCTTTTTGTACATAACTTTGTTTTTCTAGTTTTCTTTAGACTTTTAGTGACGCTTTCACCACTAGTATACTTCGCCATTTTACCTTCTTTTCCTAAAAGACCTTCTTATCCTTTATTAAGTTAATTAATAATTTTTAATTTTGACTTTATTTCTAAAATTACTAATATGCCCCTAAGTACTCTAGTTTTACCGTTTAACCTGATTTGCCGTCAAAATATTACCGGGTTAATCCTAATATTTTTCTAAGACCAAATTCTCTATAATACTTTTAATTAATGCCAATTCTACCCTTAGGGACATAAAAGATCATTTTACCCTTTATTAATTTATTTACTTATTCTAGTTACCACTTTTTACTATTTTACTTCTAACTTTTACTAAAGCTTTTATTTAGACCCAAAACTTTATTGTAAATATATTATTGACCGATTAATATATATAATTACTAATTTATCCTTGATGATACTAAGTTCAGAAATTTACTTATCTTTTCATTAAATTACATTTTTAACCCTTTTTTTACCCAAAAATGACCATAACATCCTTCTTACTTTTACACCTTTGTTCCATAGGATTAAAATCAGTTTTCTAACCTCTTTTTAACCCTTATACACGTGAATTTCATGATCATTTAGTCGCTGGATTTTTAGGAGTACAGTTTTTTATTTTTATCCACTTTTAGTGACTCTTAAGGCTTGAAACTTAAACCCCAAGTGCTCCAAATAATTTCAGTGATTTCATATAATTTCCAGAGGCAAATAAGCTTCATATATCACTCAAATAACATTCCAAAAATAGAGAAGCATCACTGAATTTTCAGAATTAAGAATCAAACACAAAATCACCACAAAGTGACTCATATGAACACCGAAAATAAGCACAAACATATTCTAACTAATCTTAATCCTAACCTCTTATGTAATTCAGTTATTAAATCTTTCACACAATGCAAAATGTGAACATAAGGGCAGAAGCACAGCTGATGATGGTGCAACTTCGTTTTTGGCCGAAAATGTCGCAAAAACGTCGAAATTCAACCACTTTGAGCTCGAATCTCTCTAACTCCTTAGGCGTGCTCCATGGGTTCTTCAAGATAAGTTCTCTATACATGGAGAAGAATAGAAATTCATCATAGATACTATTTTAAAAAAATAGAAATGGAAAGGAGAAGGAACAAGAGTTTACCTAGCCGAAATTTCGGTATAAACGCAAGAAATAGGAAAAAAGGGCAAGAGTTTGTGCTTGTATAGTTTGAGTCCTTGAAGAAAACACATGAAGAACAATGGAAGAAGAGTTGAAATTGGGGCTGGGGCACAGAGAATAGGTACAAGAATTTTCTGTCTTTTTCTCTCAAGAATTCGGTCAAAAGAGTGTAAAAATGTGTAAAGTGTTTTGTGAATTTTGTGGCAAATGCTTCCTTAAATATAAAATCAAAGTCTTGCTAAATTTATCATGGGAAAAGGGGCTGAAATTTTCGTGGTCAAGGGCTGGCCTTCAATGAATAAGGGGCGTGAACACGAGGAAGTTTGGTCAGCGCTTACATGTCGAGCTTATTTGCAATTAACCGTAGTTAGTTATTCGAGGTTAAAAAACATAGCAGAGAGGGGTGAAAGACTGAGATAGTCTCGGCCTAAAGGCTGAGAGGGAGAGAGAAGTTACTTGGGTGGCAAGTAAGAAGATTTTGGATCTTTAGGAGTTCAGAAATTCAGTTCGGGTAACTTTTACAGTGTGGTAAAATAATTAATGGTTAAGATTTATTCTTAAAGAAATAAATCATGAATGAATGGCTAATATTAATCTTGGGGCACAAAGGTATAAATTATTTTTACCACTGGTTCCGAGATTTTTGGTTACTAGAGTTTTTCTCGATGCATGCAAAACCGTCACTAAAAGTGAATTTTCGGCTCAAAAAGTCTCTAGTGAGAAAAATAAACCAATGGTAAGCTAATATTTATTATTTACTAGTCAAACTTGACTTAGAGAGATTAATTACCCTCATAAAGTCAATTTTGACCATATTAATGACCTTTTTCTTTTTAATTTTTAATTTTTTTCTTTTTTCTTTCTTTTCTCTTTTTTTTCTTTAATTTTCATTTTTTTCATCATTGAGCCAGCTTCACTATTTTTTATTGGAAAATGGTTCAGATTTTTGTGAAATAAATTTTAAAAATAGCCAGAAAAGTCTGTTTACTGAAAGCTGGGTTCTTACAAGCCTGTACAGCCACCTCAACATGAGATCTCTGAGATGCCTCAAGAGATGTATTTTTCTCTTCAAAGCTATTGGGATCAATGGCATACTTCTGTGGGAGAGTTAAGATCTAACATGAATCAGTTGAGGATGGAGCATCAAGAGCATTCCACCATCCTCAATGAAATAAGAGAGGATCAAAGGGCTATGAGGGAAGAACAGCAAAGACAAGGGCGTGACATTGAAGAGATCAAGCACTACATTGGATCCTCAAGGAGGAGTACTAGCCACCACCATTAAGGTGGATTCGTTCTCTTAATCCCCTTTTCTTATGTTATTTTTCTGTTTTCTGTTATGTTTTATTGTTTGTTCTCTTGTTCTTATTGCATGATCATTTCTATCTATGTCTTAAAGTTATAAAATGTTCCATATATCTCTCACCTTACTTAAGAAAATTTTATTTGAAAAGAATTGAGAGATACATGAATTTCGAGTTTTATAATAAGAATAGTCAATTATTTTGATGTGGTGTCATTGCTTTTGTTTTCTGAATGTATGAATAAACAGTGCATAATTGAAGTTGGAATTAAGAATGTTGGCTCTTGAAAGAATGATGAAAAAGGAGAAGTATTATTGGTAATCTGAAAAATCCCAAAAATTGATTCTTGAAGCAAGAAAAAGCAGCAAAATGAAAAAGAAAAAGCATGTTGCAATAAAAGACAAAATATATATATACATGCGAAAAAAATGAAATATATGATTTTTACTTTTAGAGGTCGTAGCGTCTCGCCACCTCTGATTTACGTCCTAGGCGTAAAGTTTTGAGTGGTATGGTGTTACATGCTCGCCAAAACCCAAACCGGCGAGGAGCTCGTGACCTCGAACTCATACTTGGTACCTTAAGAAAGTAGCAAATGTGCCTTAACCCGACAAAGTGTGCTTTCAGGATGGAAGCCGAGAAATTCCTAGGATTCATGATCACCCAACGCCGGGGAGGGGGGGGAAGGGGTAGAGGTGAACTCGGAAAAGTGCAAAACCATCCTTGAGATGAGCAGCACGGAAAGTCTCAAGGACGTCCAAAGGCTAACCGATCAACTAGCCGCCCTTTCTCGCTTCCTCAGTGCGTCAGCCCAGAAGGCCACCCCTTTCTTCAAACTCATGAAAAAGGGTATAAATTTTCAATGGGAACCCGAATACGAGGAAGCCTTCCAACACTTTAAAAAAGTGTTGGCAGAACCCCATATACTCTCCAAACCCAGAACGGGGGAGACACTTTACCTTTACCTGTCCATGACGGAGGAGGCACTTACCGTGGCGCTCATCCGAGAAGACAAAAAAAAGTACAAAGCCCTATATACTTCATAAGCAAGGTCTTCCAGAATATAGAAACACGCTACTCCCGACTCGAAAAACTTTCCTTCGTATTACTTACGACCTCCTAACGCCTCTGACAATACTTTTAAGCCCACCCATTACGGTCCAAACAAGCGAGGCGGTTAGGCACGTTCTACAGAAGCCAGACCTTTTGGGACGGATGCTCGCATGGTCTGTCGAATTATCATAATACCAAATCATATTTAAGGTTAGGAACGCTATTAAGGCTCAGGCTATAGCAGACTTTATAGCGAAATGACACCAGTAGCCGAACCCGCAGCAACCTGGAAACTCCATGTGGACGGCTCATCAAACACCAGTTCAGGAGGAGCAAGAATAATACTAGAAAACGAGAACGGAGTTGCAACCGAATAGTCTATCTGGTACGAATTTCCAATATCCAACAATCATGCCGAATATGAAGTCCTCCTAGCTGGACTGATGTTAGCTAAAGAAGTCGGTGCAAGAGTGGTGGAAGTCTGCAGTGCCTCCCAGGTAGTCAGCTTCCAAATTAATGGAGGCTACCAAACACGGGACCCTCTGCTACAGCAATACCTATCCAAGGTAAAAGAACTGACGGCCGAGTTCGACAAAGTAACCGTCTAACACATTCCCAAGGAATGGAATGCGAGGGCCGACTTACTTTCAAAACTAGCAAGCACCAAACCAGTTCTGAGAAACCGATCACTTGTCCAGAAGGTCATCAGAACACCAACCGTCTCGATCACGACCTCGATCGGTTGACCTCCCTATCACAAGCTAGCACTCTTGGACCTTCCCAGTCTTCCAATACCTCATGAACGGAACGTTACCCGAATATTCCAAGGAACTAAAACACTTAAAGGGGGACGCCGCGAACTACACCATAATAGTGGAGCAATTATATAAGCGCAGACTCTTACATCCCCTCCTTAAATGCATAGAACCCGGCAACATAGACTACATACTTCGTGAAATCCACGAAGAATGCTGCGGTCACCATGTGGGAGGGGGGAACCCTGGCCAAAAAGATCATCCGGGTAGAGTACTTTTAGCCCTCCATTATTAAAGACTCCCTTCAACTAGTCAAAAATTACAACAAGTGCCAAGCCCAGGCCGCCCCTTATCAACTGAGCGTCATAACGGTAGATCGACCTTTCAGAACCTGGGAAATCGACCTCGTCGGTCCCTTCCCCACGACTCCCAAACAACTTCGGTACCTCATCATCAGCATCGACTACTACACCAAGTGGGTCGAAGTCGAGCCTCTGGCCTTGGTGCAGAAATTTAGAACCACAAACTAACCGGCAAGTGCACTGGGTCGTACCAAGTAATACCTCAGGTGAGTGAGGGTCGATCCCACGAGGATTGAAGGACTAAGCAACAATGGTTGATTAATTTACTTAGTTAGGCAAACAGAAAATAGTAGTTGAGAGTTCAAAGACATTAAACAATAGAAAGAATATTAAAGAAAGGCAAGTAAATAAGTTGGGAATAAAGTATGGAGAAACAGTTAAGGCTTCAGAGTTATCTATTTTTTGGATTGACTTTTCTTATTAATTTATTTTAATCATGTAAGATTTAATTCATGGCAAATCGTATGTGACTAGACCCTAATTCCTTAAACCTTTCTAGTCTCCTCTAAAATTCTTCAACTGCAAATTCCTTGGTCAATTAATTCCAATTAGAAGGTGAAGCTTAATTCTAGTTTATTATGCCACAAAAACTCTAATTACCCAAATATAAAAAGATTATATGTCATGTATCCCGTTAAATCCAGATAATTAAAATTTAGGAGAATTTGTTTTCAAGCTGTTGTTCAAGTAAAGAGCTTTTCCAAGTTTTACAAGAACTCAATTAGAAAGAGGGTCATACTTCCGTTCCACCTAAATTCATAGAATAAAGAACGAAAACAATTCTTGAATTATAAATCAAAACATGAATTAAAATAGAAAATAATATTATCAATCTATACAATAGATAGAGCTCCTAACCTTAACAGTGGAGGTTTAGTTACTCATGGCAAAAAGAAAATAAGGATTCTGATAAAATGTATTTTGGTAGTCTGGAATGGAATGGGATCCCCCTGGAATAATTCCAATCCCTTTTTATATCTAATCCTAATTAATTTAAAATCTATCTTTTCAAACTAAAATAATATCTTTTCCTATTTTAAATTAAAAATAAAGTTTAAATCGAAATTAATTAAAGCAATCAGCATGTCTTCAATTGATGGATGGGGATCACTTGCTTCGTAGGGTCCACGCCTAACTTGGAGTGGGCATAACCATTCTTGTGTGAATCTCCCTTGAGTCTCTGCTATCCCCTGGCTCTAGTCTGTGTTTTTGGGCCGAAAACTGGGTCGAAACTTGGCCTGTAATCACCCCAGTGTTTTTTGCAAATTCTGCATGTTGCGCATGTCACGCTTACGCGTCAGTCACGCGTACGCGTCAGTCACGCGTACGCGTCGATGGTCTTCTTCGCGTGTCACGCGTACATGTCAGGTACGCGCACGTGTCGCTGAGCTACTTCGCTTTTCACGTGTATGCGTCAGGTACGCGCACGCGTCGCCATGGAAAGCTCCAAATCACGCGTACGCGTCTGGTACGCGCACGCGTCGCTCCTCGCTGGTCATCTCCTTGGTTTCTTCTCTTTCTCTGCAGAAACTCCATCAAATTCATCCGAATGCTACCTAAAATAAACAGAATTACACAAGACTCAAAGTAGCATCCATAATGGCTAAAAGATAGTTAATTATTGATAAAACTTAACAATTTAAATGCAAATTCACTAGGAAAAGATAAAAAAGATGCTCACGCATGACAACACCAAACTTGAATTGTTGCTTGTCCTCAAGCAACTAAACTAATATAAGCTTAGAATGTGAATTTGCATGAGAGTGAGAGTTCAATTAAGCTCATGTCTCTTCTTATAGTAGGGTTTACAACTGCAATCCTGAATAGTTTTGGCATCTCACTCTCCTTTGAATCAGAAGAATGTTACTGTCATTCGGAATTAGAATCCGGATAATATTATGAATTCTCTGATCTTTTGTAACTCAATTTAACCCTTGAACACAACAATTTTTCTTTTCTTTGGTGCTTTGCACCTTGAGCCGTGACTTTAAATATTTTGTCTCAAGTTTTACTTGACACAGAAACACCATAAGCACTTAACTGGGGAACTCTTTTGAAGTTCTGATTTTTCTTTCAGCTACTCCCAGATAGTGGTGCTCAAAGCCTTTGTCATACTCTGCTAATTGCAATTGATCTCGACTTTAAATGTTTTGTCTCAAGGATTACTTGACACAAGAACACCACAAGCATGTGACTAGGGAAACAACTCTTTGAGCTTTTAATCATGTCTGACCTCCCTAGTCATTGATGCTCAGAGCCTTGGACCTTGCTTTTTTTTAATTAATTTTTCGCTGTCTCTTTTGCTTCAAGGATTAAATTTCTGTTTATTTAAGAGAAGTCATAATAATTCTCTAAATCCCTGTTCCTTGTACATCAACATTCTTTGATTCAAATTTAAATATGCACTGTTCATGTCATGCATTCAGAGTCACAATAAATACCACCACATGTAAGTAAATAAGACTACTCTTCAATATAAACTCAATTTCTCATGCAATACATCACTTCTTTTTCTTTTTCTTTTTAAATTCAAGTTCAGTGAGTGGTACATGAGACAAATAATAGAATGAAACTAATTCTAAGAACTAAAAGTACTAAAGATCATGCAGGCAATCAAATCAATAGAAAACAGAAAACCACAAAATAAGAACGGAAGAGAAATAGAATGAAAGGAACTCAAACACCTCAGTTATGCTAGTGGCCATCTCATTCCTCCATGAAGAACATTCATCTCCTTTTGGTACTATTAAAATAAACAGAAAAGCCATAAGCGAAGTGACAACACCAAACTTAAAGGTTTGCTTGTCCTCAAGCAAAGAAGAACTGAAAACAAAGAAAAATAATTATTATGATGAAAGAAGAATAAAAGGATAAACGAACAAGAGAGAATTAGGATTTGAGTGGGAGAGAGAGTGAAAATTTAAAAATGGACGGCGAACTAGTGGAGGTGTGCGGCGCAGGCGACGCGTACGCGTACAGCACGCGTACGCGTGGGTCGTCCGATATTGATAGTGACGCATAAGCATCTAGCACGCGTACGCGTGCCCATGGTTTGTGTGAATCGCGCGAAGGCGGCCGCGCGCACGCATAACTCTCTGTTCGCGTGGCCTGGGAGCCAAAATTTTCATATGACGCGTGCGCGTCATGTACGCGCACGCGTGGATGGCCATTATGGAAAGGATGCGCACGTGTCAGGGACGCGTACGCGTGATCAAGTTTGTGCCTCTAGCACACTTCCAGCCCCAAGCCATCACAACTCTCTGCCCAAACACTCATTGACGCCGTTTTTCAGGGTCACGCGTACGCGTCAGGGACGCGTACGCGTGGGTGGCGCGCAAATGATGCGCATGCGTGAGGTACACGTACGCGTCAGCTTGTTTGTGTGCAAAACATAGTTCCAGCGCTACTCCTGCCCAACTCTCTGTTCACTTTTATTTTTCACGCACACACATATGACGCGTACGCGTCAGCGACGCTTGCGCGTCGTGTGCTCTTTTTTTTATATGTCGCCTGAAGTGTTCGGTTCCTGTTATAAAATAGCTTCATGATCAGAAAAATAGTAAAAACTCAATAAAAATCAAATAAGTAAGAAAACAACTACTATGAAAAATAACTAAGGATACGAAATTATCGGGTTGCCTCCCGATAAGCGCTTCTTTAATGTCACTAGCTTGACACTTGATTATTAAATTTTCTTCATCTTCTTCCAGTTGGTTAAAAGAAATGTCTCCAAGGGGGGAGAGGTGAAAATTAGTGCCCCCTGATATAATTTCCTCTGAACAAGCCTTCTTTTATTGTGATTAACTTGATCCACCTCGCTTGTTGGTGTAGAGGTTGGATTATTTTTTTCTGACCTTCTCTTTTTCATGGATATTTTCTTTTGTTTCTTGGTCACAATCCCCTTTTCAGTGCTTTCCTTGGTTTCCTTCACTTCTGTGATTTCAAAATTTGGGTGTTGTGTGATGGTTAGAGTGTACCCTTCATCAAGAACTTCTTGAATTGGTGGTTCAATAAACTCACTATCTATGCCAGTCTCTACTTCATTGGAGTGTAGATTCCCATCATTGTTTTCATCCCTTACAACCTCCTTTGTTTGTGCATCTTCCTCCTTTGTTTTTGCATCTTCCTATTCTTCCATGTGTGAGGGTGAAAAATTCTCTAATTCATTGGAGTATAAACTCCTTTGATTGATTTCCTCACTTTCTTCTATAGGATCTTGCATTACATCTCTTGGGAAGGAATTTGCTTGTTCCTCTTCCTGGGACTTGATAATCGACTGCACATATTTCTCTACATTTTTGACACTCGTCTTTATATCATGTATGAATTCTTTCATGAGAAGCTCAATATCTGATGGTACTTGATATGAATAAGGAGATGGTGGCTCTTGATATGAATAAGAAGGAGATGATGATTCTTGATAAGAGTAAAAAGATGATGGTTCTTGGTATGAATAGGGAGATAGTGGCTCTTGATATGGGTAGAAAGATGATGGTTCTTGATATGGATATGGAGATGGTGGTTCTTGATAGTTGGAACATGGAGCACTGAAGTTTTTTTGATTTTGACTTTGCCAACCAAAATTTGGGTAGTTCCCCCATTCATAAGAATATGAATCACTCCTTGGGTGTGAGTAGTAAACCATGTGATCTTTCTCCATTATTTTTCTTAGCACAAAACACCAAAAAGAATTAAACGCATCATGTGGTAAACAGGCAAGTAAAGAAGAAAGAATATAAAGGAAATTTAAACTCAATAAATAAAATAACCAGGAAGAATAAAACAACTAAGGGGAGACCAAACTTAATTTCAGAAATTAAGAAAGATATTAGTGCTAAATTATAATAGTTGAAAACGCCTAATCTAAGCAAACTTATTTTGAAAATACTTAAGCAAAATTTAAAAAAAATTAAAATTAAAACGCCTAATCTAAGCAATCAAACAACTAATAGTTGTTAATCACAGTCGATTCCCGGCAACGGCGCCAAAAATTGGTGCGAAAATTTAGAACCACAAACTAACCGGCAAGTGCACGGGGTCGTACCAAGTAATACCTCAGGTGAGTGAGGGTCGATCCCACGAGGATTGAAGGACTAAGCAACAATGGTTGATTAATTTACTTAGTTAGGCAAACAGAAAATAGTAGTTGAGAGTTCAAAGACATTAAGCAATAGAAAGAATATTAAAGAAAGGCAAGTAAATAAGTTGGGAATAAAGTATGGAGAAACAGTTAAGGCTTCAGAGTTATCTATTTTCCGGATTGACTTTTCTTATTAATTTATTTTAATAATGTAAGATTTAATTCATGGCAAATTGTATGTGACTAGACCCTAATTTCTTAGACCTTTCTAGTCTCCTCTAAAATTCATCAACTGCCAATTCCTTGGTCAATTAATTCCAATTAGAAGGTGAAGCTTAATTCTAGTTTATTATGCCACAAAAACTCTAATTACCCAAATATAAAAGGATTATATGTCATGTATCCCATTAAATCCAGATAATTAAACTTTAGGAGAATTTGTTTTCAAGCTGTTGTTCAAGTAAAGAGCTTTTCCAAGTTTTACAAGAACTCAATTAGAAAGAGGGTCATACTTCCGTTCCACCTAAATTCATAGAATAAAGAACGAAAACAATTCTTGAATTATAAATTAAAACATTAATTAAAATAGAAAATAATATTATCAATCTATACAATAGATAGAGCTCCTAACCTTAACAGTGGAGGTTTAGTTGCTCATGGCAAAAAGAAAATAAGGATTCTGATAAAATGTATTTTGGTAGTCTGGAATGGAATGGGATCTCCCTGGAATAATTTCAATCCCCTTTTATATCTAATCCTAATTAATTTAAAATCTATCTTTTCAAACTAAAATAATATCTTTTCCTATTTTAAATTAAAAATAAAGTTTAAATCAGAATTAATTAAAGCAATCAGCATGTCTTCAATTGATGGATGGGGACCACTTGCTTTGTAGGGTCCACGTCTAACTTGGAGTGGGCATAACCATTCTTGTAACAACTCTAGTTTTTGGAAAATTAAATAATTAGTTATTTGTGATTCATTTTAAGAAAATTATTTTGCTAATGGTAATTAAATAGAGTTTCATGATAATTGAAGTTTAAATTAATTAGAATTTTTATATAATCTTTATTAGATATTTGGTATGATTGAAATTATAATTTTGATAATTGAAAAATAAGAAGAATTGTATAATTTAATTTAAATAAATTCTATTTTGAATGAATTATGTTATTAATTTGAACTCCTAGAAATTATTTTATTAGAAATGATTAGATTGATATTTATAAATACTTTAAGTTTACGCTAATGAGTAATAGCTCAACTGTCATAGTCTCTCCAAACTCAATTAAGAGGTTGCGGGTTCGAGTCTCCTATTTTTGGTAAAAAAAAATACTTTAAGTTTACGTCAGTTAATATTTATGTACACTTTTTATTATAATTAGTTATTTTATACATTGAAATTAAAGTCTGGTGATAGAAAAATAATGAGAAGTTATATCATTTAATTTGAATAATTAATATTGAGTTTAAACTATATTTTATAGAAATATGATTAATATGTTCATTTTATATTTTAAATTAGAAATAATTAACTGAACTTAGCAATATGATGATGAATAATGTTCTTAAATATTTGTAAGAGAGTATATTTAGTTTTAAAATTACTCTACCCTCCAATTTTATTAAAATATCTATTCATATCTATTCATATTCTTTTATAAAATTCCTAATTTCTAACCCTAATTTCCAAATCAAACTCAGAAACCTAATTTCCCAATTTGAAAACCCTGAGTTCCTAATCAGAAACCCTAACCTACCCATTTTCTTCTCCCTTCAGCCGCCGAACCCCACCCCTCTTCAGCGTCACACACTCACCCCTAATCCCCAAGTCAGCGCCGTTACCCCCCATCACACACCCTCACCTCAGCTCCACGCGTACTCAGCCTCACCACCCTCTCATCAACGCAACACACATGCACAGCTCCACACTCATCGATGGAAGAGAAGGAAGACGCCGCTGCCCTCGCGCCGTGCCGCCGTACTCCACATCGTTGTTGTCGACATTCGTGGAGGAAGAGAAGTCAAGCGCGCCAGAGAAGAGTGAGAGGGGGACACCGCGATGGGCTGTTCTGCTGCCGAGGGTCACGTCACAGTTGTTGAAGCCATCAATGTCGCCGTCGCTGGAGGAGTTCCGTGCGTCGCCATCGCCATCGTCGCTGGTGTGGTCGGAGCCGCCATCGCTGGAGAAAGAGCAAGCGCGAACCTGAGGAGGGAGAGAGAGAGATACGACGCAACCGAGGAGGAAGGAGAAGTCTTCTGTCACTGCAGCCACGTCTCTTCACCGCCGCTACCGTCGATGGAAGTCGTCGCCGTCGCCGAGCCGCTGCATCGCCGGACATCATTGCTGGAGGACCGAATGGAGAAGCTCGTCAGTTCTTCTTCTGCCTCTGGTTTCTGGAATCCGAGAAGACGCCACCGCCGTTGCTGGAACTGTTATTGTTGCTCTGGCCCTGCTCTGGCTCCACTCTGAATCGTTACCGTCACTGTTTGGCTGATGTTGAGGCCTTCCACCATCACTGGGGCTTCCCAGAATTATCGTGATTGCTGCCAAGAGAGCTGAATGGGTGCTAGAAACTGCTAACGGAACTACCATGTTTGATTATTTCTACGAGTTGCGACATTGAGGTAGGGGATTTATTTTTAAAGTTAAACATTTTTAGTTTAGAATGCCTACAAAGTTATTGGATAAGTGCAAATGGTTAACAATGGTTAAGAATTTCTTAATTAACATGAATGACTTGAAATGCATTTGGAATTAGTTAGTCGTTGTGATTATTCTGAGCTGTGATTGAACTTAGATGCTGTTGTGAATAATGATTAATTTAGTGTAACTTATGAAGTTGAAATATGCCGAGTTAATTGTTGAACAACTGTTGTATGGATAATTGATGAATTGAGTTTAGATTGTTGCTGTGAATGTCTTTGGGCTTTGTTGTGAGTGCTTGAAGCTGTAATTGATATTGTTTTCTCTGATTTTGATGGAATTGTTGAAAAGTTCTGACTCTATGTGATTATACTGGATTAATTGAGTTGTGTGGCTGAAATTATGATTGGAATGATTGAGATTTTTTATTGGAACTTCGGTTGAATTCGTTGATTTTATGAAATTGAATTATGAATTGTTTGATGAGAGATTATTGTGATTTCGGTATTTTGATGGGTTAAATTGAAATTGTTGCTGTTGAGTTGGTTTACTGTAATGGACTTAGTTAGTGATTAATTGAAGTTGGGCTTAAGAAATAATTGGAAGACTGAATCTTGAAATGATATGAGAGTAAAGGCTGAGTAAACTATAATAAAAGTAGTTGTTGGGATTCAATTTTGAGAAGTTTGAGTTAACTATAGAACTAGTTATGATTTTTCAAAGTTAAAATGTAAAACTTAATTTTCTGCATTACTTTTAAATAAAGCCGGAGACTTTGAAAATCTATAACTAATTCTGTGATGATCGGAATTGCGTGGGACCAAGTCTGGATTAAGCTTTGGAATATAAGAAGCTGGACTGGTGGATTTGAGGCTTTTTCATTAAGTTTATGATTTATGGTGAATTTTTGAATTATGAATGTCAAATCTGGTTTTCTGCAGAACGCTTAACACAGCAGCAACTTGTTTTCTCTATTAGGAATTCTCCAGTTTGAATTTTGAAATGGAACTAATTTTAAATGAAACTCTGGTCCTAGTACTTTAATTTCATAAAAATTTAGAATTGTTAGAGTTGTGGTTTTAAAGATATGGATTATTAAAGTAAGATGTATTATGCAGTAAAAATCAGGTTTTGTTTTCTAAGTCAGTAACTTTGAGACTTTATAATTTTTAATTCTGGAATGATATTGAGATGCAACCAATTGGAAGTGAAATTTGAGTATGTTTAGTATATATGATTTAAATTTTAGGGTTTTTCATTTTTTAATAAATGAGTTATGGGACTTGGAAGAGGTTGTGTTCAATGATTTGTAAAACAGACTTCAGCAGAAAATTACCTAACTTCCAAGCTATGTAACTCCTTCATTAAAAATGGTATGACCCTGGAAATAATTGAGAAAGAAATTTCGATAAGTTATGTTTAACCACATTAATTTTGAAGGTGGTTGGATTTAATTTAGATTTTATATGAAATTTCGAATGTTGTACGCTGCTGCTGTCTTCTGGTTTTAAGGCACTACAGAGCAGTCACGGTTTTGCTTATATTCCTGAAGTTAGAGCCAGCAAAAAATTGTAATTTTGGATTTAACAGAAAGCTTAATCTGAGACGGTCGCATGGATACAAAGTTTGCATAATTCCGAATTCGTTTGATATTTTAAAAATAAAACTGAAATTAGACTGCTGATGTTGTTTTGGTGATTACTTGGATATGGAATTTGAGAAATAGATTTTCTATACTATTGTCAAATGTTTTTGAGAATATATTATTGTGGCAATTGTTGAGAAAGGTTTGATGAAATGTTGAGAAAGAGGGAACCTGTAAGGGTGGTTAAATCCGAGTTTTAGGGGGAGGTGCTGTCAAAATTTTATAAAAATCTGAGGTTTTATTCGAAAAGTCATTTTAAAAGATTTGAACTTGAAAAATTATATTATTTGCGTTTTATCTAAATAAGAGAAGAATTATACTATTTTGAATTTGGAATTATCAAGGAATGGTTTATGTTTCAAGTTTGAATTATTTAAGAAAGGAATTATGTTTTGAATTCAACTTAATATGAAAAGAGTTATGCTTTGGGCTTGAAATAGAGGATTACTTTTCAAGAGTTTGGTGAATTTTATAATATTTGAATCCGAATGTTAAAGAGAAATGGTTTGAGCTAAGATGTTGTAAAAGTGAAAGATGTGAAGTTTGTATAGTATGATTGAATTTGTATAGTATAATTGAACAAAGAAAGAAAGAGGTACTGCATAAGAATGTGAAAATGATGATGAATAATGAGAATGATAATGAATGATGATAATGAGAATGATTATGTAATGATCTGCTGCGTGAAGGCAGTCAGATAGATAGTGGTACGACCACAGAACGTTTTCCAGTGTTATACAGCTATTGAGAGTTGTACCTGCAACTGATAACCTAGGATCACTTGCAGAGGATATTAATTCATACATGGCTAGAATGCCGCACCTGTAAGGCAAGGATTGCTTACAGAGAATGACTTCATACACGGCTGGAATGCCGCCACCTGTAAGGCAGAGTTTGTTTACAGAGGATATGACGCATACGTCAGTTAGTGAGAACTGTACCTATGCTGACTGGAAAACCATACATGTTTCAGCTGCTTCAGGTTACGTCGGGAGCGGGTAGAAACCGACAAATGAGCTCATTACCTGCACTAGGGCTAGACATGCATCATCCTTGTTTGTGCATTTGCATTTGATTGGGTTTGCTCATTGTACTTCTCTGTGATTGTGCTGTTTGTCTTGCTGTGACTTGTTTGTATGTTGAATTGAATCTCTTGTTAGCGCTATTAGTTTGTGGATGTATCAAGGTGATTAAGAATTGACGATGTGATTGAAAATTAATTATGTAGTTGAGAGATGGTTAATGTGACTAGTTTATATTTAAAATTTGTCTTGTGTTTAGGAATTTTGAAAGACATAATAAATTTGCTAAAGTAAAACCAAGAGCATTTACAAAAAGTTTTGATAAAGATATGGTTTCCTTGGTATGTTAATTATTTGCATTCTATTTCATTACTTTTACGGCATTTCCATTCCCTACTGAGAATGCGTGGTTTGTTCTCACCCTAAAATCTTTCACCCTTTCAGTGACACAGGTTTGAAGACACAGTTTGAAGCTGCGGGTGATTACAGAATTTATTTTAGTTAAATGTATGAGTTAATTTGCTTTCATAGAGTTCCCTCGTCCTTATTGTTTAAGATTTTTATTTTATACAGAGGGATAGGATTTGTATCTGAGTTTTATTTGAAATCTTTTGTATGACAGATATTGTTATTAATAATTATGTGATTATTATTACTTTGAAATGTTTGATATATGATTTTGATAATCAAAAACAAAATTTTTCTGGCATTTTCTGAAAAATTAAGTCGCGATATCGAACTAAAGGCTCAATAGTAAATAGTTAATAAATGAAAACAGGTTAGTAACGCCTTACTTTTGGTATGATTATGACGTTCTGGAAGTTGGGTCGTTACGATTCTTGTGTGAATCTCCCTTGAGTCTCTGATATCCCCTGACTCTAGTCTGTATTTCTGGGCCGAAAACTGGGTCGAAACTTGGCCTGAAATCACCCCCAGCATTTTCTGCGAATTCTGCATGTCGCGCATGTCACGCGTACGCGTCAGTCACGCGTACGCGTCAATGGTCTTCTTCGTGTGTCACGCGTACGTGTCAGGAACGCGCACGCATCGCTGAGCTACTTCGCTTTTCACGCGCATGCGTTAGGTACGCGCACGTGTCGCCATTGAAAGCTCCAAATCACGCGTACGCTCAGCCCTTGGACAGTAGCACGGCGGCCTTGGACTCAATGTCAGAGGAATGCTTGCGGTCACTAGCAAGCTGGGTAAGAAGAGAAGTCTCAACCTCGGAAAGACGGACGAGCTCGGCACCAGCATCCTCGGCATCCTTCGCTGCCTTTAGCCAACCCATCTCCGCCGCCTCCAACTCCCCCTTCAGCTTCCCAACCTCCGTCTGAGACTGGCGAACCTTGCCGTCCAGGAGCCCTACCTGAGCCAGCACCGACTCTGCCTTAGAGACGATGACGGTAGTGCGAAAAAGAGTTCGGTACACCGATTTGCTTGACCAGCTATGTCACAATCATAAAAATACTCCTCGGTACTAGGAGAAGGTATTGGCTGATAAAAGCCAGAGCATCAAAGATCTGGTCCATCACAGACGGGACAGACCCCTCTTCCTCCAGGTTCTCTCCGCTGCTGCCCTCCACCGTCCTCTTCCGTTTTCAAGCCGCCTCAGCAGTCGATAAATCCATATTTTATGTGTGGGGAGGTTGATAAATCCATATTTTATGATATATTTTGTGCTTAAATTGAGTGATTTATTCAATCATTCACCCACTTATTCATATTAATTGCATGATTTTACTTCTCCTTCCTTATTATGTGATGTATGTGAAAAACATGTTTCCTATGCTTTAAAATTAATTATTTTAATTACCTTTATTTCCATTCGATGCCGTGATTAGTGTGTTGAGTAGTTTTCGATCTTCTAGGGCAGGAATGACTCAAAGGATGGAAAGGAAACATACAAAAAATGGAAGGAAAGCACAAAACGGAGTTTTTGGAGAAACTGGCATCCACGCGATCGCATGGGCGACGCGGATGCATGCCAAGCGCGAATCAACAGCGACGCGGCCGCATGACTGACGCGACCGCGCGTCTTAAGCAAAACACATATGACGCGGTCGCATGACTGATGCGACCGCGTGACAAGAAAAGCTCCGAATGACGCGACCGCGTGACCCACGCGGACGCGTGACAGAGGCCACACACCAGAAATTGCAGAAAACGCTCCCAGCGATTTCTGAAGCCCTTTTTGGCCCAAATCCAAGTCCAGAAGGCATAAACCAGAGGTTATGAAGTGAGGGAATGCATCCATTCAGGGAGAGCTCGCCAATTTAGTTACTTCCCATGAATTAGATTTAGTTTTGAGAGAGGTTCTCTCCTCTCTCTTTTAGAATTAGGATTTAGGACTTCTCTTAGTTTTAGGAGTGACTCTCGATCCAGGTTTAATGTTCCTTTACTTGAAGCTTCCCTTTCACTTTTATTCGTTCCATTACTTTAGTTGATTGTTTACTTTTGCAATTTGATTTATGAATTCTTCCATGTTACAGATTACTCTTTTGAATTAATGTTATTTGAGGTATTTCAGTTAATATTGCTTTCTTTTATCTATTAGTCACTATTGCTTTCAATCTAAAGACATTTTTATTTCAGCAAATTTACTTTTTTTCCTTTTGGTCTTGGTTAAGAAATCAGTAACTCAGGAGTTATCTTAGCTCAACATAATTGATAACTGTTATCTTTGCTAATTGAATTGACTTTCAATAATCCCAATCTTTTCTTAGGAAATAAATAGGATTCGAAGGTCAAACTAATTAATCCCTTAACTTTCCTTTGCTTTAGCAAATGTTAACTAAGTGGAATTAAGATTCAATCTTCTTTATTATTGAGAAGGGTAACTAATTTGGACTTCCAATTTCTCATCCCTTGCCAAAAGTTTGCTTTACAGTATTTATTTATTTTGATTGCTATTTAAATTATTTGTCATATTTGTTCCTCATTCTTGAAACCCCGAATTTACAATCTCCATAACCAATAATAAGAACATACTTCCTTGCAGTTCCTTGAGAAGACGACCCGAGGTTTGAATGCTTCGGTTAACAATTTATTTAGGGGTTTGTTACTTGTGACAACCAAAACGTTTGTATGAAAGGACTTTTGAAGGTATAGAAACTATACTTGCAACGAGGATTTATCCGCAAATTTCTAGACCACGCAAAAGTCTCTCTCATCAAAATGGCGTCGTTGCCGGGGAACTGCTAACGTGTGCCTTATTATTGGTTATTGAAAATATTTTTCTTTTACTTGTTTATTTATTTCTGTTTTTCCTTTTTAATTTTATTTGCTACTATGAACTCTCACCCTTCTCGCTTTGAGTTTGGTTCTAACTTTGTTGAAGGAAATAGAAGTTACAGCAAGAATATGCATCAAGGTCGGACCAATCAAGGATGGATGAAGCCAAGAGGATCTAATCAACCCTTTAGGCAACAACACCCTCCAAGATATCATGGACAACGACCATTCTACAATGCATACCCAACTGATAGATATGATGGACAACCTTGTAACTACCAACAAGCACCACCCCGTGCATATAGACCATCCTCTCAACATAACCTCGAACCACCACACTCACAAGCTTCTCTTCACCATTCGCCACCATATGATCCTTTCCTACCCCAGTTCCAATCCACTCATTCCCAAGCACCACCACTTCCCCATGTTTCATGTCCAAATCCATCACCCCGAGAATCAGAGGTTCGCCTCAAGGAAACAGTAAATAAACTTCAAACAACCATTCGACAACTGGAGCAAGCAGTAATTCAATTAGCTTCTAGACATTCGAACATTCAAGGATTAACCACAGCCCTATGTAGACAATCTAACGAAGAGCGTAGCATGAAGGAAATACTAGAAACTTCAGTGGACAAGACAGAGAATGAATTCGTACTAGAACAAGTAGAAGAAGCTGTGATTATGCAAGAAGAAGAGTTGGCTGAAGATCTAGGAGACGCTGAACCCCATGGGAATCCAGAGCTGAGGAGAACTCCGTCAAGGATATTACAGTTGATGCTAAGGAGGACAGTGCACAATCCCCAAGGCAAGTCGTTTATGAAGAACTAGACGGAATAACCCAGGACACAAATTCTCTTGATGATGATAGTCACAAGTCAAGTTCTCTTAGTAATGAACTTGCATCCGCAAGTGAATTCTCTGAGATCGAAGAATCTTCCCCAAATGAATACGAAGATGATGCAGAGGTAGATTTCTCTCAACCTCCAATCTATGACTCAAGTGATGAGGAAGACATAGAAGACTTTGATCAGGATGATGTTATATTTGAAGAGTTCTGCGAGGAAGTGGAGAAATTCACAGAAGAGCACAAGGGAGTAGAACCTACAGAACCACTGGAAACACCTATCCCAAGGCCATTACCACCCAATACAAGCTTCAAGTGGGTACAATCCTTAACCTTTAACTTTACTTTTTCACTTGAATACGGTTTGCTTGAAACAGATGGCCAGCTTAGAGCTCTCTGCGGCTTTAAGAGTAAGAGGGAAATGGCTCGTGCTCAGAGCTGGTGCACAAGGTTCAATAAGGTTCCACGCTTCAACTTGAAGTGCACGGATTGATATCATATTCAATCGAATGGATCTCGGAAAATGTTTGGTCACCATGGTGAGAATCTACTTTCTAAACCGCCCGGATGGAAAAATATAGATCAAGACGGAGGCGGATTTAAAAGCAAAGTTTGGGATCCTGGAATATATTCTGACATTCGTCATTCCGGGAGACTAAAAATATGTTTAAAGCTGCTCAGGAGCTTTACATGCCTAGTTTGGGACCCCGGAGGCTATTGGCATTCCAAGCATTGGTGGAGATTTTTGGATGAATTTAAACATAAGCCGCCATAACAGGAAGCTCTTCCAATTCCAACTTAAGGACTTTAACTAAAAGTGCTAGGTGGGAGACAACCCACCATAGTATGATCGTTCCTTTTGCTCCTTTAATTTTATTTAGTTTTGTTTGTTTTTGAGTTTTATCTTATTTTGCTAAACCTGGAATCATGCATAACATTCATATTAAGCATTGCATTCTGCATTCTGCATAAAAGAAAAAAAAGAGAGAGAAGGTGCGCGACGCGACCGTATCACTCATGCGATCGCGTCATATTGGGAAAAACACTACCCACGCGACCGCGTCATCCATGCGGCCGCGTGATCTGGAGATCGACGTAAACATCCAACGTTCAGAAAGTTAGGCTGGCATCGTGCGGCCATTGTGCGTTTCGCACAAATGACCCACGCGATCGCGTCACTTGCACCGTGCCAATCCCATGCGGCCGCGTGAGCGACGCGACCGCGTCGCATGGATTGCACGAACACCCCAAAGGAGACAGAGAGTTGCGCTGAAACGACGCTAGATTCGTGCGTTTAGCACAAATCCCAGCGACGCGATCGCATGTGCCAGGCGATCGCGTCATTCAATCTTTTTTGCCCTCCATGCGATCGCGTCACCCACGCGATCGCGTCGCCTCCCATTCCGCTCCAGCCACGCGACCGCGTGCCCCACGCGATCGCGTGGATTTAAAATTATAACCACCCCAGTCACGCGAACCCTATCAGTCGCGCCCCCCCGAACCCTTCTCTTCCCTCCCTTCTCTCCAACACATCACCACCACCCAGCCACCAACACCGCCACCGCCAGACGCCGCCGACTACCCAGACCCCGCCGCCACCTACCCCCTTCCTCCTTATC
>NC_029792.2:12588392-12592275 GCF_000816755.2 Arachis ipaensis
GTTCCGCAAAACGTCACCCTTCTATCCGTTAGTTGTTAGTTCATATTTTTCTGTTTATGTTCATATTTAGGCTAGTTAGATATACATGCTGTAGTGGATCTTAGGATGTTAGGTAGCCTAGGATGTGGTTAGTGGATTTAGGTTTGTTTAATTGCGTTGTTCATGTTTCTTGTTTCATTATTTTTGCAATTCTGATGTTGCTGTGATGATTATAATGTTCATATGATGTACTTTCTTATTTCTTGCTGCTCTTTACACTGAATTTTCATGTTTATGTTCCTTCTATGTAATTGCAGCCTTATTTTTGATTCATATGAACTATTTGACTGCTGTTTATTTTCCGGGACATTCCAATTTTAGCCGGAATGCTGCCCAAATTTCTGTAAAATGTTTTCATTCATGTTTTGGTTTTGGCATTTTGAAATCTGCTTTCCTCTGCTTTACCCAAACCCATTCATGAATGCCAGGCACGCATTCTTATTCTCTTTGATTTCCTGGTTCATATATTGCATTTTTGATGTTTGATTCCAATTTTTGCTATTTCTATATCTATTTGAATCATCATCAACCTGTTTTCCTTGTTTGGTTATGAGTTACCTATCGCTTCTAATTATGAATGCTTGTTACTTAGAAACTTATCCTTATGCCACTTACCTTAACCCATTTTTCATTAACTCACTAATTCTAATTTTCTGAACTCTTTTTTTTTTTTTAATTCTAACCAAACTAACCTTTTAAAATCTTTTTTCTGGTTTTTCACTTTCTTTTAACCCTCTAACCATGGCATACTGATAATTTTTCCTACTTAACATGCCTTCTATTACATTTTGGATTGTGAATTTTTTCTTTCGAACTTTTAACTCCTATACAATTCTTAATGCACATTTACTTAACTCATTTACCTCATTCTAATTCTCCTTTGTCACCTTGTGTTTCTTTTGACTATTTGTCTATTTGTTTTCCTATTTTTATTATATCCTGGTTTTCTATTTTTCATGATGTCAGATTCCCAGAGAAAGGGAAAAGGAAAGGCTACCACTGGCAAACGTAAAAGAGGAGAATCATCTATGTCTATCATAAATCTCATGCATGATGCCTCCTAGCGGGAGAAAAACTTCACCCCGCAGGAGAAGGCCGACCAGCTGCTCCCTGCTAATGACCCAGTGAAGTTTGCAAACCGATACTGTGAGCTGAAGTATCCGGTGTTTGCAACCTCCAGGAACCTATACCTGGAGAGGACTCTGAAGATCCCAGAAGAACTCCAGCAATACACCTCTGACCAGATCAAACAAAGAGGCTGGTTCTTCCTGGAGAGACCTCTGAGCTCTGACTGAGGTCAATGCATCTTGGGTTAGATAATTCTACTGCAATTACTTCAAGACTTCCCTAGATGCAGTGAACCTCCGAGGGAAGCAGATTCTGGTCACTGAAGAGGCAATTGAAGATGTTCTGAAGCTTCTGCCTAAATCTGATCACCCAGACGGTTATCAGAAAGCTGAGGAAGACATGCGCTTTATGAAGTTTGATTGGGATGCAGTCAAGGCGAAAATTGCCCTTGACCCGACCGTTCCTTGGATCATGGGTTAGAACACCACGATGCCCAAGGGAATCAAGCGGGCGTACTTGAATGATGAGGCTCGGCTATGGCATCAGATACTTAGCAACTTCATTATGCCGAGTACTCATGAGACGGATATACCAGCCGCTATGATCACCCTCCTCTGGTGTGTGATGGAGGGTAAGGACCTGTACCTGCCACGCTTTATCCGGTTCTACATGGCCAGGATCCACATCCGAGGCACTCTTCCCTTTCCCTATTTGGTTACACAGCTGGGCCGTCGAGCTGACGTGCCTTGGGAGGATGCCGATGAGAGGCCACCTGCTACGGAATGCAAGAAGATTATCCCGCATAGCAGAAACTTTCTGGCCTTGGGCTACAGACCTCCAGTCCTCACTGCTCCTGGTGACACTGCCACACTATCTGCCGGCCCCTCTTCCTCTACAGCTACACCTGCCACCACCACTGCCCCTCCACCTGCCCAGAGCCCATTTATCATCTAGTGCACCGCCTGTTTCGATGGCTTGACCAGATGGAGCGTCGCAACAAGCGACGCTATGAGCACCTGAAGCTAATGATACGATCTAGCAACATCCCCTCTGAGCCTGACACACAATCCAAGGCATCTGAGGAGGAGACGGATGCGCCCGAGGCTGCGACTCATCCACAGCAGGAGGCAGTGCAGGCAGGCACCCAGCAGGCAACACACCAGCAGGAGATCCCGCATCAGATCCAGGCTGCAGATCCTGAGATCCCTATTCAGACAGCCCCTCCTCTACAGCAGCCAGATGCTCAGATCACTACCTCAGAGACCCCAGCTACCCGTCCTTCCAGTGATGACACCCCTTCACACCCTGCTTGACTGGGCATCAGGGATGATGCTACATTTTAAGTGTGGGGAGGTCGCCATCTTTGGCGTTCTTTTTTGGTGAACCACTATATACTCCTTTTTTATTTTGCTATTTTTCTGTATTTTTCTTTTTATTTCTATTTTGCAGTACTTATACATTGCTATTTTCATGTATTTATACTCTATTCCTGCATTTTGCATTTTTAGTTCATATTTTAGCCACTTAGTTTAGTTGCAATTCTAACTTATTAGCTATAGAAATTGTGGATTAATTAGTATAGTTTACCCTTTTTAGCATAAGATAACTTGGAATAGATTGAAAAAAAAAGGAAGTAAACTAGAGACTTTAACAGAATCAAAACAATCCACACCTTGTATATATAGCATTACATGTTAGTTAGTTAAACAACATTTCATCAAGGAAAAACACTAGAACTTTAAAGCCACCTTAAGTTTTACATTGAGAATAATGAGAATTTTTAACTAAACCTGCATGACATACATAATTGATAAATAATTTTTTGAGCTAGAGAACACATAGCTTGTGAGTTTTGAGCTTAATTGTATGGTTACATTCGAACCATAATTTTTATTCCTGTGTGTTCCGCCCTTCTTTTATATTCTGATGTTCTTTACTTTGTTTTAATCTATATGTCCGATTATAGAATATAGATGCATACCAAAAGAGTGATTGAGGCCATTGTTTGATTTTAGCTCACTTATCCCAAAATAGCCTACCTTTCACATCACCCTTGTTAGCCCCCTTGAACTTTTAAATCCCCTTTTATTCTATAAACCACATTACTAGCCTTAAGCAGAAAAACAAATTAAAAATCTCAAGTTGAATCCTTGGTTAGCTTAAGATAGAAAATTATGTATAGTTTAAATGTGGAAAACCTATTGGGAACATGGATGATAAAAACAAAAAGGTAGAAAAGTTGAAAAGAGATAAAATAATTCAAAATAAGAATTTTTGGGAAGCATGCTCATGTGAAATCAAAATAATTAAATTACCATGTGCATTAAAAAAAATATTTTTAAAGTCTTTGAATAAAGGAGATACAAAAGAATTCTCCAATTGCAACAATAAAAGCAATGCACATGGAATAAAAATAAAAATTGAAACATGAGCATGTAACATCAAAAGTGGGAAAAGATGGGAAAATAGGTAAAGAAGTTTTGTTTTTACTAAGTATGTATGTTAGGTGAGATCTTAGTCTAATTAAGGATTCACTTATTAGCTCACTCGGCCTTATACATATATCCTTACCTTTACCTTGGCCCCATTACAACCTTAATTAAAGACCTCATGACTTTTGTATATCTATATTCTATAATTGTTGATTGGTTAGATGAAGAACAAAGTTATAGAAAGAGAGAATAAAAAGAAGAATAGAGTGATTAACGCAATAAACACTGAGTGACTAGAGAGTAAACACAAAATCCAGTGAGGGTTCAATAGCTCATTAACATTT
>NC_029792.2:12592500-12595392 GCF_000816755.2 Arachis ipaensis
TAGAATTGCATGATGCATTTAGGTAGTTGCATTTAGATTAGATTGCATTGCATGACATTCCATCACTTTAACCTTACTTTTCACCTTGGATTTAGCATGAGGACATGCTATTGTTTAAGTGTGGGGAGGTTGATAAATCCATATTTTATGATATATTTTGTGCTTAAATTGAGTGATTTATTCAATCCTTCACCCACTTATTCATATTAATTGCATGATTTTACTTCTCCTTCCTTATTATGTGATGTATGTGAAAAACATGTTTCCTATGCTTAAAATTAATTATTTTAATTACCCTTATTATCATTCGATGCCGTGATTAGTGTGTTGAGTAGTTTCAGATCTTCTAAGGTAGGAATGACTCAAAGGATGGAAAGGAAACATACAAAAAATGGAAGGAAAGCACAAAACGGAGTTTTTGGAGAAACTGGCATCCACGCGATCGCATGGGCGACGCAGATGCATGCCAAGCGCAAATCAACAGCGACGCGGCCGCATGACTGACGCGACCGCGCGTCTTAAGCAAAACACATATGACGCGGTCGCATGACTGATGCGACCGCGTGACAAGAAAAGCTCCGACTGACGCGACCGCGTGACCCACGCGGACGCGTGACAGAGGCCACACACCAGAAATTGCAGAAAATGTTTCCAGCGATTTCTGAAGCCCTTTTGGCCCAAATCCAAGTCTAGAAGGCATAGACCAGAGGTTATGAAGTGAGGGAATGCATCCATTCAGGGAGAGCTCGCCAATTTAGTTACTTCCCATGAATTAGATTTAGTTTTGAGAGATGTTCTCTCCTCTCTCTTTTAGAATTAGGATTTAGGACTTCTCTTAGTTTTAGGAGTGACTCTCGATCCAGGTTTAATGTTCCTTTACTTTAAGCTTCCCTTTCACTTTTATTCGTTCCATTACTTTAGTTGATTGTTTACTTTTGCAATTTGATTTATGAATTCTTCTATGTTACAAATTACTCTTTTGAATTAATGTTATTTGAGGTATTTCAGTTAATATTGCTTTCTTTTATCTATTAGTCACCATTGCTTTCAATCTGAAGACATTTTTATTCTAGCAAATTTACTTTTTTCCCTTTTGGTCTTGGTTAAGAAATCAGTAACTCAGGAGTTATCTTAGCTCAACATAATTGATAACTGTTATCTTTGCTAATTGAATTGACTTTCAATAATCCCAATCTTTTCTTAGGAAATAAATAGAATTCGAAGGTCAAACTAATTAATCCCTTGACTTTCCTCTGCTTTAGCAAAGGTTAACTAAGTGGAATTAAGATTCAATCTTCTTTATTATTGAGAAGGGTAACTAATTTGGACTTCCAATTTCTCATCCCTTGCCAAAAGTTTGCTTTACAGTATTTATTTATTTTAATTGCTATTTAAATTATTTGTCATATTTGTTCCTCATTCTTGAAACCCCGAATTTACAATCTCCATAACCAATAATAAGAACATACTTCCCTGCAGTTCCTTGAGAAGACGACCCGAGGTTTGAATACTTCGGTTAACAATTTATTTAGGGGTTTGTTACTTGTGACAACCAAAACATTTGTATGAAAGGACTTTTGAAGGTTTAGAAACTATACTTGCAACGAGGATTTATCCGCAAATTTCTAGACCACGCAAAAGTCTCTCTCATCAACCACCATCAACCTACTAGAACTAGATGGAAGAAAGTCACACAAATAACAATCTACCTGGCACAAACTAAAACTACACCCAGAACAGTGGTGCTCACCCTCTCTAATAGTTCACTATCGCTACCCAGAAGACAACCCCAACATGAAAAAATACAGAATACCAAATAGAAGAAAGGAATGCAGAAACATTTAAAACATGCATCAAGAGAAGAAGAAAATTACCAACCTGATAAAAGACTGGAGTAAAACAAAGAACAGAGAGAAGCAGGAAGCATTGTATGGACACACAAAATGCACGAATGGGCCAAAAATTGCAAAGCGATAGAAGAAGAATACGAAACAGTTTATGAAGCAGAACAAAAAGAAGAGACACAGAGAGTGAGGAAAATTAAAAGAAATCAAAACAGTTACAAATAAACCAAAAACGTCTCAAAGAAAAAAGGTGAAGTGGCAAAAGCAAAAGCAGAAAAGAAACCAAAATGCTCCATCGCATTAAATGTCATTATGACACCTGGGAGAACGCAACTGACAAAACCCCTTCCAGAACAAGCAACAGGCATATGGTGAGATGCCCAAACCATTCGACGATTACCGATTTCAAACAAATGACGCGCTCTGCGCCTGACCATGAACCGGACAGAAACTCCCCGAGTCCCCGACTTTGACCGGGAAAACCAAGCAATGAGCTCCTGACNNNAACGGCGAGTTAAAATTCCTCCACTGATGGGACCGAACATGCTCGTTCTTTCGCTGCGGGGGGCAACTGTTACGGACACGACCCTCGAGTCCCACACCGGAACGGCCTCTGACCCAGATACCCGGGGCCGTCCCTCCTTTTCTCTAACGACCCAAGCCGGCTCCACAATCTCTAACCAACATTCAAATTCAAATACCTCCCTTATCTTAGCCAGGTGAGATAAGTTGAGTTAACTACCATTAGCTATATAAAGGAGAACCAGAGGACCCTCAGGTACATTATTCGTTCTATACACCTTATACCTCTCAGATCCATTCTGACTTGAGTGTCGGAGTGTTTTTGCAGGTACCATCCTCCGCCGCTCCAAGAAGACAATCCGACAACCGCCTCGACTTGCAAGTCACAGATCCATCTCACAACCCGTACCCGAAACTTCTAGTACATATACTAATAATCATGTTAATTCTCCTAATTTTTTTAGTCTATGTACCCCCAACAAACTTTATCACCAATTCAACATTTGAAAGTTTTATATTTGAACAA
>NC_029792.2:12595447-12595786 GCF_000816755.2 Arachis ipaensis
AGAAATTGACTTTCATTTTTTTTATGATCTATTAAAGTAAAAAATAGATTAATAATAAAAATATTTAATATACAAATACAAATATTTAAATAATTAAGGAATCACTACTTATTCGTAAGATATAGCTTAACTTTGCATGTTATCCAATATGATAAACTTTTAACTTTGTAAGCTCTTTTGTTGTATTTTCTTTTTTCCAATAAATTAATCATAATGTCTAAGTTCAACTTCATAATCACAATCATTATAGTTTTAAAGTATGGTTAAACAAATAAAATTAGAATTAAAGAAAAAAAATTTCAAAAAAATAAAGTATTTTTTATTTCTATAATAAATTAG
>NC_029792.2:12596014-12631773 GCF_000816755.2 Arachis ipaensis
ATGAAAAATAACAAAAATATAAAATAAAATAAAAAATACAAAATATAAAAGAAAAAAAACATTATTATTATTTTTTAATCGAAAGGAACGAAGGATTTTTAAAGCCTACAAAATAAAAATACTAGATATAGTTAGTACAATGAATAAAAATTAAAATTAGTCTAAAAAATTGAATGAAATACTTCAAACAACTTTGTACAGATAGAATTCTTTTTTATTTTATAGGACTTTGATATTTTTTGTTAGGAGCAAAATATCAAAAATTGATTAAAAAGATAAGAAAATAAAATCATATAAAATCTTAAAGAATAATGTTAGAATATACAAAAATTATAAAGTATAAAAAAATCAATAAATAAATAAAACACTATTTTATTTGAATATTTTAAAGAATGGAAGAAAACAAAAGAATAATCATCTTAAAAAAGAAAGACATGAAAAATGTTAAATAGTAAACGAGATTGTTGTGATAATCATGATAACGTGGATAATCATTCAATATTTGGGTGGCTAATTTTTTTTTATGAAAGAGTGAAGCTCCCAAGTTAAATTGAGCATTAATGAAGTTTGAAAATTCAAAACTTCACTTATGTATAAATAGAGGCTTAAGCCTCAGGCAATAATACAACAATAACAATCAATACAATATTCTCTCTCTCTCTTTCTTTACATACGAGACTACTTATATTAGTAATATATAAGTTACTTTTATTATATCATAATAATTATATTAGTGAATATTAATACTAGAGTTTTATATTTATATTTCTTCATCTTATATTTATATCTTCTTTATTTATTTATTTACAATATGTTATCAGCACGAAGCTCTAACGAAATTTTAGGAAGACTTCAGGTAACAAATTTTTATTATGTTGAAACTCTCTCATCTTAAATTTAATGCTCTTGATATATCTGAAAATAATTATTTATCATGGATACTAGATGTTAAAATCCATTTTGATTTAACGGATCTTGAAGATACCATTAAGGCTGAAAATAATACATCCCAGAAGGATAAAGCCAAAGCCATGATTTTTCTTCGTCGTCATGTTGACGTATGATTGAAAAATGAATATCCCACATTAAAAGATCCTGCAGATCTGTGGAAAGGCCTTGAAGAAAGGTACAATCATCAAAAGACGGTGATACTTCCTCAAGCCCGATATGTTAGAGAAAATTTTTTCGACCTTCCATACCTCGATTGTGCTCCTGCAGCAGCAGTATCGAGAAAAAAAATTTAAAAATGTTCTGAGTTAATTTCTTGCTTTCTTGTTGCTGAACGCAACAATGAGTTGCTCTTAAGAAATCATAAAACGCGCCCAGCTGGCGCCGCCCCATTTCTTGAAGCAAATGCGGCAAATTATAACCCCAAAAGAGGTAAATGGCAAGATTTTGATAATAAGAAAAATTATGGAAGGAAAAGAAATTATGTTCACAAGAAAGGATCTCACCAGAAGTGGGATAAAGAAAGAAACAATAGGCAAAGTATATCAATTGAGGATAAATGCTTCCGTTGTGGTGGAAAGGGCCATTGGTCACGTACCTGTTGTACCCCAAGGCACCTAGTTGATCTTTATCAAGCATCCTTGAAAAAGGATGACAAAGGAAAGGAAACAAATTTTGTTTCATATGATGAAAATTCCACCACTCATTATGATGTATCTAATTTCTTTAAAGATTCTGAATAAAATATTGGCTATTTGATCAATGATGAAATAGTTTAATATGTGTGATTGTTAAGTATTCACGTGAATAATTTTACTGTGCATGTACTTTTACTCATTTTATTATTATCATTTGTTTTTGAAGAAAAATGGCAAGGACATATTCTGAAGATATTTGCCTTGCGGATAATGCAAGTTCGCACACTATTCTTAAAAGTGATATATATTTTACCCATCTTGTGCCAAAAGAAGAGTATGTTAATACTATTATTGGCTCGGACAATGTGATAGAAGGCTCCGGAAGAGCTATAATTTTGTTTCCTGGAGGAACAAAATTTATAATAAATAATGCACTATTATCTACCAAGTCTCTGAGAAACTTGTTGAGTTTCAAAGATATTCGTCGAAATAGATATCATATTGAAATAATGAATGAGGGAAATCATGAGTATTTATGTATCACAACTCATGATTTAAATAAAAAGGTTATATTAGAAAAGTTACCCTCACTTTCATCTAGGTTGTATTATACCAAGATTAGTGCAATTGAATCACATGCCATTGTAAACCAGAAGTTTACTAGCCCAAATGAATTCATAACTTGGCATGATAGATTGGGTCATCTGGGAACAACCATGATGAGAAGAATTATTGAAAACTCTCATGGACATTCACTAAAGAACCAGAAGATTCTTAAAACTAGTGAATTTTGTTGTGCTGCATGTTCTTAGGGAAAGTTAATTTTAAGGCCATCACCAGTAAAGATTGGATTTGAGTCCCCTAAATTCCTAGAAAGGATTCAAGGTGATATATGTGGACCTATTCATCCACCATGTGGATCTTTTAGATATTTTATGGTCCTAATAGACGCATCTTCGAGATGGTCACATGTGTGCTTATTATCTTCTCGCAACCTGGCGTTTACAAGATTACTGGCTCAAATTATTCGATTAAAAGCACAATTTTCAGAAAATCCAATCAAAGCAATTCGTCTTGATAATGCTGGTGAATTTACTTCCCAAGCATTTGATGCTTATTGTATGGCTAATGGAAAAAGTGTTGAACATCTAGTAGCTTATGTTCACACACAAAATGGGTTAGCAGAATCACTTATTAAACGCCTCCAATTGATTGCTAGACCTTTGCTTATGAGAACAAATCTCCCAACCTCGGTTTGGGGGCATGCTGTTTTACATGCCGCAGCACTTATTCGTTTGAGGCCAACGAGTTACCATCAGTTCTCTCCTATGCAATTAGCATTTGGCCAGCAGCCAAATGTTTCCCATTTAAGAATATTTGGGTGTGCGATATATGTTTCCATTGCACTACCTAATCGCACCAAAATGGGACCCCAAAGAAAATTGGGGATATATGTTGGATATGATTCTCCCTCTATAGTGAGGTATCTTGAAATACAAACTGGAGATGTATTTAAAGCCCGGTTTGCAGATTGTCATTTTGATGAATCAAAATTTCCAACATTAGGAGGAGAGAATAAGCTTCCTGAAAAGGAACTTAATTGGAATGCATCATCGTTGATGCATTTAGATCCTCGATCAGGGTAATGTGAACTAGAAGTTCAAAAGATTATACATTTGCAAAGAATAGCAAATGAATTGCCTGATACATTTTCCGATGCAAAGAGGATAACCAAATCTTATATACCAGCAAAAAATGCCCCAATTCGAATTGATGTCCCAGTAGGACAAGTAGCCACTGAAGCAAATTCACGCCAGAAGCGTAGCAGGGCAGAAAATGCCCCAATTCGAATTGATGTCCCAGTAGGACAAATAGCCATTGAAGCAAATACATGCTAGAAGCGTGGCAGGCCTGTCGGTTCCAAAGATAAAAATTTTCGAAAGAGAAAAGAGGTAAATGCTATTCCTGTTGAAAAAGACATAGTAAAGACACCTGCAGTTGTCCAAAATTCTGATATAATTTTAATGCCAGAAGACGTTCAGGTACCTGAAAATTGTGAAAATGACGAGATCTCGATAAATTATGTCTTTACAGGAAAGAAATGGAATCAAAATAAGACAATTGTCAATGAAATATTTGCATATAATGTGGCTTTGAATATCATGCATGAAAGTAAGGATCTTGAGCCAAGATCAGTCGAAGAATGTCGACAAAGGAATGATTGGCCAAAATGGAAAGAAGCCATGAAGGCTGAGTTAGACTCACTTGCAAAACGTAAAGTCTTTGGACCTGTAGTCCGTATACCAGAAGATGTAAAACCTGTTGGATACCGGTGGGTATTTGTAAGAAAACGAAATGAGAAAAATGAAGTTGTGCGCTATAAAGCCCGACTTGTGGCACAAGGTTTTTCACAAAGGCCCGGTATAGATTATGAAGAAACGTATTCCCCTGTAGTGGATGCGATAACATTGCGTTATTTGATCAGTTTATGTGCATATCATAAACTGCATATGCATTTAATGGATGTGGTAACAACCTATTTATATGGCTCATTAGATCGGAATATCTATATGAAAGTCTCTGAAGGACTGAAGATATCTAAACCATCCAATGAATATTCGCAAGGGTTATACTCAGTCAAATTGCAAAGATCTTTATACGGTCTAAAGCAATATGGACGAATGTGGTATAATCGTCTTACTGAGTATCTGGCCAAAAACGGATTCAAGAATGATGATATCTGCCCCTGTGTTTTCATAAAGAAAACTGCATCTGGATTCATTATAATTGCTGTGTACGTTGATGATTTAAATATCATTGGAACTCCTGGAGAGATTCCAACAATTATAAAAACTCTAAAAGAAGAGTTTGAAATGAAAGATCTTGGAAGAACTAAATTTTGTCTCGGCCTGCAGATCGAGCATATAAAAAATGGGATCTTTATTCATCAAACAACATACACAGATAAGATCTTGAAAAGATTTTATATGGATAAGTCACATCCCTTGAGTACTCCAATGATCGTAAGATCTTTGGATGTGGAAAAGGATCAATTCTGTCCTAAGGAAGAAAATGAAGATATCCTTGGTCCTGAAGTACCATATCTTAGTGCTATTGGCGCACTAATGTATCTTGCTAATAATACACGACCTGATATATTATTTGCTGTGAATTTACTAGCAAGATATAGTTCCTCTCTAACCAGAAGACATTGGAGTGGAATCAAACAGATCTTTCGATATCTTCATGGGACGGTTGATATGGGATTGTTTTATCCATATGGATCCAAGTCACAATTAATTGGCTATGCAGATGCTGGATACTTGTCTGATCCACATAAAGGGAGATCTCAAACAGGATATCTGTTCACATATGGTGGTACAGCTATATCATGGAGGTCCATGAAACAGACGATAGCAACAACCTCCTCTAATCATGCTGAAATACTGGCAATTCATGAAGCTAGTCGCGAGTGTTTTTGGCTGAGGAGTCTGATTCAATATATTCTGTCATCATGTGGATTTATTGATCATAAGATAGCTCCAACTGTCCTGTTTGAAGATAATACAACATGCATTGCTTAACTTAAGGGTGGATACATCAAAGGTGATAGAACAAAGCATATTTCTCCCAAATTTTTCTTCACTCATGATCTTCAAAATCAAGGGACAATTGATGTCCAACAGATCCGCTCAAGTGACAATTTGGCAGATTTGTTCACAAAGTCACTCCCAAAATCCTCTTTTGAAAGATTGGTACATGAGATTGGGATGCGCCGATTTTGAGACATTAAATGATGTCGGCAAGAGGAGGAGACTGTACTCTTTTTCCCTTGGTCAAGTTTTTTTTCCCATTGGATTTTTCTTGACAAGGTTTTTAATGAGGCAGTCCCATCACTAAAGGATATTGTACTCTTTTTCCTTCACTAAAGTTTTTTTCCACTGGGTTTTTCTTTAGTAAGGTTTTAACGAGGCAATAATCCTAAATGGTCATCCAAGGGAGAGTATTGTGATAAACATGATAACGTGGATGACCATTCAATACTTGGGCGGCTAATTTTTCTTATGAAAGAGTGAAGCTCCCAAGTTAAATTGAGCATTAATGAAGTTTGAAAATTCAAAACTTCACTCATGTATAAATAGAGGCTTAAGCCTCAGGCAATAATACAACAACAACAATCAATACAATATTCTCTCTCTCTTTCTTTACATACGAAACTACTTATATTAGTAATATATAAGTTACTTTTATTATATCATAATAATTATATTAGTGAATATTAATATTAGAGTTTTATATTTATATTTCTCCATCTTATATTTATATCTTCTTTATTTATTTATTTACAACAAAAATAATGTTTTGAAAATGTATAAAAATTTATTTTAAATTTGGAATGTATCATAAAATTTTTAATAATGTATATTAAGTATGATAACCCCGATACTTTAGTCTTCATAAGTTATTTTCGGACTACGAGTCTAAAATGGCAGTTGGATATGACTGGACTTCAATAATAGATATTATTCGATTATGTTACCTATACAGGGTAAAGTATCGTTTTTGTCCTTAACGTTTGGGGTAAGTTTTAAAGTTGTCTCTAACATTTCAATCATCCTATTTAAGTCCCTAATGTTTTAAAACTGATTCAATGTTGTCCTGCCATTAGGGATCCGTTAAGAGAAATAACGGTAGAACAAAATTGAGATGATTTTGAAACGTTAGGGACTTAAATAGGACGAAAACGTTGGAGACAAAAATGATACATAGAAATAAATTTTAATTTTATCCTTCAATAATATTAATTTTTTACTATACATAATATTCAATTATTTTTTAATCACATCTAAATAAATTACACTTAATCATATTACTTTCATTTTAAATAAATTAATTTTTTTTTAATTTTACTCTTAAAGATTTTTAATTATCATGAAATATTTGTAGAATGACTAGTATATAAAATTGAGTCAATTTTGAAACGTTATGGACTTAAATAGGACGATTGAAACGTTAGGGACAACTTTGGAACTTACCCAAAATATTGGGGACAAAAATGATACTTTAATCTTAATAAAATATAAAAAGAGTTTTATATTTTTAAGAATAATTTCTAACTTTATTATTAAATAAATATAAAAGGTTTACTTTTCTATTAAACTTTTCCCTTTTGAATAGAAACTCCTATACGCTATACACCACGAAAGTTGCTCTCTGTCCATTTGTTTACTTATCTATTAATCTTTGAATGAATGAAACGTTTAAGGCTACGATATTACTCTTAGAAGATTTTGGTTAATCTGACCAAGGCAGAGGATAACTATTCGGGGAATTTAAATATATCGTTAGGCCGGTTGAAGAGAGATTGTTGGAGATGAGGATCGGAACCTGAACGAGTTGTGTGAAGGATCGAACTAGTGAGTAGTTAGTGTGAAGGATCGGGCTAGTGAGTAGTTAGTTGATCCGTACGATAAGACGATTAATTAGGGTTATAGTGACTTTAGAAAAAGAGTAGATTTCTCTCCTTTATTTTTATTTTTTCGGGTAGATTTTTTCTGTATTCAGGTCCAACCCTTTAGAAATTTTCACCAGATAATAACATTTGTTGGAGATGTCGAAACACGTGCAGGGTATCACACTGTACAGATGAAAAGCAGATCTACTTGATAGACTTTCAGCTGCTGGACTGGATTAAAACAGTGCCCTAATGTGGCAGATCGTGAGGTTCATGACTGATGCATTCGTCTTACTCGTGTCCTCGTAGCGGGTGATCTTAGGTTAATATGTAACATTTCAAGTTTTTGAATCCGATTCATTATTCAATAACTAATTAATTAATTAAAATGGTAATGATTTAAGATTTAAATTCAAAATAAAAAATTAGAAAATAATGCATTTGAAAAACTAACATATTTAATTTAAAATTTAAATATATAAAATACTAGCTGTAGTGAATTTTAACTAACAATAAACTACCTTTTAAGATATAGTCATAACTAATTTCATACTATTAGGATTTGAATGATCTTTAGTTACATGAAAATATAAGAAAACTAACTTTATTATTTAAGTTCAGTACAAAATCAAATTCAAATTAAATTAGGTAGATAAATCTATTACAAGTTCATAGTAGAAAATCGCGCTCTTATCAGCTAGCTTGATATACTAATAGTATTTCAAGAATATCTCAAGTTGTGATTATCTAATTGACTACATTTAAATTTCGTTTTAAAGTTAACTCAATTCTCTATAAATTTGTGTCTAATAGCTATTTTTAAATTCTAAACGTAAAAAACTTTATAGGGCTTGCAAATTGACAATTCAGATTGGAGATTTCACCTAAACACGAATTAGATTCTTCTAACACAATCTGTACATACCTAAGAGTTATTTGAAATCCTTCCTTTCTCATTCTATTCCCTTTTTTTTATACAGAACATTCTAGGTAACCTATCCTCTCTACCTTCTATTATCTCTATAAATTATCATTCATATACTTTCTCCATTATAAGAAAAATCATCATCTCTTCTCACTTTCATACTCTCACTCTAAATCTTCTGCCAAAGTATTCACAAAGTCCACTCATATATCGTTCAAGAAGATATCCTTTTTGAATCATGCAAACTACAGAATATGAAGATTTCCTTTCTATCCAGTCAAGGATTTATACCTACATCAAAACATACACAAAGTCTAGCCATGGTACAAGTTTCTCTTCGCTAACAAATCACGTCTATTTGCATTGGAATACATATAGCAACTTCACTCGAGGTAGAAAATTTTATGTTAATTTTTATATGTCATATCTTAAATGTTTTTGAATATAGATGTTAGCATTGCATTTCATGATATAATGACTTTTTCTTTATACACATTATGCATTATAATAACAATCTTATGTGCATTAAAGAACCGAAGGAATGATCTTTCGGTAAGGGAAGGTGACCCCCAAAGACAAGATAATCGAGATGACCCTTTGGTAAGGGAAGGTGATCGAATCGAGATGCTCCTTCGATAATGGAAGGTGATCGAAAAACTTTTGAGATAAGAACCTTTTGTAAGGGAAGGGGACTCCCATAAATTTTATATAATAATATCTCTTTGTTGATATAACTCCCTTCTTGTGTATGTCTAAATAACCTTGATTGTAAATTGAACTCAAGGAATGATCTTTCGGTAAAGGAAGGTGACCCCCAAAGACAAGATATCAATATAATTCTTCGGTAAGGGAAGGTGATCGTCAAAACGTTTGGGATAAGAACCTTTGGTAAGAGAAGGGGACTTCCACTTTTATACTGCTTTAAGCTCAATACCTTCTGTAAAAGCTACGAGAAAAAGTAACGAAAAGTATAATAAAAAGTGTGATTATGATTGTTCTTCTTTTATCTTTTTTGTTTGATTTATGATTATGTTTATTATTTCATTCAAAGATCATTTTTTTAATCCAAATATCCTTTCTGTTTGATTTATGATTATGTTTATGATGCTTATTTTATTCAAAGATCCATTGTGTTTGATTTATTTATGCCAATGTTACTATTCTTCTCTTATTTATTTTTCCTTGCTTTATGGCCTACGAGAGCATCAAATCAAGATTTATGAGTTTTCATTCTATATGTTTTAACGCTATAGGCATTTCGTATGTGTCATATATGTCATAACATAAGTAAATGAGAAGTATCTAAAAGTCACACCACTCCTATTAACAAAGACCTTTGAAAATAATAATTGAACAATATTGCATTATCACTATTTTTATTTTAAAACTCGAAGTGGTTGGGGATGAATATGATGAAACCATATAGATAAACTACTGAAAAAATTTTTGTTTCTCACCCTTCTTTGTGTGCCATCTTCAGGAACGACGCAGTACAAAATAATATATTGCTCGATTGAGGTGAAAAGACAAGTGCACTATTAGTAGCAAGATTTCAAGGATATAGATACGAAACGTTAAGCGCTTACCCAAATTCATATTAAGGAGGAAGGATAGGCGATTGTTTTAGTTGTAGTTATACAAATTAAGAGAATTAAGATTTTCTATATCTTGTTTTATCTTTATTGAGTGACTGCAATTGTGGCTATGGTGTTCCTTTTTTATGACTATTTGATGTGAGTAAAGTTTGTCGTTGTTTGTGCCGTTATAGTTTAGCACGCCCATTTTTCATGTTAGTATCTCTAGATCTACTTATATTTTTCAACCAATAACAATTTTAATAAAAACTAGTTATTCACTACTTATATATATATAAACTATAGGTTTGAATATTAACAACTAATATAATCCAAATAAGGCTTAAACCTAGTTTAAAAATATTAGGGTGTTATATATTTGGTATCAAAGCAATTTGATTCTATAGGGCCATATTCTATGCTTGCAAGATTAATTTATTATCATTTAATTATAATTATGTCATACAATAAAATATTTTCTATGAGATGAAATTAGATTAGAAATATGTGATCATTTAATATAATAGTAAAAGTTATTGTGCTCCTAAATATTTTATTTGAGGCTTATCACTGTAATTGTTTGGTCAAAATGTGCATGTGTTAATCTCAAAATATAGATCATCTAGGAACACTCTACTCATACTTAAAGACATAGCCAAATGCACATGAGACATTTTCAAAAAAAAAAAGTTAGGAATTATGTTTTTGTCACTTTATATGTTTGGTATGCATTATGTTTATGTTATCATTATCATCTATGTTGTTGCTATATGATGCCCTTGTCTTATTATCGTGACCATTTGTTTTATGGCATTTTTCCTTTCTTCATTTATTTTACATGCATACAGTATATTCATCATGCAAGTTCTCCCATGTGCAAACCTATTATTGTTTAAGGCTTCTTAATCGAGAATACATGCATATTCTTGTATTTTCTTGATTGATACTATTCCTATAATTGCTACCACTATCTTACAAGCTATTTAAGCCAAGAGTACATACACTTTAACATGTCCCATTATCATTATATTCTTTAAAAAAATGTGATACTACACTATCTTTTTCTTTATGCTATTTATGTTATTATTACTATCTCTTTAATCAGAGGGAGAAAAAATACGAAACAATTGACTTACATGTTAAAAGAAATTACTTACCTTTGACTTCTCTGAACTCTACTTGTCATGCTTTTGCTTAGCTTGATTTGACATTAGTTTTCTTGATTAGTTTTTTCTTTCTTCCTGTTTGGTATTTGAATGAAAAAGTGAACTCTTCTCTCTTGTCAAACCAACACCCGAAGTGAACTTAGCAGAATCTTAGGGTCGTTTTCCCTTTGGATTGATTTGCTTTGGGCTTGGTTTGATTCTATTCCCATTTAGCAGCTTTGGATCATTTTGTCTCATAGGATTGGGCTGCAACAAAATAATTTGGGGTCTGAATACTAAGCTAACTTCATCAAACTCACTTGGGTTATCATCCTAAATTAACATATTTATCATCATTAATTTGTTATATATCTACTAAATTCAACAACTTGTCTAATTGCTCTTAAGAGAATGCATATAAATAGCGATGTGTAACCAATTATGTCCTTGCATATGATTTATATGATTTGAATATTTGAATTTGATGTGTTAGAATGTTGCTTGATGATTGATGATCTTTATTGCTGGTTAGAGATTAGGCTGTAAATCCGGATTCTCAGTTAGGGTAATATAGAAACAGTAAGTTGCGTAGTCAATTTCTCATTCTATGCATTACCTTTTCAAGTAGGGTAAGATTTGGGTATAAACTTGATAAGTCTAGTTTGTTGTCTCCAAGAGTTTAGGACTATCCAAGATCTTTAGAGAGATTTATAATTTTTTGAAATAAAAGATTAAATTACACAGTTAGTCCCTATACTTTCAGTAAAATTACAAATTGGTCCCTACATTTTAAAAGTTTATAATTGAGTCCCTAAAGAGAATTAAAATTTGCAATTTAATCCCGCCGTTCAAAAAGTGTTTGATTTAACAGAATATTCTCAGAATATTCTCTATTTTAAACATGTGAGCTGCATATGTTTGACAATAGAGACCAATTTGCAATTTTAGTGAAAGTATAAGGACCAACTCTGTAATTTAACCATTTGAAAATGACCAAAAACTCCCTAGGCTATCTGAACCCATCTCGCCCCTCTCCTGCTCTCTCACTCTCACTTTCTCACTTTTCAAAACGACACCCCAACCCCCGTGCTCTCTATCTCTCACCTCAGTTCACCATCGCCACGCCGGATCCACCGTATTTGTGCTCACGAGTCGGGTCTCGCCTCCTTCCTCCATCTCGCCTCTCTCATCCAGCAACTTTGTCTTCTCTTTCAATCCCAATACTAAACACCGATAAATAAAAAAGAACAATTCCAATCACAAACATGCTCAAAGCGAACAATTCAATTCCTAAGAAAAAAATAGCAACAAATCAACATAAAAATAGCAACTCAACTTATCAGTGGATCTGGTGCAATGACGAAGGCAAGAAGCACGATGATGGTGAGCCGAGGTGAGAGACAGAGAGCGCTGGAGTTGGGGTGCCATTTTGAAAAGTGAGAAAGTAAAAGTGAGAGTGCTGGAGAGGGGCGGGGTGGGTTCAGATAGTCTAGAGAATTTTTGGTCATTTTCAAATAGTTAAATTACACGGTTGGTCTCCATACTTTTATTAAAATTACAAATTAGTCCCTATTGTCAAACATGTGCAACTCACATGTTTAAAATAGAGAATAGGCTTAGAATATTCTATTAAATCAAACACTTTTTAAACGGCAGGGACTAAATTTCAAATTTTAATTTTCTTTAGGGACCCAATTATAAATTTTTAAAGTGTAGGAACTAATTTATAATTTCACTAAAAGTATAGGGACCAATTGTGTAATTTAATCGAAGTAAAATTGTCTAAAAGCTTTTAAGATAGGAAGAATTCAAAATCCCAAATCAAATGACTCATCTAGATTTTAAATTTTTGAGATGAAAATTAAAATTTGTGAAGTCAATTGGTATTCAATAATATTAACATAAATTATTGTAAAAATATTTAAATTTTTGTTAATATCTTATAAATTTATTTTCTTTAACTTATTTAAATTATTGTGAAATTTAATTTGACAATAACAAATATTTTTAGTGAAGTGAAAAAATTGAGTCAGGATTTGTTTAAGTGACAATAAATATACTACTTTTTTTATTTATAGTCTAAATGTAACCCATTCATCGAAATTATATTATATAAAAAAAATTTTTTGGTCTATAGTTTATTTTCAAAATTTTTAACTCAATTATTAGGTCTATAAAATTTATATTTAATTTTTAGATGGCTAAAACTGATATTTTTAGGAATATTATAAGCATGTGACTAACTTCTAAATTTATAATTAATTTCATAATGTTTAAAATGACATATGACAAAAATCAAGATGAAGTTAAGTGTCTTTAAAATATTCCTATCAATGAAACAAATTAGTGTAGAGTCACACAAAATAGGGTGTGGGGTGTTGTGAGAACAATGACCCTCGATTTTTTTTTTATTTTCTGAAGTAGATATACTTAGAAAACTATGATTACAAATTATAGGAGATCTCATTTTGAGGCAGTAACCATGTTGGTACAAAGTTTGCACAAATTTAAGGTTATCAAGGGATAGAATTTAGAATATCTATATTGTCTAGTGACAGCTTTAGAAAGTTGGGTTGGAATGTGAAGTAAAGTTGTTCTTAGACATAAAAGACAGGACCTAAAAGAGATTTTTGGATAAGGTTAAGCTGATATTGGAATTTGATATCTGTAAAATATTTAGTGATTAAGCTAAGAGATCTAGATAAAAGGCGCACTATAGACTAGTTGAGAGGTTAGAATGAAGTAAGACTGCATAGGGTATGAGGCATTGAGAAGTAAAGGCTTTAATATGAATGGCTACAGGATGTTTGTTAAGAGTCTTGTTATATTTTACTGCATTAAATAGATGTGAGGTCGCCCTTTCGCAACTCCACCCGAATGGTTGGGCCGCCGTCCGTGGTTTCGAGATGGATTGCGAGTATTTGGAACTCCCAGCCGCTGTGAAGGTTTTCCTCTTCCTCTTTATCCTCACAAATCTTTTCCGAGAGGGTAAACACAAGAAACTGTCTCTCCTTCCGGGCCATGCAAAAACGAAGGATCTTTGGCCTCTTCGAAGACTCCTTCCATGGTTTCAAGAAAACCTTCTTCAAGATGAGACTAGCTCGAGGTTACCACCCCTTTTGGCTCACCCTTGAAGGAGAAAGGCGCATCCCGACCTACTGAAGTTTTGGCGTTGGCTCTAATTATATGATTAAGGTGACTTATGAGGGCATATGTCGGTAGAACCGGCAAATTGCTGATGTTTTACTGGAAATATTCGGCTCTAACCCCCTTAATCCTCATCTCCTAATGGGTGACCGGGAAGCCAATTGGGATTGTGTAGGTAAATGTTTTTTTCTTGCTGTCATCCTTTCATTTTCCCTATTTTTCATACAATTTGTTTATTTACGACTTCATAACTTGGTTTCATTTTTTCTTCTGTAGTTTAAGTCGTTTGATGACTCACTTCTACCCTGAGGTGAATGATGATGGCTTTGATTCTCCCAGCTCTCAAGTTGAAATCCCCCAACTTGATGAACTAGAGGTCGAATCTCAGCTTTGATCTGGCCCAGCCCTCGGGCACAGTGCTGCCGACGAGGTTGATCACGGTAAATCGTTGTTGGCGAAGAATTCCTCGGGTGCTCGGACTAAAGAGGGGGAGGTGGTTGTAATTACTAACCCCAAGAAGAGGAAAATCGATTCCAGCCCAGTGCAAGTCCTTACTGTGATGGAGAAAAACTTTGACGTGGGGTTCTTTATTAATTACCAACTTCTGCCAGGCACGAAGAACTTCTTCCGTGAAGAAGACCTGGCTACCCAAGCAAGCTGGACGTATCAGAGTCTTCTCCGAGTTACCGCCATTGTGAGGAAGGTGGAGCCAATTTTGGCCCAGGGCCAGGTTCTTGAGAGAAAGTACAGGATGGCTCAACATAAGATTACTAAGTCCAAGACTGAACGAGAGACCTCGGAGGCTAAATTGAGCGAAGCCGAGAAGAAGTTGAAGGAGGCAGGTGACGAGATTCAGCGTCTCGTTGATCGGGACTTCTCCCTTTCAAAACAGCTCAACATCGCTCAAGGTTGGGCCGAAGTGGCCGAAAGCAAGGTGAAAGAACTGGAGAAGGAGTTGGCAGAGGCCGTGAGATCGGCGGACGTGGCACGCCTTGAGGTCACAAATATGAAGAAAAAGAACAGAGATCATCAAGGATGCCCGGGCGGCGATAACTACTTCCGAGGAGGCGATCAAGGCCCAGGTCTTGCTGCTTACCCCCGACTTTGACACCTCTGCTATTGGTACTTTTAAAATGATCCAAGACGGCAAGATCGTCGACATATTGAGGAAGTAGCTGGCTTTGAATTTATAACTTTTGTTTGTAATTTTAAACTCTTTTCGTTGCTGGGCTAATGTGTTGCCCTTTTGAACTCCCGACTTATGGATTTTGTACTTATAAACTTGTAGATTTATTTGTGTTTAATTGCTTTTGGCCATTTACTCGCGTGTCGTTTGTGTTTTTGTGGTTGTTTTAGCAGTATTTCGATGGATATTCATGTATCGTTGCATAGGGGGCTCCGGGTTGATCAGTTCTGGGAAGCCGTAGTCATAACTTGGAAATACATTTCTAAACAAAGTACAAGTGATTTTCTTAAAAATAGGTCTCATCAAAACCCCTTGTCGCCGTTCCGAGCTGACGGTAAGGGAAAAGAGTATGTCTTCTTTTATATACCATGACAGTACAAGTCAGTTTGCAAGGTTAAAACAAAGTAAAATAAAATAAATAAAAATGGGAATAAGGCATAAAGAAGAAAAATAACCAAAACGTTATCAGTAGACAAAGAGTGATAAGGAGATCGCTTGAACGTGAATATCTATGAGTAAAATCTCATAAGATTCCTGGCATTCTAAGTTCTCGGTACCTCCTTCCCATCTAATCACTCCAGCTTGTACGCACCTTTACCTTGTACTTCTTTCACCCGGTAAGGTCCTTCCCAATGGGGAATAGTTTCCCTTCCCCTGGGGTCGGTAGGCTGATGTCGTTGCACCGTAGTACTAGGTCTCCCTCTTCGAATCTTCTGTCGTGCACCTTGTGATTGTAGCGTAGTGCCAACCTTTACTTTAGGCCTGCTTCTGACAAGTGAGTCATTGTCCTGGTCTCGTCTAAAAGGCCCTTCTCGTTTGCCTTGTCGCCTCCCTTTAAGAGTAACCTCGGACTGGTTTCCCCTATCTCGACTAGGATGATGGCATCCACTCCTAGGTGAGCCGGAAAGGCGTCTCTCAGGTGGGAGATTGTGGCATTGTCCTGTAAGACCATAGGATCGAGGCCAATTCATCTGCCCACAGTCCCTTCCATTTACTCCAAATGCTTCTTTAGTCCCCTAAGATAACTTTATTCGCTACCTCTACTTTCCCGTTGCTCTGGGGGTGTTCCACGGATGAGAACCTTTGCTTGATATAGAGGACTGATAGGAACTTCCCAAATTTCTTATCCGAGAACTATGTCCCATTATCTGATATCATGATCTCATTTCGAACCTGTTGGTGATCACTTGCGTCCACAAGAATTTCTGGCAATTTGCAGATGATACACTTGCCAGCGGCTCTGCTTCCACCCACTTGGTGTAATAATCAATGGCTACAATTAAGTATTTGACCTATCCCGGGGCCGTCGAAAAAGGGCCTAGTAGGTCAATTACCCACTGGGAGAAAGATCGGGGGGCCATGATGGAACTCAACTCCTACACCGATGCCTTATGAAAGTTTGCGTTCTGCTGACATCTGAGGCACTTCTTTACATACTCGCTAGTATTGGTCATCATTGTGGGCCAATAATAACTAGATCTAATGAGCTTTCAGGCTAAGGACTTCCCTTCGATGTGGTATCCACAATATCCCTCGTGTACCTCTTTCAAGACGTACCCCGTCTGGTCGGGTCGCAAGCATTTCAGCAAAGATTGATTGAGCCCTCTCTTGTATAGTTAGCCCTGCACCACCGTGTATTTGGTGGCCTCCCTTCTCATGAGATTTGCCTCTTCTGCATCCCCTGATAATTCTCTTTTTTCTAGGAACCATTGGATCGGGTCGATCCAGGAAGGTGGTTCCTAATGACCCTATCTCAAGCACAGGGTTACCGATGGCTCCTTCGCCAGGTCCTAAATGAGAGATCAGTTTTCCGATCCAGGCTTGGTGCCAACCAACTTTGACAATAGGTTGGTTTTGGCATTTCTCTCTCTGAGGACATGTTAAACAATCACTTCTCAAAGTCCCCACACAACTGCTTAGTTTTTTCCAAATACTTCTGCAGCAACGGATCCCAGGCTTGGTATGTCCCGTTCACCTGGGCTGTTACCACCTGGGAGTCGCTGTTGATTTCAAGCCTTGCCACCCTGACCTCTTTCACTACTATTAAGCTTCCAATCATGGCTTCATACTCTACTAACTGCTCGTAAGTCACCCCATCCGAATTTTCCAGGATTATCCTTGCTCCACCGAACGCTTGGTTAGACGCTCAGTCAATATGGAGCTTCCACCTTGTGCTCGTTGTCTTGGGTGGATTGCCAACTACCTCAACTAAAAAGTTGACCATGGCTTGGGCCTTGATGGCATGGCGGGGCTCATATTGGATGTCATAATGAGATAACTCTATTGCCTAGGCCACCATTCGTCCCGCCAATTCAGGTTTCTGTAATATCTGTTTTATTGCTTGGTCAGTTCTCACAATGATTGGATGCCCCTGAAATAACTGCCTAAGCCTCCAAGAGGAGACTAACTTGGGATTCTCCAACTTAGGCGCTGGAGGAAGCACTTGCCTTTCAATTACTTGCTGCACCCTCTACGCCTTAGGCGCCAAAGCTTGAAAGCGCACTCCAAATCCAAGCAGCAAAGATGTTATATAAATTTTGATTAAAACTTTTATTTTTATTACAAATAGGAAAAGATATTATTTAGTTTTAGAAAATATATTTTACATTAATTAGGATTAGATATAAAAGAGAAAAGAATTAGCCCTTCGTGCTCCTCTTTTCTCTTACCTTATTTCGCACTTTACAGTCTTACAGAACCCTAGTTTTCTCTCTGAACCACGAGCAAATAAACCTCCACTGTTAAGGTTAGGAGCTATATTTATTCTATGGATTAATACTATTACTTTTCTATTTTAATTCATGTATTGATTTCAATTTTAAGAATTGTTTTCATTCTTCATTTTATGAATTTGGGTAGAACGGAAGTATGACCCTTATTCTATTTGAGTTCTTGTAAAACTTGAAAAGCTCTTTACCTGAACAACAACTTGAAAACATATTATCCTAAATCACTAATTATCTGGATTTAATGGGATACGTGACATATAATCCTCTTATATTTGGGTAATTAGGGTTTCTGTGGCATATAAACTAGAATTGAACTTAACCCTCTAATTGGAATCAAGTGACCAAGGATTGGCGGTTGATGAAGGTTAGAGGAGACTAAAAAGGTCTAAGGAATTAGGGTTTAGTCACATATAGTTTGCCATGAATTGAATATTACATGATTAAAATAGTTGGTAAGAAAAGTTAATCCAGAAAATAAATATCTCTGAAATCTTAACTGTTTTACTCATATATTTCACAACCCGTTTACTACTTGCTTTCTGATATTCTGAATTTCTTGTTTGATACTTCTAAACTCTCAAAACACCATTTTCTGTTTGTCTAACTAAGTAAATCACACAATCATTATTGCTTAGTCCATCAATCCTCGTGGGATTGATCCTCATTCACTTGAGGTACTACTTGGTACGACCCAGTGCACTTGCCGGTTAGTTTGTGGGTTATAAATTCCACACCAAGTTTTTGGTGCCGTTGCCGGTGATTGACTGTGATTAAAAACTACTCGTTGTTTGATTGCTTAGATTAGATAATTTTTTCTTTAATTATTTTTTTATTATTAATTTTTATTTTCCATTTTTTCTCTTTATTTGTTTCCTTTTCGTTCATACCCCCTGTCTTCGTTTGTTTTTATTTTACTTTCCTTTTAATTTTAACTTTCTTTTACTAGTTTTCTTTTTTTAAGTCTTTAGTTGCCCTGTGCATTTTATTTTCTTCTATTTTCGTTGTTTTTTTTATTTCATATTACTTCATTCTGTTCCTGGCATAAATTTTATTTTTCTATTTTATTAGCTTTGTTTGCTTCTTGGCTTTAATTTTCAAATTTTGCATCAATTAGTTTCCTCTTAATTTCTAAAATTAAGTTTGGTGTTCCCTAATTATTTTATTTATTTTTTCTATTTATTTCTCTTAAATTTTCGAAAAAAAGAAAAAAAAAATTCATCTCAATCTATGTTTAGTGATTTTCAAAATTTTACTGCTTTAATTATTTAGTTATTTTATTTTATTTCTTTTACACAGGTAATGATGAGCGGATAATTTATACCCTTTTTGGCATTGTTTTTAGGTAGTTTTTAGTATGTTTTAGTTACTTTTTATTATATTTTTATTAGTTTTTATGCAAAAATCACATTTCTAGACTTTACTATGAGTGTGTGTATTTTTCTGTAATTTCAGGTATTTTCTGGCTGAAATTGAGGGACCTGAGCAAAAATCTGATTCAGAGGCTGAAAAAGGACTGCAGATGCTGTTGGATTCTGACCCTCTTGCACTCGAAGTGGATTTTCTGGAGCTACAGAAGCACAAATGACGTGTTCTCAATTGCGTCAGAAAGGCCCTTTTGAACTCCCGACTTATGGATTTTGTACTTATAAACTTGTAGATTTATTTGTGTTTAATTGCTTTTGGCCATTTACTCGCGTGTCGTTTGTGTTTTTGTGGTTGTTTTAGCAGTATTTCGATGGATATTCATGTATCGTTGCATAGGGGGCTCCGGGTTGATCAGTTCTGGGAAGCCGTAGTCATAACTTGGAAATACATTTCTAAACAAAGTACAAGTGATTTTCTTAAAAATAGGTCTCATCAAAACCCCTTGTCGCCGTTCCGAGCTGACGGTAAGGGAAAAGAGTATGTCTTCTTTTATATACCATGACAGTACAAGTCAGTTTGCAAGGTTAAAACAAAGTAAAATAAAATAAATAAAAATGGGAATAAGGCATAAAGAAGAAAAATAACCAAAACGTTATCAGTAGACAAAGAGTGATAAGGAGATCGCTTGAACGTGAATATCTATGAGTAAAATCTCATAAGATTCCTGGCATTCTAAGTTCTCGGTACCTCCTTCCCATCTAATCACTCCAGCTTGTACGCACCTTTACCTTGTACTTCTTTCACCCGGTAAGGTCCTTCCCAATGGGGAATAGTTTCCCTTCCCCTGGGGTCGGTAGGCTGATGTCGTTGCACCGTAGTACTAGGTCTCCCTCTTCGAATCTTCTGTCGTGCACCTTGTGATTGTAGCGTAGTGCCAACCTTTACTTTAGGCCTGCTTCTGACAAGTGAGTCATTGTCCTGGTCTCGTCTAAAAGGCCCTTCTCGTTTGCCTTGTCGCCTCCCTTTAAGAGTAACCTCGGACTGGTTTCCCCTATCTCGACTAGGATGATGGCATCCACTCCTAGGTGAGCCGGAAAGGCGTCTCTCAGGTGGGAGATTGTGGCATTGTCCTGTAAGACCATAGGATCGAGGCCAATTCATCTGCCCACAGTCCCTTCCATTTACTCCAAATGCTTCTTTAGTCCCCTAAGATAACTTTATTCGCTACCTCTACTTTCCCGTTGCTCTGGGGGTGTTCCACGGATGAGAACCTTTGCTTGATATAGAGGACTGATAGGAACTTCCCAAATTTCTTATCCGAGAACTATGTCCCATTATCTGATATCATGATCTCATTTCGAACCTGTTGGTGATCACTTGCGTCCACAAGAATTTCTGGCAATTTGCAGATGATACACTTGCCAGCGGCTCTGCTTCCACCCACTTGGTGTAATAATCAATGGCTACAATTAAGTATTTGACCTATCCCGGGGCCGTCGAAAAAGGGCCTAGTAGGTCAATTACCCACTGGGAGAAAGATCGGGGGGCCATGATGGAACTCAACTCCTACACCGATGCCTTATGAAAGTTTGCGTTCTGCTGACATCTGAGGCACTTCTTTACATACTCGCTAGTATTGGTCATCATTGTGGGCCAATAATAACTAGATCTAATGAGCTTTCAGGCTAAGGACTTCCCTTCGATGTGGTATCCACAATATCCCTCGTGTACCTCTTTCAAGACGTACCCCGTCTGGTCGGGTCGCAAGCATTTCAGCAAAGATTGATTGAGCCCTCTCTTGTATAGTTAGCCCTGCACCACCGTGTATTTGGTGGCCTCCCTTCTCATGAGATTTGCCTCTTCTGCATCCCCTGATAATTCTCTTTTTTCTAGGAACCATTGGATCGGGTCGATCCAGGAAGGTGGTTCCTAATGACCCTATCTCAAGCACAGGGTTACCGATGGCTCCTTCGCCAGGTCCTAAATGAGAGATCAGTTTTCCGATCCAGGCTTGGTGCCAACCAACTTTGACAATAGGTTGGTTTTGGCATTTCTCTCTCTGAGGACATGTTAAACAATCACTTCTCAAAGTCCCCACACAACTGCTTAGTTTTTTCCAAATACTTCTGCAGCAACGGATCCCAGGCTTGGTATGTCCCGTTCACCTGGGCTGTTACCACCTGGGAGTCGCTGTTGATTTCAAGCCTTGCCACCCTGACCTCTTTCACTACTATTAAGCTTCCAATCATGGCTTCATACTCTACTAACTGCTCGTAAGTCACCCCATCCGAATTTTCCAGGATTATCCTTGCTCCACCGAACGCTTGGTTAGACGCTCAGTCAATATGGAGCTTCCACCTTGTGCTCGTTGTCTTGGGTGGATTGCCAACTACCTCAACTAAAAAGTTGACCATGGCTTGGGCCTTGATGGCATGGCGGGGCTCATATTGGATGTCATAATGAGATAACTCTATTGCCTAGGCCACCATTCGTCCCGCCAATTCAGGTTTCTGTAATATCTGTTTTATTGCTTGGTCAGTTCTCACAATGATTGGATGCCCCTGAAATAACTGCCTAAGCCTCCAAGAGGAGACTAACTTGGGATTCTCCAACTTAGGCGCTGGAGGAAGCACTTGCCTTTCAATTACTTGCTGCACCCTCTACGCCTTAGGCGCCAAAGCTTGAAAGCGCACTCCAAATCCAAGCAGCAAAGATGTTATATAAATTTTGATTAAAACTTTTATTTTTATTACAAATAGGAAAAGATATTATTTAGTTTTAGAAAATATATTTTACATTAATTAGGATTAGATATAAAAGAGAAAAGAATTAGCCCTTCGTGCTCCTCTTTTCTCTTACCTTATTTCGCACTTTACAGTCTTACAGAACCCTAGTTTTCTCTCTGAACCACGAGCAAATAAACCTCCACTGTTAAGGTTAGGAGCTATATTTATTCTATGGATTAATACTATTACTTTTCTATTTTAATTCATGTATTGATTTCAATTTTAAGAATTGTTTTCATTCTTCATTTTATGAATTTGGGTAGAACGGAAGTATGACCCTTATTCTATTTGAGTTCTTGTAAAACTTGAAAAGCTCTTTACCTGAACAACAACTTGAAAACATATTATCCTAAATCACTAATTATCTGGATTTAATGGGATACGTGACATATAATCCTCTTATATTTGGGTAATTAGGGTTTCTGTGGCATATAAACTAGAATTGAACTTAACCCTCTAATTGGAATCAAGTGACCAAGGATTGGCGGTTGATGAAGGTTAGAGGAGACTAAAAAGGTCTAAGGAATTAGGGTTTAGTCACATATAGTTTGCCATGAATTGAATATTACATGATTAAAATAGTTGGTAAGAAAAGTTAATCCAGAAAATAAATATCTCTGAAATCTTAACTGTTTTACTCATATATTTCACAACCCGTTTACTACTTGCTTTCTGATATTCTGAATTTCTTGTTTGATACTTCTAAACTCTCAAAACACCATTTTCTGTTTGTCTAACTAAGTAAATCACACAATCATTATTGCTTAGTCCATCAATCCTCGTGGGATTGATCCTCATTCACTTGAGGTACTACTTGGTACGACCCAGTGCACTTGCCGGTTAGTTTGTGGGTTATAAATTCCACACCAAGTTTTTGGTGCCGTTGCCGGTGATTGACTGTGATTAAAAACTACTCGTTGTTTGATTGCTTAGATTAGATAATTTTTTCTTTAATTATTTTTTTATTATTAATTTTTATTTTCCATTTTTTCTCTTTATTTGTTTCCTTTTCGTTCATACCCCCTGTCTTCGTTTGTTTTTATTTTACTTTCCTTTTAATTTTAACTTTCTTTTACTAGTTTTCTTTTTTTAAGTCTTTAGTTGCCCTGTGCATTTTATTTTCTTCTATTTTCGTTGTTTTTTTTATTTCATATTACTTCATTCTGTTCCTGGCATAAATTTTATTTTTCTATTTTATTAGCTTTGTTTGCTTCTTGGCTTTAATTTTCAAATTTTGCATCAATTAGTTTCCTCTTAATTTCTAAAATTAAGTTTGGTGTTCCCTAATTATTTTATTTATTTTTTCTATTTATTTCTCTTAAATTTTCGAAAAAAAGAAAAAAAAAATTCATCTCAATCTATGTTTAGTGATTTTCAAAATTTTACTGCTTTAATTATTTAGTTATTTTATTTTATTTCTTTTACACAGGTAATGATGAGCGGATAATTTATACCCTTTTTGGCATTGTTTTTAGGTAGTTTTTAGTATGTTTTAGTTACTTTTTATTATATTTTTATTAGTTTTTATGCAAAAATCACATTTCTAGACTTTACTATGAGTTTGTGTATTTTTCTGTAATTTCAGGTATTTTCTGGCTGAAATTGAGGGACCTGAGCAAAAATCTGATTCAGAGGCTGAAAAAGGACTGCAGATGCTGTTGGATTCTGACCCTCTTGCACTCGAAGTGGATTTTCTGGAGCTACAGAAGCACAAATGACGTGTTCTCAATTGCGTCAGAAAGTAGACATCTTGGGCTTCCCAGCAATGTATAATAGTTCATACTTTGTCTGAGATTTGAGGGCCCAAACTGGCGTTCAAACACCCACCAAAGACCCTTTTCTGGAGTAAAACGCCAGAACTGGCACCAGAACTGGAGTTAAACGCCCAAACTGGCTCCCAAGCAGGCATTTAACTCCAAGAATGGCCTATGCACGTGAAGGCTTCAATGTTCAGCTCAAGCACAAACCAAGTGGGCCCCGGAAGTGGATTTCTGCACTATCTGCACTTAGTTATTCATTTTCTGTAATCCCTAGTAATTAGTTTAGTATAAATAGCACTTTTTACTACTGTATTAGGGGATTATGATATTATCATCCTTGGACTTGGAGGCTGGCCACACGGCCATGCCTAGACTATTTTCTCTTATGTATTTTCAACGGTGGAGTTTCTACACCTCATAGATTAAGGTGCGGAGCTCTGCTGTTCTTCATGAATTAATGCAAGTACTATTATTTTTTCTTTCAATTCACGCTTACTTCTTCTCCAAGATATACTCTCGTACTTAATTCAGTTAAGTCAGAATGAAGGGGTGACCCGTGACAATCACCCAATATCTTCGTTACTCGCTTAGTCAAGATCCGCGTGCCTGACAACCACAAGCGGTCTACATGATGTTCAACGTAGTCATTAGACGACAACCGGAGTATATTCTCTTGGGTCTCTGATCCGCGATTCGCATCGTCTCTCCTGACAACAGAGCATCCAAATCTGATATTAGAACCTTCGTGGTATAAGCTAGAACCATTGGCAGCATTCCTGAGATGCGGAAAGTCTAAACCTTGTCTGTGGTATTCTGAGTAGGATCTGGGAAGGGATGACTGTGATGAGCTTCAAACTTGCGAATGTTGGGCACAGTGACAGTGTGGAAAAGGATAGAGAGATCCTATTCCGACGCTAGTGAGAACCGACAGATGATTAGCCGTGCGGTAGCTGTATCTGGTATTTTTCATCCGAGACGAGAAATCCGACAGTTGATTAGCCGTGCAGAGATCGTACCTGGTATTTTTCATCCGAGAGGATCATACAGCTTGCCATGGAAGGGAGCACGCATGGTTGGAAGAAGACAATAGGAAAGCAGAGGTTCGGAAGCAACAAAGCATCTCCAAACGCTTATCTTTTAATTATCAAAACCTCATAACCATTTGAATCCGCCTGACTAAGATTTACAAGATGACCATAGCTTGCTTCAAGCCGACAATCTCCGTGGGATCGACCCTTACTCACATAAGGTATTACTTGGATGACCAAGTGCACTTGCTGGTTAGTTGTGCGGAGCTGTGAAAAGTGTGAATCACAATTTCGTGCACCAAGTTTTTGGCACCGTTGCCGGGGATTGTTCGAATTTAGACAACTGATGGTTCATCTTGTTGCTTAGATTGGGTAATTTTATTTTATGTTTAAGCTTTTTATTTTTATTTTCGAAAAAAAATACAAAAAAAAAATTTGTTTTCGAAAATCATCATTCAAAAATTTTTTAAGAATGAATTCTAGAGTTTCATGAGATATGTTAAAGCCTGGCTGGCTGTTAAGCCATATCTAATCTTTTGGACCGAGGTTTCCACTTTCTATTGTAGAAAGGACATGTCTGTATCTGTATGCTAAAGCTTGGCTGGTCATTTGGCCATGTCTAATTCTTTTGGACCGAAGCTTTAGACTGACATTGCACGAATCCTAAAATTCTTATTAAAACTTTTAAATTTCTTTATTTTCTTTTTCCAAAATAATTTTGAAAAATATACAAAAAAAATCAATAAAATCATAAAACCAAAAAAAATTAGTGTTTCTTGTTTGAGTCTTGTGTCAAATTTTAAGTTTGGTGTCAATTGCATGCTTTTAATTTTCAAAAATTTATGCATTGTGTTCTTCTTTTATCTTCAAGTTGTTCTTGATGATTTTCTTTGTTTAATCTTGTGATTCTCTTGTTTTGTGTTTTTTGTTGTTTTTTCATATGTATTTTCAAATTATTAGTGTCTAAACATTAAAATTTTTAAGTTTGGTGTCTTGCATGTGTCTCTTTTCTTAAAAATTTTCAAAAATATATTCTTGATGTTTATCATGATCTTCAAAGTGTTCTTGGTGTTCATCTTGACATTCAAAGTGTTCTTGCATGCATTGTTTGTTTTGATATTAAATTTTTATGTCTTGTGTCATTTTGTTATTTTTCTCTTTCTTCATTAATTCAAAAAAATAAAAAATAATATCTTTCCCTTATTTACTCATAAATTTCGAAATTTTGGGTTGACTTAGTCAAAATTTTTTAAATTAGTTGTTTCTTGTTAGTTAAGTCAAAATTTCAATTTAAAAATTCTATCTTTTCAAATCTTTTTCAAAATCAAATCTTTTTTTTTATTTTCCTTTCATGTTTTTCGAAAATTTTTCAAAATTAATTTTCAAAATCTTTTTCTTAATTTTATTTCACATTTTCGAAAACTTTACTGACAATTAATGTTTTGATTCAAAAAATTTCAAGTTTATTACTTGCCTGTTAAGAAAAGTTCAATCTTTAAATTCTAGAATCATATCTTTTAGTTTCTTGTTAGTCAAGTCATCAACTTTAATTTTCAAAATTAAATCTTTTTAAATTTCTTTTTCAAATCTTTTCAAAGTAAATTTCAATCATATCTTTTTCAAAACTTAATTTCAAAATATTTTTCTAACTTCTTATCTTTTCAAAATTTATTTTTAAATCTTTTTCAATTAACTACTTGACTTTTTATTTGATTTTAAAAGTTTACTATTTCTTATCTTTTTCAAAACCACCGAACTACTTTTCTCTCTCTCTAATTTTCGAAAACCACTAACCACTTTTTCAAAATTCCTTTTAATTATTTAATTGTTTTAAATTCTAATTTTATTTTATTTCTTTTAATAATTTCGAATTCTAACTAATAATTAAAATAAAAACAAAAATATTTTTCTTTTATTTTAATTAATATTCGAATACTCTCTCTCTCTCTCTCTCTCATCTCTTTCTATTTATTTTATTTATTCACTAACATCCCTCCTCTTAAAATTCGAACCCTCTCCCTCTCTCTGTGTTTGAATTCTTCTTAGTCCCTCTCTACTTCATTCTTCTATTTTTTCATTCTTCTACTCACATAAAGGAATCTCTATACTGTGACATAGAGGATTTCTCTTCTTTTTTGTTATCTTCTTTTTCATATGAGCAGGAACAAGGATAAGAACATTCTTGTTGAAGCTGATCCTGAACCTGAAAGGACTTTGAAGAGGAAGCTAAGATAAGCTAAAGCACAACACTCTGGAGAGGACCTTACAGAAATTTTCGAAAAAGAAGAAGACATGGCAGCCGAAAATAACAACAATGGTGGAGATGCAAGGAAGGTGCTTGGTGACTTTACTGCACCAACTCTGACTTCTATGGAAGAAGCATCTCAATTCCTGCAATTGGAGCAAACAACTTTGAGCTTAAGCCTCAATTAGTTTCTCTAATGCAGTAGAATTGCAAGTTTCATGGACTTCCATTGGAAGATCCTCATCAGTTCTTAGCTGAATTCTTGCAAATCTGTGACACTGTTAAGACCAATGGGGTTAATCCCGAGGTCTACAGACTTATGCTTTTCCCCTTTGCTGTAAGAGACAGAGCTAGGATATGGTTGGACTCACAACCTAAAGAAAGCCTGAACTTTTGGGAAAAGTTGGTCAATACTTTCTTGGCCAAATTCTTTCCACCTCAAAAGTTGAGCAAGCTTAGAGTAGAAGTACAAACCTTCAGACAGAAGGAAGGTGAATCCCTCTATGAAGCTTGGAAAAGATACAAGCAATTGATCAGAAGGTGTCCTTCTGACATGCTTTCAGAATGGAGTATCTTATGTATATTCTATGATGGTCTGTCTGAATTTTCCAAGATGTCATTGGACCACTCTGCTGGTGGATCTCTTCATCTAAAGAAAATGCCTGCAGAAGCCCAAGAACTCATTGAGATGGTTGCAAATAACCAGTTCATGTATACTTCTAAAAGAAATCCCGTGAATAATGGGATGACTCAGAAGAAAGGAGTTCTTGAGATTGATACTCTAAATGCCATATTAGCTCAGAATAAAATATTGACTCAGCAAGTCAATATGATTTCTCAGAATCTGACTGGAATGCAAGCTGCATCCGGCAGTACAAAAGAAGCCTCCTCTGAAGGAGAAGCTTATGACCCTGAAAATCCTAGAATGGAAGAGGTGAATTACATGGGAGAATCCTATGGAAACACTTACAATCCTTCATGGAGGAATCATCCTAATTTCTCATGGAAGGATCAACAGAAGCCTCAACAAGGCTTTAATAATAATAATGGTGGGAGAAATAGGTTTGGCAATAGCAAGCCTTTTCTATCATCTTCTGAGCAACAGACAGAGAATTCTAAGCAAAGCCTCTCTGACTTAGCAACCATAATCTCTGATCTATCTAAGACCACTCTCAGTTTTATGACTGAAACAAGGTCCTCCATTAGAAATTTGGAGGCACAAGTGGGTCAATTGAGTAAAAGAGTTACTGAAATCCCTCCTAGTCCTCTCCCAAGCAATACAGAAGAGAATTCAAAGAGAGAGTGCAAGGCCATAACTATAGCCAAAGTGGCCGAACCTATAGAGGAGGGAGAGGCAGTGATTTCTAGTGAGGAAGACCTTGCTGGACGTCCACTAACCAATAAGGAGTTCCCTATTGAGGAATTAAAGGAATCTGAGGCTCATACAGAGACCATAGAGATTCCACTAAACTTACTGTTGCCATTCATGAGCTCTGATAAGTACTCTTCCTCTGAAGAGGATGAAGATATTGTTGAAAAGTAAGTTGCTCAGTATCTAGGAGCAATCATGAAGCTGAATGCCAAGTTAATTGGTAATGAGACTTGGGAGGATGAACCTCCATTGCTCATCAATGAACTGAATGTCTTGGTTCAACTGAAATTACCTCAGAAGAAACCGGATCCCGGAAAATTCTTAATACCCTGTACCATAGGCACCATGACCTTTGAGAAAGCTCTGTATGACCTGGGGTCAGGTATAAACCTCATGCCACTCTCTGTAATGGAGAAACTAGGGATCTTTGAGGTACAAACTGCAAGAATCTCATTAGAGATGGCAGACAAATCAATGAAATAGGCTTATGGACTTGTAGAGGATGTCTTAGTGAAGGTTGAAGGCATGTACATCTCTACTGACTTCATAATCCTAGACCCTGGGAAGGATGATGATGAATCCATTATCCTTGGAAGACCCTTCCTAGCCACAGCAAGAGTTGTGATTGATGTGGACAGAGGAGAGTTAGTCCTTCAATTGAATGAGGACTACCTTGTGTTTAAGGCTCAAGGATCTCCTTCTGTAACCATAGAGAGGAAGCATGAAAAGCTTCTCTCAAAAAAGAGTCAAACAGAGCCCCCACACTCAACTTCTAAGTTTGGTGTTGGGAGGCCACCATTAAGCTCTGAGTCTATGTGAAGCTCTCTAAGAGCTCACTGTCAAGCTATTGACATTAAAGAAGCACTTATTGGGAGGCAACCCAATGTTATTTAATTATGTTTAATTTCATAGACATTTGTTTTCCATTGTTATTTTATGTTTTCTTTAGGTAGATGATCATGTGAAGTCACAAAAATAGCTGTAGAATTAAAGCAAAATAAAAAACAGCATCAAAAACAGCACACCCTGGAGGACAGGCTTATTGGCGTTTAAACGCCAGTAAGGATAGCAGAATGGGCGTTTAACGCCCAGTCTGGCAGCATTCTGGGCGTTAAACGCCAGAAATGGCAGGCAGACTGGCGTTTAACGCCAGAAAAGGGTGTCTGGTGTCTAGCTGGCATTAAACGCCAGAATTGGCAGACAAACTAGCGTTTAACGCCATAAAAGTGTGTCTGGTGGGCGTTAAATGCCATAAATGGGCATCATCCTGGCGTTTAAGGCAAAAAAAAGTAGCAGAATTGGCGTTAAACGCCAGAAATGGCACCTAAGGCCGGAGAAACCTCTAGAAAGAGAAAAAGAAAGGCAGTTGCTTCCAACTCCGAGTCATGGGAGATGGAGAGATTCATCTCAAAGGCCCATCACTAAAAAGATGATGGAGCAAACAAGAGAGCCCACTCATGGACCTCAACAAGAGCATGAGGAGATTCCTTATCAAGAAATCCCTGAGATACCTCAAGGGATGCATTTCCCTCCACATAACTATTGAGAGCAACTCAACACCTCTTTAGGAGATTTGAGTTCTAACATGGAGCAACTAAGGATGGAGCACCAAGAGCACTCCATCATCCTCCATCAAATCAGAGAGGACCAAAAGGCTATGAGAGAGGAGCAACAAAGGCAAGGAAGAGACATAAAGGAGCTCAAGGACTCCATATGATCTTCAAGAGGAAGAACTAGCCGCCATCACTAAGGTGGACCCGTTCTTTAATTTTCTTGTTCTTATTTTTCTGTTTTTTGGTTTCTATGCTTTATGTTTTGTCTATGTTTTTGTCTTTATTACATGATCATTAGTGTTTAGTGTCTATGTCTTAAAGCTATGAATGATTCCATGAATCCTTCACCTTTCTTAAATGAAAAATGTTTTCTGAAAAAGAAAAAGAAGTACATGGGTTTCGAAATTTATCTTGAAATTAGCTTAATTATTTTGATGTGGTGACAATACTCTCTATTTTCTGAATGAATGCTTGAACAGTGCATATTTTTTATAGTGAAGTTTATGAATGTTAAAATTGTTGGCTCTTGAAAGAATAATGAAAAAAGAGAAATGTTATTGATAATCTGAAAAATCATAAAATTGATTCTTGAAGCAAGAAAAAGCAGTGAAAAGCAAAAGCTTGCGGAAAAGAAATGCGAAAAATAAAAAAAAGAAAGAAAAAGAAAAAGCAAGCAGAAAAAATCAATAACCCTTTAAACCAAAAGGCAAGGGTAAAAAGGATCCAAGGCTTTGAGCATTAATGGATAGGAGGGCCCAAAGGAATAAAATCATGGCCTAAGCGGCTAAATCAAACTGTCCCTAACCATGTGCTTGTGGCGTGAAGGTGTCAAGTGAAAAGCTTAAAACTGAGCAGTTAAAGTCGTGGTCCAAAGCAAAAAGAGTGTGCTTAAGAGCTCTGGGCACCTCTAACTAGGGACTCTAGCAAAGTTAAGTCACAATCTGAAAAGGTTCACCCAGTTATGTGTCTGTGGCATCTATGTATCTGGTGGTAATACTGGAAAACAAAATGCTTAGGGTCACGGCCAAGACTCATAAAGTAGCTGTGTTCAAGAATCAATATACTGAACTAGGAGAATCAATAACACTATCTGAATTCTGAGTTCCTATGGATACCAATCATTCTGAACTTCAAAGGATAAAGTGAGATGCCAAAATTGTTCAGAAATAAAAAGCTACTAGTCCCGCTCATCTAATTGGAACTAAGCTTCATTGATATTTTGGAATTTATTGTATTTTCTCTTCTTTTTATCCTATTTTATTTTTAGTTGCTTGGGGACAAGCAACAATTTAAGTTTGGTGTTGTGATGAGCGGATAATTTATACCCTTTTTGGCATTGTTTTTAGTATGTTTTAGTTACTTTTTATTATATTTTTATTAGTTTTTATGAAAAAATCACATTTCTGGACTTTACTATGAGTTTGTGTATTTTTCTGTAATTTCAGGTATTTTCTGGCTGAAATTGAGGGACCTGATCAAAAATCTTATTCAGAGGCTGAAAAAGGACTGCAGATGCTGTTGGATTCTGACCCTCCTATACTCGAAGTGGATTTTCTGGAGCTACAAAAGCCCAATTGGCGCGCTCACAATTGCGTTAGAAAGTATACATCTTGGGCTTTCCAGCAATGTATAATAGTCTATACTTTGCCCGAGATTTGAGGGCCCAAACTGGCGTTCAAACACCCACTAAAGACCCTTTTCTGGAGTAAAACGCCAGAACTGGCACCAGAACTGGAGTTAAATGCCCAAACTGGCTCCCAAGCTAGCGTTTAACTCCAAGAATGGCCTATACACGTGAAAGCTTCAATGTTCAGCCAAAGCACACACCAAGTGGGCCCCGGAAGTGGATTTTTGCACTATCTGCACTTAGTTATTCATTTTCTGTAATCCCTAGTAATTAGTTTAGTATAAATAGCACTTTTTAATATTGTATTAGGGGATTATGATATTATCATCCTTGGACTTGGAGGCTGGCCACACGGCCATGCCTAGACTATTTTCTCTTATGTATTTTCAACGGTGGAGTTTCTACACTTCATAGATTAAGGTGCAGAATTCTGCTGTTCTTCATGAATTAATGTAAGTACTATTGTTTTTTCTTTCAATTCATGCCTACTTCTTCTCCAAGATATACTCTCATACTTAATTCAGTTAAGTCAGAATGAAGGGGTGACCTGTGACAATTACCCAATATCTTCGTTACTCGCTTAGCCAAGATCCGCGTGCCTGATAACCACAAGCGGTCTACATGATATTCAACATAGTCATTGGACGACAGCTGGAGTATATTCTCTTGGGTCTCTGATCCGTGATTCGCATCGTCTCTCCTGACAACAGAGCATCCGAATCTAAGATTAGAACCTTCGTGGTATAGGCTAGAACCATTGGCAGCATTCCTGAGATCTGGAAAGTCTAAACCTTGTCTGTGGTATTCCGAGTAGGATCTGGGAAGGGATGACTGTGATGAGCTTCAAACTTGTGAATGTTGGGTGCATCGACAGTGTGAAAAAGGATAGAGAGATCCTATTCCGACGCTAGTGAGAACCGACAGATGATTAGCCGTGCGGTAGCTGTACCTAGTATTTTTCATCCGAGACGAGAAATCCAACAGTTGATTAGCCGTGCAGAGATCGTACCTGGTATTTTTCATCCGAGAGGATCATACAGCTTGCCATGGAAGGGAGCACGCATGGTTGGAAAAAGACAATAGGAAAGCAGAGGTTCAGAAGCAACAAAGCATCTCCAAACGATTATCTGAAATTCCCACCAATGAATTATATAAGTATCTTTATTTTATTTTTTTTATTTATCTTTTAATTATCAAAACCTCATAACCATTTGAATCCGTCTGACTAAGATTTACAAGATGACCATAGCTTGATTCAAGCCGACAATCTCCGTGGGATCGACCCTTACTCATGTAAGGTATTACTTGGACGACCCAGTGCACTTGCTGGTTAGTTGTGCGGAGTTGTGAAAAGTGTGAATCACAATTTCGTGCACCAGGTAACCTCACTGGGAATTCTCTGCACTATGACGTGGAGATTCTCACTTTTCTTTATTTTCTGTTTGTTTATGAGCAGGAACAGGGATAAAGAGTCCCTTCTTGATTTTGATCCTGAACCTGAGAGGACCTTCAGACGGCGCTTGCAACAAGCTAGACTTTACAAAACTAGTGAAAATCTAAGTGAGACCTTTGAAAAGGAAGCTGCAAAGTCTACTATGGATCATAATCGTGCTGTTAATGTCAATGTGGCAAATTTGAATGAAAATGAACAACCTAGAAGAGTGCTTGGCTCATACACTGCCCCAATCCAGATCTCTATGGGAACAATATTGTGGTGCCTCCTATAGCTGTAAATAACTTTGAGCTGAAGCCTCAGTTAGTCACTCTGGTGCAGCAGAATTGTTAGTATCATGGACTCCCGCAAGAAGATCCAAACTAATTTATTTCTAATTTCCTGCAGATTTGTGATGCTATGAAAATGAATGGAGTGAATCCTGAGGTTTACAAGCTCATGCTCTTTCCATTTGCTGTGAGGGATAGAGCAAAGCTGTGGCTAGATTCTCAGCCCAAGGAGAGCCTGAACACTTGGGATAAAGTAGTCATTGGATTTTTGTCCAAATTCTTCCCACCACAGAAGCTGACTAAGCTTAGGGTGGAGGTTCAGACCTTCATCTAGAGAGATGGTGAGACCCTCTATGAAGCCTGGGAGAGGTACAAGCTGCTAACCAGGCAATGCCCCCTGACATGTTTTCTAAATGGACTCAACTGGAGATCTTTTATGAGGGCCTCTTTGAAATGTCCAAAATGTGTTTAGATAATTCTGCAGGTGGTTCATTGCACATGAAGAAGACACCTGAAGAGACTATTGAGCTTATTGAATTGGTTGCTAACAACTGATATCTTTACTCCTCTAACAGGAATCTTGTGAATTATGAGACTCCTCAGAAGAAAGGTGTTTTGGAAGTAGAGACCTTGGATGCTATTCTTGCTCAGAACAAGGTTATGTCTCAACAGATTAATATGCTGACTTAACACTTGAGTGGGATGCAGGTTTCAGCTGTTAATGCTCAGATTGCTCCTCAAGAGGCTTTATATGACAAGAATGATGGCTTCATTCAAGGTGAAAATTATGACTATGATAAATTTCTTTATGAATAGGTCAACTATATAGGGAATGTTCCTAGAAACCCCAATAATGATCCATATACCAAGACCTATAATCAGGGGTGGAGAAATCACCCAAATTTAGGGTGGAGAGAGCAACCTCAGAGGCCACAGAATTTTAATAATCATCCTTAGGATGGTTTTCAATAAAATAATTTCAATAACCACCAGTTTCAGTCATCTCAACAACAACCACCTCAGCAAGCAAATTCTCAATCACAGAAGAACATTGATTTGGAAGCACTAATGGAGAGTTTTATATAGGAAACCAGAGCATCAATCAAGAACTTGGAGAGTCAAATGGGTCAATTAGCCACAAAAGTTAATGAAATTGATCAAAGGACTACTAGTATCCTTCCTGGTAACACAATTCCAAATCCAAGAGAGGAGTGCAAGGCTATCACCTTGATAAGTGGACAAGTGGCAAGTACGGAAGTACAAGTTACTGAGGAGCCGGTTGAAAAAGAAGCTCCAGAGCAGACTGAAGACACAGTAGTACACGCCCCTCCTAGGCGTGCAGACAACCCTTTTTCAATTACGCTTGACACACATCCGACATTGCCTAAGGCTCCTGAGTACAAGCCTAAGATACCATATCCTTAGAGACTTCAAAAGGAGACCAAGGACAAGCAGTTTTCAAAGTTCTTGGAAGTTTTCAGAAAGTTACAAATCAATATTCCTTTTGCTGAGGTTTTGGAGCAAATGCCTCTCTATGTTAAATTCATGAAAGAGTTGTTGTCAAAGAAGAAGCTTTCAAAGGGAGATGAGACAGTGGTCTTGACTAAGGAATGTAGTGCCATAATTCAGAATAACTTACCAAGGAAGATGCCAGATCCAAGAAGCTTTCAAATTCCATGTACCATTGGGAGCACCACCTTTGAGAAAGCCCTATGTGATCTAGGTGCAAGCATAAATCTAATGCCCTTGTCTATGATGAAGAAATTACAAATCGAAGAGGCATAACCCCACAAGGATAGAATTACAAATGGCAGACAAATCTCTAAAGCCTGCATATGGATTAGTGGAGAATATCTTGGTCAAAGTGGGTAAGTTCTTCCTCCCAGCAGATTTTGTGATTTTTGACACGGGGGAGGATGAGAATGCCTCTGTAATCCTAGAAAGACCATTCCTAGCCACTAAAAGAGCTCTGATTGATGTGAAAGAATGTGAATTAGTGCTCAGAGTGCATAATGAGCATCTAGTCTTTCATATCTTCAAAGATATTGGTACGCAGAAATTGTGATTACACTTTGATTATGTAAAATTCATCGCTCTTTCTTTCCCTGGTAATGGCGCCAAAAACATGATGCCAATACCATGGTTCACAACTTCGCACAACTAACCAGCAAGTGCACTAGGTCGTCCAAGTAATACCTTACGTGAGTAAGGGTCGAATCCCACGGAGATTGTTGGTATGAAGCAAGCTATGGTCACCTTGTAAATCTCAGTCAGGCGGATATAAAATAGTAATGGGGTTTTCGAATATAATTAATAAACATAAAATAAAGGATAGAAATATTATGTAAATCACTGGTGAGTTGAACGCCAGTTTTTCTGCCAGTTTGGGCATTCAACTCTGGTTTTGGATCCTTTTCTGGCGCTGGACGCTAGAATTGGGCAGAGAGCTGGCGTTGAACGCCAGTTTTCGTCATCTATTCTTGGCCAAAGTATCGACTATTATATATTGCTGGAAAGCCCTGGATGTCTACTTTTCAACGCAATTGGAAGCGCT
>NC_029792.2:12631791-12637137 GCF_000816755.2 Arachis ipaensis
TTCTACCACTGAGCTATAGTCCCTTGAGATGAATCTTTCCATCTCCCATGACTCAGAGGTGGAAGCAATTGTCTTCTCTTTTCTCTTTCTTGAGGTTTCTCTGGCCTTAGGTGCCATTAATGGTTATGGAAAAACAAAAAAGCTATGCTTTTACCACACCAAACTTAGAATGTTGCTCGCCCTCGAGCAAAAGAAGAAAGAATAGAAGAAGAAGAAGAAGATATGGAGGAGATGAAGGGATGTGTATATTCGGCCATATGGGTGGGATTGGGTGGGAAAGAGATGTTGAATTTTGAAGATAGGTGGGTGTATGGATGTGAGTGGTAAATGGAAAACAGAAGGGATGACCATGAATGGAGAGAGAGAGGGTGAGAAGAAGTGAGTGGAAGTAGGTGGGGATCCTGTGGGGTCCATAGATCCTGAGGTGATTTTGTGAGGTCCACAGATCTTGAGGTGTCAAGGCATTTACATCCCTGCACCAATTTAGGCATGCAAAATGCCCTTGCACACAACTCTGGGCGTTCAGCGCCAGGTTGGTGCCCATTTTGGGCGTTTAACGCCCATTTGTTGCCATTTCTGGCGTTGAACGCCAGAACCATGCTTGTTCTGGGCGTTCAGCGCCAGGATGCTGCCCATTTTGGGCGTTCAGCGCCAGAACCATGCTCTGTTCTGGCGTTGAACGCCAGACAGATGCTCCTCCAGGGTGTGATTTTTTTTCTGCTGTTTTTGATTCCGTTTTTGATTTTTTTGTTTATTTTGTGACTCCACATGATCATGAACCTATAAAGACATATAACTAAGAAAAATATAGTTAGATAAATAGAAATTGGGTTGCCTCCCAACAAGCGCTTCTTTAATGTCAATAGCTTGATAGTGGGCTCTCATGGAGCCTCACAGATGTTCAGAGCATTGTTGAGACTCTCCAACACCAAACTTAGAGTTTGGATATGGGAGTTCAACACCAAACTTAGAGTTTGACTGTGGGGGCTTTGTTTGACTCTGCTTTGAGAGAAGCTTTTTCTGCTTCCTCTCCATGGATGCAGAGAGAGATCCTTGAGTTGTAAACACAAGGTTGTCCTCATTCAATTGAAGGATTAATTCTCCTCTGTCCACATCAATCACAGCTCTTGCTGTGGCCAGGAAAGGTCTTCCTAGGATGATGGATTCATCCTCTTCCTTTCCAGTATCCAAGACTATGAAATCAGCAGGGATGTAAAGGCCTTCAACCTTTACTAACACGTCCTCTACTTGTCCATAAGCCTGTTTTCTTGAATTGTCTGCCATTTCTAATGAGATTTTAGCAGCTTGCACCCCATGGATTCCCAGTTTCTCTATTACAGAGAGGGGCATGAGGTTTATTCCTGAACCAAGGTCACACAGAGCCTTAAAGATCATGGTGCCTATAATACAAGGTATTATGAACTTTCCAAGATCCTGTCTCTTCTGAGGCAATGTCAGTTGATCCAGATCACTTAGTTCATTGATGAACAAGGGAGGTTCATCTTCCCAAGTCTCATTACCAAATAATTTGGCATTCAGCTTCATGATTGCACCAAGAAACTTGGCAGTTTGCTCTTCAGTAACATCCTCATTCTCTTCAAAAAAGGAATACTCATCAGAGCTCATGAAGGGCATAAGGAGGTTCAATAGAATCTCTATGGTCTCTAGATGAGCCTCAGAGTCCTTTGGTTCCTCAGAGGGAAGCTCCTTATTGGTCACTGGACGTCCCAGGAGATCTTCCTCCTTGGGATTCACGTCCTCTCCTTCCCTTACAGGTTCGGCCATGGTGCTTATGTCAATGGCCTTGCACTCTCCTTTTGGATTCTCTTTTGTATTGCTTGGGAGAGTACTAGGAGGGATTTCAGTGATCCTTTTACTCAGCTGGCCTACTTGTGCTTCCAAATTTCTAATGGAAGACCTTGTTTCATTCATGAAACTCACAGTGGCCTTAGATAGATCAGAGACTAGATTTGCTAAGCTAGATGGATTCTGCTCAGAGTTCTCTGTCTGTTGCTGAGTGGATGATGGAAAAGGCTTGCTATTGCTAAACCTGTTTCTTCCACCATTATTAAAGCCTTGTTGAGGCTTTTGATCCTTCCATGAGAAATTTGGATGATTTCTCCATGATGAGTTATAGGTGTTTCCATAAAGTTCACCCATGTAATTCACCTCTGCTAATGCAGGGTTCTCAGGATCATACGCTTCTTCTTCAGAAGATGCCTCTTGAGTACTGTTGGATGCAGCTTGCATTCCATTCAGACTCTGAGAAATCATATTGACTTGCTGAGTCAATATTTTGTTCTGAGCCAGTATGGCATTCAGAGTATCAATTTCAAGAACTCCCTTCTTCATAGGCATCCCATTATTCACAGGATTCCTTTCAGAAGTGTACATGAACTGGTTATTTACAACCATGTCAATGAGTTTTTGAGCTTCTGCAGGCGTTTTCTTCAGGTGAATGGATCCACCTGCAGAAGTATCCAATGACATCTTTGATAACTCAGATAAACCATCATAGAATATATCCAGGATGGTCCATTCTGAAAGCATGTCAGAAGGACACTTTTTGGTCAGTCCTTTGTATCTCTCCCAAGCTTCATAGAGGGATTCACCTTCTTTCTGTCTGAAGGTCTGAACATCCACTCTAAGCTTGCTCAGCTTTTGAGGAGGAAAGAACTTGGCTAAGAAAGCCGTGACCAGCTTATCCCAAGAGTTCAGGCTATCCTTAGGTTGAGAGTCCAACCATACTCTAGCTCTGTCTCTTACAGCAAAAGGGAAAAGCATAAGCCTGTAGACTTCAGGATCTACTCCATTAGTCTTAACAGTATCTGCAAGAACCCAGTTAAGAACTGAAAAGGATCTTCAGATGGAAGTCCATGAAACTTGCAGTTCTGCTGCATCAAAGAAACTAATTGAGGTTTCAGCTCAAAGTTGTTTGCTCCAATGGCAGGAATGGAGATGCTTCTTCCATGTAAATTGGAATTAGGTGCAGTAAAGTCACCAAGCATCCTCCTTGTATTATTATTATTATTTTCGGCTGCCATCTCCTCTTCCTGTTCAAAAATTTCTGGAAAGTTCTCTCTGGGTTGTTGTAATTTAGCTTCTCTTAATTTTCTCTTCAGAGTCCTTTCAGGTTCCGGATCTGCTTCAACAAGAATATTCTTGTCCTTGCTCCTGCTCATATGACAAAGAAGAGGGCACAGAAAAAATAATAATAATAGAGTTCCTTTATACCACAGTATATGGATCCCTTTGTGAGTGGAAGAAAAGAGGGAGATAGAGAATGTAATGTAATGGAAGAAACACAACTGTGAGGAGGGTAGAGATGTGTTTGAAAAGATATGATAGAAATTAGTTTTTGAAAAAGATTTGATTTTTAAAATCACAATTAATGACTTGATTCACAAGAAATCACAAGATATGATTCTAGAACTTAAAGTTTGAATCTTTCTTAACAAGCAAGTAACAAACTTGAAATTTTTGAATCAAAACATTAATTGATGATGTTATTTTCAAAAATATGATGTAAAATTAAGAAAAAGATCTTTTGAAAAATATTTTAAAAATTTTCGAAAATAACTAAGAAATTTGAAAAAGATTTGATTTTTGAAAAAGATTTTGAAAAAGATGAGATTTTCAAATTGAAAATTTGATTTGACTCATAAGAAACAACTTCATTTAAAAATTTTTTTTTGAAAAAGTCAATCCAAATTTTCGAATTTGATGAGAGAAAAAGGGAAAGATATTTTTTTATTTTTTATTTTTTATGATGAGAGAGAAAAATTAAAAACATCATTTTGATGTTTTTCTCTTTTATTTTTGAATCAAAACAAGGAATGCATGCAAGAATGCTATGAATGTCAAGATGAATACCAAGAACACTATGAAGATCATGATGAACATCAAGAACACATTTTTGAAAAATTTTTAATGCAAAGAAAACATGCAAGACACCAAACTTAGAATTCTTTAATGCTTAGATACTAAGAATTCAAGAATGCATATGAAAAACAAGAAAAGACACAAAACATGCAAATGCAAAGATCAAACAAGAAGACTTACCAAGAACAACTTGAAGATCATGAAGAACACTATGAATGCATGAGAATTTTTGAAAAATGCAAGATGCACATGCAATTGACACCAAACTTATGACATGACTCAAGACTCAAACAAGAACACAAAAATATTTTTTATTTTTATGATTTTCTAATTTTTTTTGTATCTTTTTCAAAAATTATTTGAAAAAGAAAAAAAAAATAAGGATTCCAGAATTTTTAATATGAATTCCAGGAATCTTGCCATGTTAGTCTAAAACTTCAGTCCAGGAATTAGACATGGCTCACTAGCCAGCCAAGCTTTCAATGAAAGCTCCGGTCCAAAACACTAGACATGGCCAACGGCCAGCCAAGCTTCAGCAAACATAGATACCTCTCATGTATACAACAGCTGATATTTCATCCAACTTCATATACTTATAAGTGGAACCCTCAGTCCAAAAGAATTAGACATGGCTTTACAGCCAGCCAGGCTTCATGAAAGACTAGAATTCATTCTTAAAAAATTCTGAAGAAAAATATATTTTTGAAAACACATTTTTTTTCGAAAACAAAGGAGAAATTTTTAAAAGATTTTTGAAAAATTTTTTTGAAAAATTTTTTTGAAAAGAAAACAAAAAGAAAATTACCTAATCTGAGCAACAAGATGAACCGTCAGTTGTCCAAACTCGAACAATCCCCGGCAACGGCGCCAAAAACTTGGTGCGCAGAAATTGTGATTACACTTTGATTATGTAAAATTCATCGCTCTTTCTTTCCCTGGTAATGGCGCCAAAAACATGATGCCAATACCATGGTTCACAACTTCGCACAACTAACCACCAAGTGCACTGGGTCGTCCAAGTAATACCTTACGTGAGTAAGGGTCGAATCCCACGGAGATTGTTGGTATGAAGCAAGCTATGGTCACCTTGTAAATCTCAGTCAGGCGGATATAAAATAGTAATGGGGTTTTCGAATATAATTAATAAACATAAAATAAAGGATAGAAATACTTATGTAAATCACTGGTGAGAATTTCAGATAAGCGAATAGAGATGCTTTCGTTCCTCTGAACCTCTGCTTTCCTGCTATCTTCATCCAATCAGTCTTACTCCTTTCCATGGCTGGCTGTATGTAATGCATCACCATTGTCAGTGGCTACTTTCGGTCTTCTCTCGGGAAAATGATCCAAATGCCCTGTCACGGCACGGCTAATCGTCTGGAGGCATCACCCTTGTCAATGGCTTACATCCTATCCTCTCAGTGAAAATGGTCAACGCACCCTGTCATGGCACGGCTATTCATA
>NC_029792.2:12637177-12676331 GCF_000816755.2 Arachis ipaensis
AGAGCTCCACACCTTAATCTATGGAGTGTAGAAACTCTACCGTTAAAATTACATAAGTGAAAGGTCTAGGCATGGCCGAGATGGCCAGCCCCTCTGATCTAAGAACTAGGCGTCCAAAGATACCTAATACAATAGTAAGAGGTCCTATTTATAATAAACTAGTCACTAGGGTTTACAGAAATAAGTAATTGATGCATAAATCCACTTCCGGGGCCCACTTGGTGTGTGCTTAGGCTGAGCTTTGAGTGTTGCACGTGCAGAGGCCATTTGTTGAGTTGAACGCCAGTTTTTCTGCCAGTTTGGGCATTCAACTCTGGTTTTGGATCCTTTTCTGGCGCTGGACGCCAGAATTGGGCAGAGAGCTGGCGTTGAACGCCAGTTTGCATCGTCTATTCTTGGCCAAAGTATCGACTATTATATATTGATGGAAAGCCCTGGATGTCTACTTTTCAACGCAATTAGAAGTGCGCCATTTGGAGTTCTATAACTCCAGAAAATCCACTTTGAGTGCAGGGAGGTCAGAATCCAACAACATCAGCAGTCCTTCTTCAACCTCTAAATCTGATTTTTGCTCAAGTCCCTCAATTTCAGCCAGAAAATACCTGAAATCACAGAAAAATACACAAACTCATAGTAAAGTCCAGAAATGTGAATTTAACATAAAAACTAATGAAAACATCCCTAAAAGTAACTAGATCCTACTAAAAACATACTAAAAACAATGTCAAAAAGCGTATAAATTATCCGCTCATCAGATATGCATTCATCAGGTGAAGAGGAGAAGTGCATGCAGACTGAGCTTATTAATCCTAACCTTCAAGAACCCCCACAGAATCTGCAACTCAAACCTCCTTTGGTGACAATCATCAAATTTTCTCCAAACATCAAACCTAAGTTTGGTGTCGGGAATGCATCATCCACCAAGGAGGAGGTTCCCCAAAAGAAGAAAGTACCCAGGGGATGGGGAAATAAAAAGATTTCCACTGAAGACTTCTCCCCAGGAATGAAGGTGGTATTCACTGTATGCCCAATCTTGCCTCATACAGTGAACAGGATCCTATCTCTTGAGCATATAGAGTTGATCCACGAGAGCACAGAAAAGAAGTTCACAGTGAGTGGTAAAGAGCTGAGCCCCTATGATCCTCCTCCTTAGAGGAGCTGACCATCAAGCTAGTGACTGTAAAGAAGTGCTTGTTGGGAGGCAACCTGATATTTTTGTATCCTTAAGTTTAATTTTTACTTTGATATTTTCTTTTGATTTATTTAGTTTTATTTGAGTTTCTATTATTTTTCCTTTGTTTTACGTGTATTTTGATTATGCAGAGTGATTAGAACAGAAACAGGTGCGTTAAGACAGAGTTTCGGACACCCTAGAGGAAGATGTTGCGGATAGGGTGGCGCCTAACTTCACTTGCTGAAGTTAGGCGCCACATACAACCCAAAATTGAAGAAACTCCCTAGAGGGGTGGTGCTTAACTTCACTCCTTGAAGTTAGATGCCAGTCATGCGTACCAATTGATGTTTGTTGCTCGATGGGTGGCGCCCAACTTGAGTTTTCTCAAGTTAGGCGCCAGGAGAGGAAACACACATGAAGTTAGGCGCCAAACACATCAAGTTAGGCGCCATCACCTAATCCCCTCTATTGCCTTATAGGGGTGTTCGCGGTGCGGTTTGGTTCGGTTTTTGAAGGAAAAGCCATCCGATCCGATCGTTTAATTAAACTGCGGTTCGGTTTGGTTCGGTTTTTTGTCAATGTCATCCGAACCAAACCAAACCAATTAATATCGGTTTGGTTTGGTTCGGTTTGTTCGGTTTTTTCAATCAAATAAAAAAAATCCTACCATACTATTATGCAAAGTCATAACATTGAAATTGACAAACCGAAATACACAATAGCTAACAAAGTCTTGATCTAATAAAATTTAACGACAACAGAATTCAAATACGACAATTAAAGAAGTTTAATAGTTCAACAGTCAATACAACTAAAGAGGAACTGGGATGGGAGGCAATGCAGTCGGAGATCTGATGCTTGTGGATTCATTCGGAAGAGGAACTGGCGGCAATCCGGATTCGCCCATATTCTCACTTGAACTGGCGTCAAACTACATAAATAAATACAATAAATCAAGGCCAGAAACACAACAACAAATAAATTAATAACCAGCAATAAACTGCACAACAAATCAATAACCAACAATCCAGCAATACCAATTACCAAGTTATCAACATTCAACAATTAATCAGCAACCAGCAACAGCAAGGCAGCAGGACATTTCCAATATAATGAACCATTAAACAACAATAACATAAACCATTAAACAGAAACGCAGCAAGCAGGACATTTCCAATATATCGAACCATTAAACAACAATAAAATGAACCATTAAACAGCAAGCCACTGAGCCAGCAACAGCAAGTAGCAACAAATCAACAATGCATTTGTCTGTAAGTAACGTTAATACTTACACTAATGAGGGTCAACGCGCTGGATGAACAGCGGCAAACTAGTGGCTAGCGCTGGCGGAGACGCAGGGAACCTTGGAAGAGAGGAGAAGCAGCAGTTGGAGGCAGAGGAAGAAGGTAAGGCTGCTGAGATCTAGGGTGAAATCAAAACCAAAAACAAAATAACAATAAATCATTGAATCAATAACAAGTTAAAAGAAAAAACTAGCAGCAGCCATCAGACCAAAAACAGATTTAGAATTATTCCCTGTGAAAATTTTTACAATAATAATGGCTATCTATTATCAACCTCATCACACCACCAATTCATCAAAACCATACAAATACCACCAAAATCACATTTGGAGTCTCCCCTTTTTAATTAACAGATTAACAAATTCAAATTGCAAAAATATCACATATACAACATTAAATATCAACACTAACAGTGAATCAAAACCAAAAACAAAATAACAATAAATCATTGAATCAATAACAAGTTAAAAGAAAAAACTAGCAGCAGCCATCAGACCAAAAACAGATTTAGAATTATTCCCCCGTGAAAATTTTTACAATAATAGCGGCTATCTATTATCAACCTCATCACACTACCAATTCATCAAAACCACATAAATACCACCAAAATCACATTTGGAGTCTCCCCTTTTTAATTAACAGATTAACAAATTCAAATTCAAATGAATTAGCAGCAGCAATAATAAGAATAAACAATTAACAATAGCAGTTATAGTAGCAGCAGCAATAATAATGATTAATTAACAAATTAAAATCAATAATCAATAATAATTAACAAAATAAAAAAAACCAATAATAGTAGCAGCAGCCAGCAAAAATTAGAAACGAAGAGAGAACACAGAACAGTAAATCAAGAACTAAAAAATCAATAGAACAGAGAAAATCAAGAAGCAAAAAATAGCAAGAGGCTGAATCAGAAATAGAAGAACCAATCAAAAATGAAATTATTCTCCATTTTTTCAAGTAATAATCTTGATATGTTTGTCTTCATCACCAGTCAAGCTTACCTAACAGTTCCATCTAGAGAAGCACTAGCAATATTGTTCCCGATAGCAGAGAAGCAACATCGGCTGATTGGACTAGTGTGCCTCAAGAACGTCTCCTAAAAACCCACAATCAGAACCTATAATCCTAACAATCAGAAATAATACACATTCAAAAGCTAAAATCCCCAAATACAACAAATAGCGTAAACAAATACAACAATCAACAACAATCAGCAACAAATAAATGAACAATCAACAACAATCAGCAACAAATACATAATACATAGAATAGAAATTATTCAAATTAATACCTGACTTGGAGGCTCTATATCTGGTGCTCGGCGCTAGAAGGGGCTGGTCCAGCGCTGCTGGGAGGGGCTGCGTTCGATGGATCGCGCTGTTGGGAGGGGCTGAACGTCGCTGATGGGTTCGCCGATTCGCGCTACTGGGAAGGTTTAGGAGGCACTGCTGGGAGGCGCTATTGGGAGGGGCTGCGAGGCGCTAGTTCGGGGCTGCGAAGCGCTAGAAGGCAGGGCTGGGAAGGGCTGGGAGGGGTTGGGGTAATAGGGCTTCTTTGAGAGAGTGGCTGCGCTAGGTTAGGAGTTAGGAACGTTAGGTTATCTGATGGGGGTGGGGTGGGATAATGGTCTACTAGTTTTTATGGTTTTTAAGTTGACCAGTTCGGTTCGGTTCGGTTAGGGTTTTTAATGTCAAAATCGAAAACCGAACCGAACCGCAGAAAAAACAGCAAAATATGAATTTATCGATTTTTTCGGTTTTCAGTTTATTCGGTTTGGTTGATCGGTTTTATTCGGTCCGGATCGGTTTTGAACACCCCTATTGCCTTATTCCAAAACACAATCCTGTGATTGCCTAAACCGAATCCCATCATCTCTGGTCCCACCCTTACAACATATCTCCCCCATATCTTTGAATCACCCTTTTTACCTTCCCAATTTATTCCTTCTCTAAGCCATAACTATATATATATTTAAAAAAAAGAAAAACCAATTTTAAATTTATCTTTCTTGCCCTTTTATCACTCCTGACTTCTTTTGCATTAATATTTGTTTTTACTCCTCCGTACATTTTTATGTCCCCTTTTTTTTCAGTTTTTCTTTGCTCAGGGACGAGCAAAGTTTTAAGTTTGGTGTTGTCGCTTCGCTTGTGGCTTCTCTATTTATTTTAATGGCACCAAAGGGAGGCGAATCATCTTCAAGGAGGTGCACAGCCTGAAGAATGAGACGGCCACTAGAAAAACTGAGGTGGTTGAGTTTCTTTTATTCTATACTTCCTTCCATTCTTATTATGTTATATTCCTGTTCTCTGCTATTTTACTTGAACGTTTGCATGATCTTTAGTAATTCTGAGTCCTAGGTTCTAGTTTAATTCTGTTATTTTGAAATTTCAGTTATTTATCTTTTAATGGAGAGATGTCTCATGTACCGCTCACTGAGCTTGAATCTAAAGAGAAAAAAGAAAAAGAAGTGATGTATTGCATGAGAAATTGAGTTTATATTAAAGAGTAATCTTATTTACTTAAATGTGGTGGTATAATCTGTGATTCTGAATGCATGATATGAATAGTACATATTTGAATTTGAATCAAAGGGTATTGATGCATGTGGAACAAGAATTTAAAGAACTATTATGAATTCTATGAAGTAAACAAAAGCTTAATCCTTGAAGCAAAAGAAACAGCAAAAGAAAAATAAAAGCAAGGTCCAAGGCTCTGAGCATCAATGACTATGGAGGTCAGACATGATTAAAAGCTCAAAGAGTTATTTCCCTAGTCATATGCTTGTGGTGTAAATGTGTCAAGTAATCCTTGAGACAGAGCACTAAGAGTCGAGATCAAGTGCATTTAACAGAGTATGCCAAAGACTTTGAGCACCACTATCTCGGAGTAACTAAAAGAAAAACCAGAACTAAAAGAAAGTTCCCTAGTTAAGTGCTTGTGACGTTTTTGTGTCAAGTAAAGCTTGAGACAAAATATTTAAAGTCACGGCTAGGCTCAAGGTGCAAAGCACCAAAGAAAAGAGAATGAAAAAATTTTGCTGTGTTCAAGGATTAAACCAAGTATAAAGGCCAAAGAATTTATAATATTATCATGATTCTAACTCCAAACGACAGTGACATTCCTCTTATTCAAAGGATAGTGAGGTCCCAAAACTATTCAGGATTGTAGTGTATAAACCCCACTTTAAGAAGAGACATGAGCTTAATTGAACACTCACTTCTCATGCAAATTTACATCCTGAGCCTATAGTAGTTTTGGTTGCTTGAGGACAAGCAACAATTCAAGTTTGGTATTGTGATGCGTGAGCATCTTCTCTATCTTTTCCTAGTGAATTTGCATTCAAATTGTTGAGTTTAATCAAGATTTAAATATCTTTTAGCCACTATGGATTCTACTTTGATTTGTGTGCAATTCTGTTTATTTCAGGTAGCATTCGGATGGATTTGATGGAATTTCTATAGAAAAAGAGAAGAAAGTGAATGATGCTGTCAACTCTGACCTCCTTGCACTCCAACGGGAATAACTTGGGCTACAGAGGTCTAACTGATGTGATTCCAGTGGCATTAGAAAGCTAACTTCCAGAGCTTTCTAACAATATTTGATAGTATACACTTCTCTTCCAGCTGTATGGTCTTGGTGGCGCCTTGGGATTCTCCAAGTTAGGCGCCAGAAGAAGCACTTGCCTTTCAATTACTTGCTACACCCTCCACGCCTAACTTTACTATTGTGAAGTCAGGCGCCAAAGCTTGAAAGCGCACTCCAAATCCAAGCAGCAAAGATGTTATCTAAATTTTGATTAAAACTTTTATTTTTATTACAAATAGGAAAATATATTATTTAATTTTAGAAAATATATTTTACATTAATTAGGATTAGATATAAAAGGGAAGAGAATCAGCCCTTTGGGCTCCTCTCTTCTCTTACCTCATTTCGCACTTTACAGTCTTATAGAACCCTAGTTTTTTCTCTGAACCATGAGCAACTAAACCTCCACCGTTAAGGTTAGGAGCTCTGTTTATTCTATGGATTAATACTATTACTTTTCTATTTTAATTCATGTATTGATTTCAATTTCAAAAATTGTTTTTGTTCTTCATCTTATGAATTTGCATGGAATGGAAGTATGACCCTTATTCTATTTGAGTTCTTGTAAAAGTTGGAAAAGCTCTTTACCTGAATAACAGCTTCAAAACATATTCTCCTAAATCACTAATTATCTGGACTTAACGGGATATGTGACATATAATCCTCTTATATTTGGGTAATTAGGGTTTCTGTGACATATAAACTAGAATTGAACTTAACCCTCGAATTGGAATCAAGTGACCAAGGAATTGGCAGTTGATGAAGGTTAGAGGAGACTAAAAAGGTCTAAGAAATTAGAGTTTAGTCACATATAATTTTCCATGAATTGAATCTTGCATGATTAAAATAGTTGGTAAGAAAAGTTAATCTGGAAAATAAATATCACTGAAACCTTAACTGTTTTACTCATATATTTCACAACCCGTTTACTACTTGCTTTCTGATATTCTAAATTTACTATTTGATGCTTATGAACTCTCAAAACACCATTTTATGTTTGTCTAACTAAGTAAATCACACTATCATTGTTGCTTAGTCCATCAATCCTCATGGGATCGACCCTCATTCACTTGAGGTACTACTTAGTACGACCCGGTGCAATTGCCGGTTAGTTTGTGGGTTATAAATTCCGCACCATGTACCTCACCTCCGCCCCTTTGAGTACCTTATTTACGAAGTACATGGGTTGTTGTTGTTTCCCTTTTTCTCATACTAAGGCAGCAACTAAAGCTTCTTTTGTCACCAAGAGGTACAAGTACAGGGGCTTCCCTTCTCTTGGCTTTCCGAGTATAGGCAGTTCTAACAAAATTCTCTTGAAATGGTTGAAAGCTTCATCACAAGATGGGCTCCACTGAAAAGTTATCCCCTTTTTCATCAAGTTAAAGAAAGGCAATGCCTTGGCTGCTAACGTCCCAAGAAAATGGGATAGAGCTGTCAACCTTCTGGCTAACTTTTGTAAATCTTTTATGTTCTTGGGGTTCGCCATGCAAAGCACGACCTCGCATTTATCCAGGTTGGTTTACACCCCCGTTGAGTGATCATGAACCCCAGGAACTTTTCTACTTTCATAGCAAAGACGCATTTCAAGGGATTTAACCTCATATTGTATTTTCAAAGAGAGTCGAAGACGACTTGCAGGTCGGCTACCAGGACATCCGGTTCTACCGTTTTGATTAACAAGTTGTCAACGTAAACTTCTATCGACTTGCCTATGTGATCTTTGAAAACCTTGTTCATGAGCCTTTGGTAAGTGGCCCTTATATTTTTTAGGCCGAACGGCATGACCGTGTAACAGTATGTTCCTCCTAGCGTTATGAACGTCGTCTTCTCCTCGTCAAGCCAGTGCATCAGAATATGATTATACCCAAAGTAAGCATCCACCAAGGCATCTATGTTGGGTAGGGGGAATGAGTCCTTGAGGCAAGCCTTGATAAGGTCCGAGTAGTCTATGCACATCCTCCATTTTCTGTTTGCCTTCTTCACGAGGATCACGTTTGATAGCCAAGTAAAGTAATCTAATTCCCTGGTAAAACTGACTTCCAACAAGCTGGCCATCCGCTTGGCCACCTTGTTTGCTCTCTCCAAGGACATCTTCCTTTTTATCTATGGGACAGACTTTGCTTTGGGCTTCACGACCAAATGATGAGACATGAATTCTGAGTCTATTCCCAGCACGTCAGCTGGAGTCCAGGCGAAAAGGTTTCTGTTAGCTCGAATGGCTTCGATCAAAGGACCTTTCAACTCATAGAGTCGGTTACGGTTCACAAATGTGAACTTGTCTTCTGTCTTCCCAACTCAAAATTTCTCTAGGTTACCCTGGGGTTCCGGCCTTGGGTATTTGTCAATCCTTGTGTCCAAGTTTGCCAAGAACACACCGACTCCTTCCTTGGACCTCTTTCGAAGGGATAAGCTGGTGTTATTGCAAGCAACGACCATTTCCAAATCACCCCGGATTGTCCATACTGACCCATCGTCCACCATAAAATTCATTGTTAGGAACTTCATGCAAATGATAACCAATAGGTCATTGATGGTTCTTGATGAGCGGATAATTTATACCCTTTTTGGCATTGTTTTTACATAGTTTTTAGTATGATTTAGTTACTTTTTATTATATTTTTATTAGTTTTTATTCAAATATCATATTTCTGGACTTTACTATGAGTTTGTGTATTTTTCTGTGATTTCAGGTATTTTCTGGCTGAAATTGAGGGACCTAAGCAAAAATCTGATTCAGAGGCTGAAAAAGGACTGCAGATGCTGTTGGATGCTGCCCCTCTTGCACTCGAAGTGGATTTTCTGGAGCTACAGAAGCCCAATTGGTGCGCTCTTAATTGCGTTGAAAAGTAGACATCCTGGGCTTTCTAGCAATATTAATAGTTCATACTTTGCCCGAGATTTGATAGCCCAAACTGGGGTCCAAAGCCAGCCTAAAACTTCTTGGCGTAAAACGCCCAAACTGGCACTAGAATTGGAGTTAAACGCCCAAACTGGCACCCAAGCTGGCGTTTAACTCCAGGAACAGCCTATGCACGTGTAAAGCTCAGTGCTCAATCCAAGCACACACTAAGTGGGCTCTGGAAGTGGATTTCTGCACTATCTGCACTTAGTTTTCTGTAAACCTAAGTTACTAGTTTAGTATAAATAGCACTTTTTACTATTGTATTCATCATCTAGGAACATCTTTGATCAGTTTATCATACTTGGAGACCATTATTCACGTTTTGGAGGCTGGCCTCACGGCCAGGCCTAGACTATTTTCACTTATGTATTTTCTACGGTGGAATTTGTACACCCCATAGATTAAGGTGTGGAGCTCTGCTGTTCTTCATGAATTAATGCAAGTACTATTATTTTTCTTTCAATTCACGCCTACTTCTTCTCCAAGATATACTCTCGTACTTAATTCAGTTAAGTCAGAATGAATAGGTGACCCGTGACAATCACCCACTATCTTCGTTACTCGCTTAGCCAAGATCCGCGTGCCTGACAACCACAAGCGGTCTACATGATGTTCAATGTAGTCATTGGACGACAGCTGGAGTATATTCTCTTGGGTATCTAATACACGGACTGAGTCCATGAGATTAGTATCTTCGTGGTATAGGCTAGAACCAATTGGCAGCCATTCCTGGGATCTGGAAAGTCTAAACCTTGTCTGTGGTATTCCGAGTAGGATCCAAAAAGGGATGACTATGACGAGCTTCAATCCTGTGAATGTTGGGCGCAGTGACAGTGTGTAAAAGGATCAATGGATCCTATTCCGACACTAGCGAGAACCGACAGATGATTAGCCATGCGGTAGCTGTGCCTGATATTTTCATCCGAGACGAGAAATCCGACAGTTGATTAGCCATGCAAAAACTGTAGAGAACCATTTTCACTGAGAGGATCCTACAGCTTGCCATGGAAGAGAGCACGCATGGTTGGAAGAAGGCAATAGGAAAGCAGACGTTCAGAAGCAACAAAGCATCTCCGTACGCTTATCTGAAATTCCCACCAATGAATTACATAAGTATCTTTATCTTATTTTATGTTTTATTTATATTTTAATTATCAAAACCTCATAACCAATTGAATCCGCCTGACTGAGATTTACAAGATGACCATAGCTTGCTTCAAGCCAACAATCTCCGTGGGATCGACCCTTATTCATGTAAGGTTTATTACTTGGACGACCCAGTGCACTTGCTGGTTAGTTGTGTGGAGTTGTGAAAAGTGTGAATCACAATTTCATCCACCCGTTTTCCTCCCGAAGATGACGTTGTACGCCGTGGAGTCTCTCAAGACTACGAACTCGACCATTGCGGATTTTCTACTTGCCCCGGAACCCACACAGATCGACAGAACAACGGATCCGTCGGGCTTGATGTAGTTGTCATCCAATCCTACGACCCCATGACGGTGGTCCTTGAGATCGTTTTCCTTCATTCCCAAGGCGTCGAACACGTTTCAAAACATGATGTTTGATTCTGCCTCTGTGTTGACTAAAATCTGTTTGACCAAGTCTGTCTCGATTCTCGCCATGAGCACCATGGGAGAATCCTCCGGGAGGTCGTCACACCATCGATCTCCTTAGACAAATGATATTTTGGGAAGCTCTCTAGGGGAAAGCCTTTCCCCTGCCACAGTAAGTACCTTGGCATCTTTCTTTGCTGCAGACTTTGACTTTGGCAGGGCGTCCCTGCCAACCACTACATTCACCACCACTGTAAGGGTTGAATCCAGGTTCTCTGGGGGGGTCTTGCTTCAGGTTGACCAGTCGGGCACAATCTTCTTTAGAACACTCCATGTCCTTTCTCCTTGGTTCCCGGATGAACAGCAAGAATTCACTTAGTTTCCCTTTTTGGATAGCTTGTTTCAGTGCATCCTTCAGGTCGAAGCAATCCTGCGTCTTATCCCCAAATCCCTTGTGGTAGTCACAATAGAGGCTCTTGTTTCCTCACGTGTAATCCTTTAATTGCCTTGGTTTAGGCAAGATGCCCCTATTTGCGATTTGCTGGAACACTTGCAATATCGGGGCAGTCAAGGGGTGTAATTTGTGAAATTCTTTCTCCAGGGAAAAGGCTTGAACAATCTCCTGGATGCCATTTCTCTCGGGGCGTCCCTCGACTTCCCCGGGTTGACGGCCTAATGAGTGGGTGGGGCAGCTAGCTGCTGTTTGTTGGCGGCTACCACCTAAATGACCTCCTCATCATTTATATACTCTCTCGCCACGAACTGTATCCCCTGCATTATCCAAATAGGCCTGGTGGTCAAGTGTTTCCAGAAGTTCTCGTTCACTAGGTCGTTAGTGAGGCACAAGCTGGCCACAGAGTCTGTGCGACCATCAATCTCTAAGCACTAATCGTTGAAACAGTCCAGGTATTTTCTCGTGGACTCGCTAATCCGTTGTGTTATCCCCAAGAGGTTTATTGGGTGCTTTGCCTTGGTAATGCGAGGTGGCTATGGAACCTTGTGGGAGGGAATTAAACCAACGAATCGCCAGCCTAGCCAGGGTCACGGGAAATGCTTAGCACCTGACTGCATCTCCCACACCTTCCAAGTTCATCCTGGCTTCAAAAGTTGTGATGTGCTCTTGTGGGTCTCTGGTCCCATCGTACCTCATGTCCATCGGCTTGTCAAATTTCTTAGGTAGACGGACTTTGAGGATAGAAGAATGGAAAGGAATGGCGCCAATCACCATAGGATCCCAGCGTTTTCTTTTCCGCTCCTCCTTATGTTCTTGGCTTCTCTATTTGTTTCGGGAGTAGAATGGTTGGGTATGACCGTCGGTTTGGTCGCGCTCGTCGTCATCCTCCCTTTTGTGCCATCTTTCTCCTGATCTTCTCAACGGGGACTGAGTGCGAGAATTGCTGGGCCAAGCCTCTGGGCATGAGCCAGTGTTTCGGCTAACTTCAGGGTTATAGCGGTCTCTCGCCACCAACTCTCTCTCAAGATTTTGAACCCTGTGTCTAAGTTCTTGCATGATCTGGGAGTTATCGTTGCCTGTACCCCGTAACGGACGCCTGTTGGAGGATTGCTCGTTAAGTAGCCATTGTCAGAAGGGGTTGATCGGCGCCTTCAAGAGGTTCCCGTACTCACTCTACCCATGAGGCGACTGATGCGTGAGCATCTTTCCTATCTTTTTCTAGTGAATTTGCATTTGAATGTTAAGTTTAATCAAGATTTAATTATCTTTTAGCCACTATGAATGCTACTTTGAGTTGTGTGAAATTTTGTTTATTTCAGGTAGCATTTCAGACAAATTTGATAGAGTTTGTGTGAAGAAACAAAGCCACAACAGAATAAGGAAATGGCACCAAACTTGGAAATCCCAAGTTTGGCGCCAGGAGTGCTTCACAATCACCATTTGCTTTCGGCCTTCACGGCGCCTGTTCATACCCTAGGTCGAGCTATCCGACCTAGGGAGATCGAAGACAAAGCAACCGACCTCTTCAGGTCAGCTTCCCCGACCTCTTCTCTAAAAGGGTTCGGCCAAATCGCTACATGGGCCCAAGTAGGCCCAAACTAAGGGACATAGCCCAATCTAAAGGCAACTAAAGCCTAGAAAGATAGAGGCGGTTCCCCTTAGAGATAAGATGACCTCACTTAAAAGATAAGATAGGATAACTAACTTATCTTATCTAGAAAGGTCAGCCCACACTACTATAAATACACTAGAGCACCCAGGTATAACTCATACTCTGATTCTACTAAAAACCTGCTTAAAGCCCATGCTAACTTAAGTATCGGAGTCTCTTGCAGGTACCACCACCCTCCGATGACGAAGGATCAGTAGTATCTCCAGCTCCACCAGATCCAACAAGTCGGACATGACAGCTCCGGCCACCACAACAGATCTCATCCAAGATCGACCTTCAGTTTAAGGTAACCCTCGGAACATTAGCGCCGTTGTCGGGGACCTGGAAGTCATCCCATCATCATGGTGGACAACCATGACAACGACCACAATTCCGGTTTGGAAGAAAGAATTCCGCTTAAAAATACGGAGGTCACATCCAAAGAAGCACCCCAAAACAAGGGGGATAAACAACCTTCCAACACAAACACAGAAATCTTGGAAGCCATCAGAGAGCAACAAGATCGCCTCAAACAGCTTGAACAGGAGGCTAAACATCAGCGAGAGGTTGAAAGAGACCTCCGAAGAGAAATTAGGCGTCATCGAGAACTAGAAGATAAGCTCGCGAAACTGGAAGCCGACCTCTAGACCATAACTTCTCGCCCCAACAAAGAAGATAACTTCCACATAGACCAAGATCCCCCAAAGAGATCATGAAAGCCAAAGTGCCAAAAGATTTTAAAGCTCCCGACATGACTTCATACGATAGCACCTCGGATCCAAGCCATCATCTCAGCAACTTCAGGAGCAGAATGTATCTCACTGACGCCTCGGACGCCGTTCAATGTAAAGCTTTCCCGACCACCCTGACAAAAATAGCAATTAAGTGGTTCGATAGTTTGCCTCCTAGGTGCATCACCAGTTTTGACGACTTAGCTAAAAAATTTCTGGCCCGATTCTCCATCCAGAAGGACAAAGCCAAACACGCCCCGAGCCTGTTAGGGATCAAGCAAGGAGATCGGGAAAGCCTTCGCAATTACATGGAAAGATTCAATAAAGCATGTCTTGACATACAAAGTCTGCCAACAGAAGGACCTTTTGGTCACTCCATATCAAAAAAGCATCCAACATCTCTGAACGAGGTACAAGAAAGGGCAGAAAAGAACATCAACATGGAGGAGAACTCTCGATTAGGAGAAACCTCAAAATCTGGACTCTCCTACCCATCTCGGGACAAGGATAAAAAGTCCAAGAAAAAAGAAGATCAATCCAGTGAGAAGCCTAAAAAATACCACAACTACACCCCTCTTCGGGTATCTCTTGTGGATGGTTACCGAAAAATATGCAACACTGAGAAGATCCCACCACCTCGCCCAATCAAAAGCAAAAAAGGAGGGGGAAGTTGGACAGAGTACTGCGAATATCATCGAATCAACGGACACTCCACCAACGAATGCTACAACCTAAAAGACGTCATAGAAAAGCTAGCCCGGGAAGGAAGACTAGATAGGTTCTTGGCCAACAAGACCGACGAGCCGAGGAAGAGAAGACGAGACCAAGAGGTCGGACGGGCTGAACAACCACCCCGTACCCCTGAGAGACATGAACATATGATAAATAGAGGATTCACAGGAGGAGGGATATCTAAATCATCTCGCAAAAGACACCTTAAAGAAGTATATCATGTCGGGGAAGGAGAGAGGTCAACCGACCTCCCCACAATTACCTTTACTAAAGAAGATGCAATACGTGTAATCCCGGGACATGATGATCCCATGGTCATTACCATCATATTGGCCAACGCTAATCTTCATAGGACACTAATAGACCAAGGAAGCTCCGCGAATATCTTGTTTAAATCCGCCTTCGACAAACTCGGCTTACAAGAAAAAGAGCTCAGAGCAAATCCGAATAGCTTATTTGGGCTGGGAGACACTCCAATCCAACCACTTGGATATATCTCACTGCACACAACTTTTGGAAAGGGAACCCAGTCAATGAGACTCAATATAGACTACATAGTAGTCAACGTGAGCTCAGCCTACAATGCCCTAATAGGTCGGACAACGTTGAACCAGCTCACCGCAGTAGTTTCAACTCCACATATGTGCATGAAGTTCCCAACTCTAGAAGGGATCGCCACAATAAAAAGAGACCAAAAAACTGCGCAATGATGTTACAATGAAAGTCTGAACCTCAAAGGCAACCTCAAAGGAGAGGAAGTCAACACCATTGAACTCAAGGGTGTTCGAGCTCGCGAAGAACTCCGCCCACAACCTGAAGGCGAGACTGAAGAGGCCCAAATCGGTGATGCCCGTGATAAAATGACAAACGTTGGGGGAACCTTGAAAGGAGACCTGAAGGAGTCTCTAATACAGTTTCTAAAGGATAACGCCGATCTCTTTGCATGGAAGGCCGCAGACATGCCAGGCATAGATCCCAAACTAATGTTCCACAAACTGACGGTATACCCAAGATCTCGGCCAGTGCAGCAGAAGCGTAGGAAGCTCAGACCGAAAAAGTCCTAAGCTGTGGAAGAGCAAGTGCAAGCCTTACTGGAGGCAAGATTCATAAGGAAAGTCAAATACCCACTATGGCTAGCCAACGTTGTCTTGGTGAAAAAGTCAAATGGGAAGTGGCAGATATGCACTGACTACACCGACCTCAATAAAGCCTGCCCAAAAGACCCCTACCCACTACCAAATATAGACGCTCTAGTGGATGCATCTTCGGGGTACAAGTACCTCTCCTTCATGGATGGTTATTCAGGATACAATCAAATCCCAATGTATCCACCCGACCAAGAAAAGACCTCATTCCTAACTCCCAAAGCAAATTACTGCTATATCGTCATGTCATTCGGACTCAAGAACGCAGGAGCTACCTATCAAAGATTAATGAACAAAATCTTTGCAGAACACATCGGGAAACTGATGGAGGTCTACGTCGACGATATGCTGGTAAAAATACAAACTGAGGAATCCTTGTTACCCGACCTCGCAAAAGTGTTCGACACCATCAGAAAGCATGGTATGCGACTTAATCCTGCAAAATGTACCTTCACTGTAGAAGCTGGAAAATTCCTGGGTTTCATGCTCACACAAAGAGGAATTGAGGCAAACCCAGATAAATGCCAGGCTATACTCAACATGAAAAGTCCGACCTACATCAAAGAAGTACAACAGCTCAACAGAAGACTGGCAGCTCTGTCCCGGTTCTTAGCCGGTTCAGCTATAAGATCCCTCCCCTTTTACGCCACATTAGTCCAGGTTCTTAGCCGGTTCGACCATAAGATCCCTCCCCTTTTCTGCCACATTAAGGAAAGGAAAGAGGTTTGAATGGACTGAAGAGTGCGAGAAATCCTTCCAAGATTTCAAAAAATTCTTGGGGCAACCACCCATTCTTACCCGGCCACGAGAGGGAGAAGCACTCATACTATACCTTGCAGTAGAAAATCGGGTAATAGCATCAGCACTGGTTAGAGAGGACGAAAGCGGGCAACAACCCATCTACTTCATCAGCAAAGCCCTACAAGGAGCCGAGCTAAACTATCAAAAAATAAAGAAGTTCGCCTACGCTCTCATACTCACTTTCCGACGACTTCACCCCTACTTTCAAGTACACACTATCAAGATTCGGACCAGCCAGCCCATAAAAGGCATTCTATAGAAGACAGACTTAGCTGGAAGAATACTGCAATGGGCAGTCGAGTTTTCCGAATTTGATTTGCAATATGAAGCTCGGATAGCAATCAAATCACAGTATCTGGCCAACTTCATCACTGAGTACACTGATACCCCGAGAACTCTCACAAAGTGGAATCTCTACGTGGACGGATCCTCAAACAAAACCGGGAGTGGGGTAGGTATGATAATAGAAAGTGATCAAGGAACCCAAATCGAACTCTCTCTAAAGTTCGAATTCCCTGCATCAAATAATCAAGCCGAATACGAAGCATTACTGGCTGGTTTGAGGTTGGCTAAAGAGGTAAGAGTTCAAAAGCTCACCATCTTCAGTGATTCCCAAATAGTTACCTCACAAATAGAAGGGACATACCAAGCTAAAGATCCCACCATGAAGAAGTATCTGGACAAAACCAAAGAACAGCTCTGACAACTCAGGAAATATGAGGTTCGACATATATCCAGGGAATAGAATGCTCGAGCTGACACACTCTCAAAACTAGCCAGCACCAAACCAGGGGGCAATAATAGAAGCCTCATCCAGGAAATACTATAAGTCCATCAATTTCAGAGGAAGAAAAGGTCCTAACCATATCTGGCCAGGATCAAGGGTGGATAACCCCCATTATCAAATACCTCAAGACAGAAACACTCCCCACAGATAAGAAAGAGGCAAGGAGATTAATACGAGAATCACAGTACTATACTATGGTGGGCGACATCTTATATAGGAGAGGGATATCAACACCTCTCTTAAAGTGTGTACCGACTTCTAACACAAGGGAAGTCCTGGAAGAAGTACACAGTGGCATGTGTGGCAACCACTTGGGGGCACGAGCTCTTTCCAAGAAGGTACTCCGAGCTGGATTTTTCTGGCCAACCTTAAACAAAGAAGCGGCAGAATTTGTCAAGACATGCCCACCATGTCAGAAGCATGCTAACTTCCATATCGCTCCACCAGAAGAGCTCATCAGTGTAACGTCACCCTGGCCATTCCCAAAATGGGGACTAGACCTCCTCAGACATTTTCCCCAAGGATTGGGATAAGTCAAATTCCTCATTGTAGGGGTAGACTATTTTACAAAATGGATCGAGGCAGAGCCCCTAGCCAATGCCACCGCCCAAAGAAGTCAGAAATTTATATACAGAAACATTATTACAAGGTTTGGAGTTCCTTACTCCATCACCGGAGATAATGGCACTCAATTTACTGATACAGATGTTAGAAACTTGGTAGCCGACTTAAAAATAAAGCACCAATTCACATCCGTAGAACACCCACAAGCTAATGGACATGCAGAAGCTACCAACAAAGTCATACTAGCCGGGTTAAAATGAAGACTACAGGGTGCAAAGGGAGCTTGGGCCGAAGAGCTCCCACAAGTCCTATGGGCATATTGGACAACTCCACACTCCACCAAAGGAGAATCACCCTCCGACTTACTTACGGAATGGAGGCAATGATCCCAGTAGAGATAGAGGAAGGATCCCCCAGGGTAATCCTCTACAATGAAGATACCAACTCACAAAATCAAAGGGAAGAGCTCGACCTACTTCTAGGAATCCGAGAAAGAGTTCGGATTAGAGAGGAAGCGATAAAGCGTCGAATGGCTTCAAGGTATAACTAGAGAGTAGTCCAGCGAAGCTTCGCCAACAATGATCTCATCTTAATCCGAAATGACATCGGAGCAGGTTGATCAAGAGAAGGGAAGCTCGCAGCTAACTGGAAAGGACCTTACCAAGTTGTAGAGGTACTGAGAAAAGGTTACTACAAGGTGTCCGATCTGGAAGGGCGAAAGCTACTAAGGTCATGGCATGCATGTAACCTGAGAAGATTCCATAAAAAGGTTATCTACCAAGACGTATTAATCTGAGTGCAAGAACTCACCACCCGAATATGACAAGGTCGGCAAGATGAGAACCAAACTCGTCACCCGATCACAAAGAAGTCGGCAAGGTAAAAGTAACAAAAATAGATTAATGCAAGAAGTTATAAAAAGTAATCCATAAAAAGCCGCCTGACGAGGCCTGGCTAAAAATGGACTGCTAAAAATAACTTAAGAAGTACTGACACAGAAGTCGGGCAAGGCGATCAACGCAAAAAGTTATAAAAGTAAATCCATAAAAAGTGTCCTGACGAGGTCTTACTAAAAATGGATTACTAAAAATAACTTAAGTGGATTCGACAAGAAGAAGTCGGATCAATTCAATCAAAAAAGTTATAAAAAGTAATCCATAAAAAGTGGCCTGACGAGGTCTTACTAAAAATGGATTACTAAAAATAACTTAAGAGGGTTCGACAAGAAGAAGTCGGACTGAACCGAGCGAAGCGACAAAGTTATAAAAAGTAAATCTATAAAAAGTGGCCTGACGAGGTCTTACTAAAAATGGATTACTAAAAATAACTTAAGTGGATTTGACAAGAAGAAGTCGGATCAATCCAATCAAAAAAGTTATAAAAAGTAATCCATAAAAAGTAGCCTGACGAGGTCTTACTAAAAATGGATTACTAAAAATAACTTAAGAGGGTTCGACAAAAAGAAGTCGGACTGAACCAAGCGAAGCGAAAAAGTTATAAAAAGTAAATCCATAGAAAGAGGCCTAATGGATTATTAAAAATAACTCAAGAAGAGCCGGCAAAGAGAAGTCGACCAATGAAAGCGGTATCTCAAACCAACAAAGTCGACCATCCAAAGCATACGTGGCTTTCCCCGAAGAGCCACGGCTCCACAACAAAGCTATCAAAATTGTTCAAAGACCAACTAAAAGGGTTCTACCAGAACACTAAAAAGTTGTCGAACAGGTTAGCCCCAAGTGTCATCTCGCCCAACCAAAAGACAGACAAAACAATTATCTAAAAGAGGTCGGGTGGCAGAGTACCAACACTCTATAAAGATCTACAAAATTTGCAAAGAAACGACCAACGTATCAAAAGAAATAAGGCAATCATTAAAAAAACTCAGAAGGCGACCTGAAAGAGGGCCTCAAGAGTTCAAAAGCATTTTGTTTTTTCTACTAAGTTTCATAGAAGCAACTAACAGTCAAAGAGAACCAAGTCATAAACAAAGTTACAAAAAATAGAGTTCAAAAGCCCACAAGTCGGGCTGTGGAGATAAAAACACATAAATCATAAGGGGTGCAAAGTTTCCCCAGTAGCAGCGTCAGTGGCAGAAGGAAGAGGAATGATATTCACAGGGACAGCGTCCACGGTTCCATCCTCACGATTAAGAATCTCACAATCCGGATTAGGTTGGGAATGGTCGACCTTAGCAGAAGGATTTGAAGAAGTTGTGGCCGTAGAAGCTTTGGCTGGCGGTGCAGGAAGGGGCCCATCATCTTCATCATCTGGAGCAGGCACAATTCTGCCATCCTCCACTACATTATCTAAGCTAAAGAGAGTCAGGTCGAGTTCAGGAGCAAGAACTCGGACCTGGGCCCTCAAATTGTCATAAGCACCCGTCACATTATCTACCAGATGACTCTGGAGGTCGGCATAATCCATTTGGGCAGTTTCAAGCCTCCCCCTCAACTCCAACACCTCGGCATAAGTGCGGGTATAACTCTCCTTGTGCTTTTTCACCATCTCCTCCGCCAAATTTGCAGCCGCCTCAGCCCTAATAGCATGCGACTTCTCCTTCTCCAAGTCTAACTCCAGCTTGATCACCCTGGCGTCCAACTCATCCTTCAAACCTTTGACCCTATCAAATTCCGACTTAGCATCCTCCAGGAAAGCTTTCGTTGCATGAACTGGGGAACCTTGGACAGTAGGAAACAAAGCCGCTCCCATATGGGCCATCCGGATACTGTTATTGGTAATAAAATTCAAGTGATGTAGGATGGACACATCATCCATTGGAAGTCAACCAAAGGGGGCAATCTGATTATCCACAAACCCCACAGCATCAAAATCTGAGGCATCCAAATCAAAAGGTTCAACAGTTTTTTATTTTTTAGGAGGAGGGCCAACAGTAGGAGAAGAGACAGCACCAGTAAATGGTCGAACTGGGTCAGAAGGGATAATTCAGACCTGAGGGGTAGGAATAACCTTCCTTGGCCCGGAAGCACTCAACGTTGGTTTCTGTGGAGGAACCTGAGAAGACTCTCCCTCCGCCAATCTTGGCCGAGATATTGGAGGCAGCTGTCGCCTTCTTAGCCCGACGATAAGCCTTCATGGAATCTACAGACTTCACCATTTCTGAAATAGGAAGACAGGCAAAATCGAGTTACAATTAAGAAAGGGATAGATTGGCAAACAAACAAATAAAGAAAAGCTACAAATAAAGTCGGCGACTACCCAATTCAGTCCGAAGAAGTGAGGGATCTCCCAAAAACTTCTTTGTATCAAGATGGGGAGGCTCTCCCCAAATTTTCTCCAACACATTCACAAAGGCCTGCTCGACCTCATCAAGACTCTCCCAGGAATACCTAGCTACTCTTACATTCTTCTGCCAACACAAAGGGAAGGTAAGCTCATTATTTTCATCCAACAAGAAGGGCCAAGCTCCCTCAACAGTTCGAACCTTGAAATAATAGGTTTTAAAGTCCCTAAAGGACTCGTCATACATAGAGAAAACATTTTTTCCTTGAGTGGTCAGAAAGAAACCCAGGAGGCTTTCTTTTCAGCTGCCCTAGGCTTTGTCAACACAAAAAGATAAAGAAAAAGAGTTTAGGTAGGTCGGATATCCAGTTCTTGGCACAACAATTGAAAGATTTTTATAAAGAACCAAGAGTTCGGGTGGAGTTGAGAAGGAGCTACATTACAGGACCACAACAACTCGGTCTCAAAAGGGGTAAAAGGAATGGTAATATTCAATTGACTAAAGAAATAGTCGTAAGCATAGAAGAAGGAACGTTCCCCCTTGAACCAAAGAGGAAAAACTAACCCTCTCCTCAGGATCAGGTGACACTAATTCATAATTCTTCTGTTGATCCCTATCACTACAAATCCTATGGTGCCTCCTAAACCGCACGCAATACTCAGAATCAGCAACTGTAACACACATAAACACAACAGAGTCCAGCCAATCAGACATGCCTTCCGGAATCTTAGTAGACATTTCAACAATGTTCTTGCGAGAAGACATGGGTCAACTATTCCTACAGAAAGAAAAGGAAAAATGGGGTTACTACCAAACAACTCAGGCAGATAAGAAAACAACTCGGACGATAATATATGATCACCAAGAATCAGAAACAGTAGTAAAAGGGAAACCCCGGGATTCACACTAAAATCCAAGGGCATCCCTTAGAGGCAGTAACAAGGCAAGAGCCCGAAAAGAAATAAATCGACAGTCTATCTCCTAAAAACATCTCTCAAAATACAAAACTTCCTCTAGCAACATCACTACACACAGAAGTAGTAAGAAAGCCACCATCATCAACAAGAAACATCAAAAGTTACAACCTTTTCTACGCACAGTTTATCACCCAAGCAACAAAAAGTTTATGGAAACTATAGACCCAATCAACCAACAAATCCGCTAAGGCCAAAGGTCTTTGATCAAGGAGAAACGACCACAAAAGGAAACATAGATCACCACAAAGATGCAAGCTTCTTGCAGAAAATCAGGAAAACAAAATGCCAAAAGGAAAGATACAACCTTTTTTGATAAAGAAAGTCAAGATTCTCAGAGAAAAATTACATGCAACAGTAAGGGTGTACAAAAGGGCGACGAAAGCATAAAAGAAAAGAAAATACCAACCTGAAGAGGAAGAAGAAGCAAAGCACGAGGGGTAGGATCAGGAAGAAAACAGCAACAAGCCCACTCCAAACAACCGCTTTCGAAGCACAGAGATGCGAAAACAGAGGGTGTAGAGGAACGAAACGCCTTGCGAACAACAGGCAAAGAAGACGGAGAAGAATTAAGAGAAGGAAACTGTAAAGTGAATGTTTTTTGAAAAAATTCAAAAAATAAGGGGCTAAAGAGGGAAAAAGGAAACGGCGAAGGGGTATTAATGAGCTTTTAAACCCTCGCACGTTTCCAAGAAAAGTGCAAACTCGCGCTATGATAAACCTCTATTTCATGGTTTATCTTGTGCTCAATTGAGTGGTTTTTATCAACTCTTTACCCACTTATTCATACTATTTGCATGGTTTTACATTTGCCTTCCTAATTATGTGCTTTGATTGAAAACATGCTTCTTTGGCTTTTATATTGCTAATATTAAATCCTCTCTTATCACCATTAGATGCCTTGATATGTGTGTTAAGTGCTTTCAGAGATTATACGGCAGGAATGGCTTGGAGGAGGGAAAAGAAGCACGCAAAAGTGGAAGGAATACAATAAGTTGGAGAAATTGCTAAGCTGTCCAGCCTGACCTCTTCGCACTCAAACAGCTATAACTTTAGCTACAGAAGTCCAAACGACGCGGTTCCAGTTGCGTTGGAAAGTTAATGTCTGGGTCTTCGATTTGATATATAATATGCCATAGTTGCCCTGACGCTAGGTGACACGAACGCGTGATCCACGCGGACGCGTCGCATTTGCGAACTTCAATCCGCGCGGCCGCGTGGGCGACGCCTCCGCGTCACTTGCCTGCGACCTGAACATACCAGAATATGCTGGAGGCGATTTCTGGGCTGTTTTTGACCCATTTTGTGGCCCAGAAAAGACAGATTAGAGGCTATAAAGTGGGGGAATGCATCCATTCATAAAAAGCTTTCACATTCACAATTTTAGGAGTAGATGTAGTTTTTAGAGAGAGAGGTTCTCTCCTCTCTCTTAGGATTAGGATTTAGGATTTCTCTTAGTTTTAGGAGTGGCTCTCAATCCCAGGTTCTTTATTTTTATTTATTTTCCCAATTCAATTTATGAACATCTATGCCAGATTTAATTTCTTTTGTTAATGCAATTTGAGGTATTTTCAGATTTAATTTTGCTTTGCTTTATTTATATTGATGCTTTTTAATTTAGATATTTTCTTCCTTTTGGCTTTGGTTAAGTAATTGGTAACGCTTGAGCTGTCAATAAAGCAGTGATTGAAATTGGGAGTTGCTCCAATAACTCTAGTCTTTCCATAGGAATTGACTAGGACCTGAGGATTAAGCTAATTAATCCACTTGATCTACCTTCATAGTTAGAGGTTAACAAAGTGAGATTAAAATCTAAATTTCATCACAATTGATAAGGATAGGACCTCCAGTTCTAATACCTTTCCAAGAGTTTATTTTATTATTATTATTTTATTTTTCTTATCATTCAACATACTGCTTCCCTACTTTCTAAAACCCCTACCTTACAAGACTCATAACCAATAATAAGAACATACATCCCTGCAATTCCTTGAGAAGATGACCCGAGGTTTAAATACTCGGTTATCAATTTTAAAAGGGGTTTGTTACTTGTGACAACCAAAACGTTTGTACGAAGGGATTTTTGTTGGTTTAGAGACTATATCTACAACGCGACTGTTTTTATAAAATTCTTTACTGGCAAAAATCCCAACGTCAAAATGGCGCCGTTGCCGGGGAATTGCAAACGTGTGCCTTATTATTGGTTATTGTAAATATTTGCTTTTTACCTGTTTATTTGTTTTTATTTTTTCTTTTTCGTAAATTAAGAGGTTATTGGTTTTTATTTAGTTATTAAAAATTTTTCAAAATTTTTTTTTCTTGGTGTTCATCTTGATCTTCAAGTTGTTCTTAGCTGTTTTCTTCGTTCTGATCTAAAAAAATTTTAAGTTTGGTGTCATTTTATTGTTTTTCTCTTTCCTTATTAAATTCAAAAATTCAAAATTTAAAAATCAAATTTCAAAATTCAAATATTTTTTTCAAAAATCATATCTTTTTCAAAATCTTATCTTATCTTATTTCAAAAATCAAATTTCAAAATTCAATATTTAAATTTCAAATTTTCAAATTTCAAATTTCAAAAATTCAAATTTCAAAAATTTAAAATTCAAATTTTAAAATTTAATTTTCAAATTCAAAATTTAAATAACCTTTTAATTTCAATTTGTTTTTAATTTTTATTTACTACTATGAACTCTCACCCCTTTGGCTATGAGTCTGGTTACAATAATGTTGCAGGAAGAAGAAATTACAATGAGAACAGGCATCAAGGTTGGAACAATCAAAGATGGGAGGAGCCACAAGGACTTGATCAATCCTCATGGCAACAACCACCTCCAATGGACTATCAACAACCACCACCATATGCCTCTGAACCCTTTCCTCAACATAACTTTGGACCACCAAACTCACAAGCCCCTTTCCGCCATTCACCTCCATATGACCCTAACCGTCAACCACCATACCAACCATCTTATGAGCCATATGAACCATATATAGAACCACCCCAATTCCAACCCAATTACTCACAAGAACCACCACTTCAATATTCACCATCTCCATATCCATCAATCCAAGAGCACTAACCAAACTCACAAGCCCCTTTCCGCCATTCACCTCCATATGACCTTAACCCTCAACCACCATACCAACCACCTTATGAGCCATATGAACCATATATAGAACCACCCCAATTCCAACCCAATTACTCACAAGAACCACCACTTCAATATTCACCATCTCCGTATCCATCAATCCAAGAGCACTATGATCCTATTTATGAAAGTCGAGTGCATCAAGAGACAAAGGATCGTTTCAAGGAAACAGTGGATCGATTTCAGGCAATCATTCGTCAATTGGAGCAAGCGATAAATCAACTAGCTTCCCGACGTTCAGACACTCAAGGAACCCCCATGGCTTCATGTGGACAATCTAATGAAGAACGTAGCATGAAGGAGATACTAGAAACTCCAGTAAACAGTACGGAGCATGACTTTGTACTGGAACAAGTGGAGGAAGCCGGAATTATTGAAGAAGAAGAAGTAGTTGAAGACTTAGGAGATGCAGAACCTCCATGGAAAAGTCCAGTCATAGAACCCCCTTCCAAGACGTTTGAAATTGATGCTGAGGAGGGTGTACAACCTCCAAGGCATATCACAGTTGAAGACTTGGAAGAGGTTGATCAAGAGATGGAGATTCAAGAAGAAGAAGCACAACCTCCCATGCCCTTGGAAAGCAATGAAGAGATGATTGAATTGGAAGAAAGCTACCAAGAGGAAGAGGTTGAAATTGAAGAAGCTTGCAAAGAGGCGGTAATTATCAGAAAAGAGCACAAGGGAGTGGAGCTTGCAATTTCATTAAAAACACCTCCCCTTAAGTTGCCATCATCCTTCACAATATTCAAGTGGGTAAAATTCATATCCCTTAGATTTCTAATTCCACTTGAATATGGGCTACTGGAGACGGATGGTCAACTTAGAGCTCTTTGTGGCATTAAGAGTAAGAAGAAGATGGTCAGTGGTAAGAATTATCATGCAAGGTTCATTATGGTTGGAAGCTTTAAGTTTAAACGCAAAAATTGGTGTAGAGCTCAATTGAATGGGTCTAGGAAGCTGTTTGGATGTCTCGGTGAGAATTCTGACTGTTCACCACCCAAGTGGAAAAATGATGTTCAACAAGAAGATGGGTGCAAAGGCAAGGTCTGGGACCCCGGAATTCAATCTAGAAATCAGCACTCTTGGGGCCTTGTCACTTGCTTTAACTTACTTGAAGGCTTTCTGCGCCTAGTTTGGGACCCCGGAGGTTACTGGAAGTACAAACACTGGTGGGGATTCCTGGATGAATACAAGCATAAGCCACCATAACAGGAAGCTCACCAAATGTCCAACTTAAGGACTCTAACTAAAAGTGCTAGGTGGGAGACAACCTACCATGGTATGATCATTCCTTTTTCAATTTTATTTAGTTTTATTTGTTTTTGAGTTTTATTTTATTTTATTATATTGAACCTGGAGTTTTACATCACATTCATATTAACACTGCATTTTGCATTTTTTTCAGATTAAAAAAAAAAGTGCCACGCGATGCGACTGCATCAGCGACGCGTCCGCGTCGCAAGGAGAGGAAAGAAAATAAAAACGAATAGAGAGTCACGCTGGAGCGTGGCTGGAGGCGTGCTGGTGGCACAATTCGTCCCACGCAACCGCGTCGCTGACGCGTCCGCATCGCAGGGAAATACTGGCCTCCCACGCGATTGCGTGCCCCCACGCGGCCGCGTGACCTGGATTTCGACGTCAAAGGGTGCATGGCCGAAAAATAAGCTGGAGTGATGCTGGAGTGGCGCTGGACACACAGTCCATCTCATGCGATCGCGTGCCTCACGCAGCCACGTCACATCCTAATAACTGGCCACCCACGCGATCGCATGCCCCACGCGATCGCGTCACCCCAATTTTGGCAAGAAGCAAATTGAACAGAGAGTTGTGCGAGCGCAAGGCTGCCCTCGCGCCAGTGGCATAAAACGGGTCACGCGACTGCGTGACCGACGCGACCGCGTCAATCAAGTTTAAGCGCAAGTCGCGCGACCGCGTGCCCCACGCGACCGCGTCGCTTGCGCCGCACAGCTTTTCCTAATTTGCCAATTATCTTATCTTTTCTTCTCCAAATCCTTATTTCTCTTATTTCTTTCTCCTTCCTTTCTTATTTTCTTTGACTACTCATCTTTTTCACCTCCATTCTATTTTATTTAATTTATTTGCATATTTCATTCATTGCATCTTAATTTTGTGCATATTTTTATTTTCTTTTCCAAATTAATTAATTTTTCTTTGGTGTTAAAAATTTTCTTATTTAACTGTTGCATCTTCCCTTGTATTATTTTGGGTGCTTAGTGACTTGTTTTATTCTGGATAGGTAATATTATTTATATCAATGCCAATCTTTGATACCTATATTCCTTTTTGCATTGACATGCACTTACATTGTCTTTTATTACCCACTCTCTTCCCCATTATTGTACATTGTGTACCACTGGCATGCCATGGCTTCTATTATTTTCTCACGTACATGTTGAAGCTTCCATGTGAATGAGACCCTTATCATTTGGCATTAACCCACCCATACTTCATTTATTTTCTTATCTTTATTTTTGGGTTACTCTTCTTCTTTTTTTTCTTCTTTCAGGCTGGCCACCGAAGACGGAAAAAGGGAGAAACTTCTAAAAGGGAGACAAACAAGTCCATCTGCACAATCTTTAAAGAAAAGCATCAGTTGGAACAACCCGTCCACCTGCACATCTCAGCATGCACCGAGGACGGTGCAATCTTTAAGTGTGGGAAGGTCGATACCGATCTCCATGGGTTAGTATTTCCTTCTCAAACACCAATGTTTTATTTTCCTTGTTAGTTGTTGCATTTGCATGTTTGATTGCATATTTGTTTGATTTTTTGCATATTTTACCACTTGGTTAAAGTAATATTTTCTTTTTCAAGAAACTTTTTAAGAGCATTTCACTAATTTGAATAAAATTTAATGTTACACTTGTTTGAAGAGATATTATACTGGAACATGGTTTAGAGCTCGAACACACAAAACCTGTGAGATTTTTTTGAACCTATTTGAATTGGTTGCATTTTATCAACCAATAATTTATTTTTGGTGTGTGTTTTTCTTTCTAAAATTGTGATCTTTGTCTTGCTTAATTCTATATTTTCATGGTTTGATGTATGCATGCACTTACATGATTGAGGCCTTTGTTTCACTGAGCTTACATACCCATATGGCCTTACCTTTCATTACCCTTTGCAAACCAATTTGAGCCTATTTTACCCCTTTGTTCTTTACTTTAGCACATCATTAACTCTAAGCAGAAAACAATAATGTCCTTAATTTGAATCCTTGGTTAGCTTAGACTAGTGAAAGTGCTCATGAATTAAGTGTGGGGAAAAGTGGGTTTGGAAACAATTGGTTTAAGAATTGGGTATTATATATCTTTATGAAACTGTAAAAGAAATGTTTAGAACATGATTCATGCATTCAATATCTTAATCATATGCATTGAGAAAAATAAAAGAAAAATATATATATATATATAAGAAAAAAAAGAAGAGCAAATAATAAAAAGGGGACAAAATGCCCCAAAGTAAATGGTGAAAGCAATGCATATGTACTGTACTTGAAATTAGAATGCATGAATATGTGGAAAATATGGTTAATGGATAGTTAGATGTGGTATTATGATTACATGGATTGTCTAAAGTTAGGTGGAAAGTTTAAGTTAATTAAGGATTCATATTTTAGTCCACTTAGCCAAATACAATCCTACCTTGACCCTAACCCCATTACAACCCTTAAAAGACCTCTTGATATGTGTATCTGTGTATTAAATTTATGTTGATTGTTAGATGAAGAGCAAGCCTTAGAAAGTAATGCTAGTAGAGAATTGAGAGAATCGAACCTAAAACACTTGAGTGATTAGAGTGTATACACTACCAGTGAGGGTTTGATGCTCAATCCCTTGTTCCCTGCTTTCATGAGCTATTTTCTTCTTGCAAGTCTATTTGTACTTCATTCTTATGATTTGAATTAGTGAAATCCAGTTCATATTTCTTCTTGAAGGATTTGTTTACTTTTAACTAAGTAGGTAGAAACATTTTGCATGTAGTTGTATTCATAGGTTGCATTTCATACATTCTACCATTCCTCTTCACTCTCTTATAGCTTCTCTTGAGCTTAGCATGAGGACATGCTAATGTTTAAGTGTGGGAAGGTTGATAAACCTCTATTTCATGGTTTATCTTGTGCTCAATTGAGTGATTTTTATCAACTCTTTACCCACTTATTCATACTATTTGTATGGTTTTACATTTGCCTTCCTAATTATATGCTTTGATTGAAAACATGCTTCTTTGGCCTTTATATTGCTAATATTAAATCCTCTCTTATCACCATTAGATGCCTTGATATGTGTGTTAAGTGCTTTCAGAGATTATACGGCAGGAATGGCTTGGAGGATGGAAAAGAAGCATGCAAAAGTGGAAGGAATACAATAAGTTGGAGAAATTGCTAAGCTGTCCAGCCTGACCTCTTCGCACTCAAACGGCTATAACTTTAGCTACATGGGTCCAAACGACGCGGTTCTAGTTGCGTTGAAAAGCTAATGTCCAGAGCTTCGATTTGATTTATAATATGCCATAGTTTCCCTGACGCTAGGCAATGAGAACGCGTGATCCACACGGACGCATCGCATCTGCGAACTTCAATCCGTGCGGTCGCGTGGGCGACGCCTCCGCGTCACTTGCCCGCGACCTGAACGTACCAGAATACGCTGGAGGCGATTTCTGGGCTGTTTTTGACTCAGTTTGCGGCCCAAAAAACACAGATTAGAGGCTATAAAGTGGGGGAATGCATCCATTCATAAAAAGCTTTCAAATTCACAATTTTAGGAGTAGATGTAGTTTTTAGCGAGAGAGGTTCTCTCCTCTCTCTCTTAGGATTAGGATTTAGGATTTCTTTTAGTTTTAGGAGTGGCTCTCAATCCCAGGTTCTTTATTTTTATTTATTTTCCCAATTCAATTTATGAACATCTATGCCAGATTTAATTTCTTTTGTTAATGCAATTTGAGGTATTTTCAAGAGGTTTAAATACTCGGTTATCAATTTTAAAAGGGGTTTGTTACTTGTGACAACCAAAACGTTTGTACGAAGGGATTTTTGTTGGTTTAGAGACTATATCTACAACGCGACTATTTTTATAAAATTCTTTACTGGCAAAAATCCCAACGTCACGCTACAAATAATAAGGAGGAAAACGCTTCGCATTCAAAGGAGCCCAGCAGGAGTTATATAGAGATCGACAAAAAGGCCAAATGCTCGAGCTCGACTTCTCCAAAAAGAGTCGAAGTTTGAAGACACGACCCTGGAAAAGTAAAGATCGAGCTCAAACAGGGGCACTGTTCATACCCTGGGTCAAGCTATCCGACCTAAGGAGATCGAAGGCAAAGCAACCGACCTCTTCAGGTCAGCTTCCCCAACCTCTTCTCTAAAAGAGTTCGGCCAAATCGCTACATGGGCCCAAGTAGGCCCAAACTAAGGGACATAGCCCAATCTAAAGGCAACTAAAGCCTAGAAAGATAGAGGCAGTTCCCCTTAGAGATAAGATGACCTCACTGAAAAGATAAGATAGGATAACTAACTTATCTTATCTAGAAAGGTCAGCCCACACTACTATAAATACACTGGAGCACCCATGTATAACTCATATTCTGATTCTACTAAAAATCTGCTTAAAGCCCATGCTAACTTAAGTATCGGAGTCTCTTGCAGGTACCACCACCCTCTGGTGACGAAAGATCAGCAGCATCTCCAGCTCCACCAGATCCAACAAGTCGGATACGACAGCTCCGGCCACCACAACAGATCTCATCTGAGATCGACCTTCAGTTTTAGGTAACCCTCGGAACAGTACCAAACTTGGGATTCCCCAAGTTTGGTGCCACACTCAAGAATCCAAGGAATGCATACGGGTGGTTTGAAGCCAAAATTGAGATATCTCAAGTTTGGCTTCAACTAAGAAGATTTGAAGAATGCATGTGGGTGGTTTGAAGCTAAACTTGAGATAGTTTGGCTTCAACTAAGAAGATTTAAAGAATGAACACGGCCTCAACGGCACCAAACTTGGTTCAGCCCAAGTTTGGCGCCACCTTCAGTGAAAGTGGTGGTCCTCAATTGACCAAGGAGCAGCACGAGATATATTTAATTAATTCTGATTAAACTTTTATTTTATTTATAATTAGGAAAAGATATTATTTAGTTTTAGGAAATATAATTTACATTAATTAGGATTAGATATAAAAGAGAAAAGAATCATCCCTTCGGGCTCGACTTCTCTTCTCTCAGACCTCATTCGGCACTTTACAGTTTGTACAGAATCCCAGTTTTCTCTCTAAACCATGAGCCACTAAACCTCCACTGTTAAGGTTAGGAACTTTGTCTATTGTATGGATTAATACTATTATTTGTCTATTTTAATTCATGTACTGATTTCAATTTCAAGAATTGTGTTCGTTCTTTATCTTATGAATTTGGGTGAAACGAAAGTATGACCCTTATTCTACTTGAGTTCTTGTATAACTTGGAAAAGCTCTTTACTTGAACAACAGGTTGAAAATAATTTCTCCTAAACTGCTAATTATCTGGACTTAACGGGATACGTGACATATAATCCTCTTATATTTGGGTCATTAGGGTTTCTATGGCATATAAACTAGAATTGAACTTAACCCTCTAATTGGAATCAAGTGACCAAGGAATTGGCAGTTGATGAAGGTTAGAGAAGACTAAAAAGGTCTAAGAAATTAGGGTTTAGTCACATATAGTATGCCATGATTTGAATCTTGCATGATTAAAATAGTTAGTAAGAAAAGTCAATCCAGAAGATAGATCACTCTAAAGCCTTAACTGTTTCTCCATATATACTTCACAACTTGTTTACTGCTTATTTTCTGATATTTTGAATTTACTGTTAATACTTTTGAACTCTCAAAATACCAATTTCTGTTTGTCTAACTAAGTAAATCACTCAATCATTGTTCCTTAGTCCATCAATCCTCGTGGGATCGACCCTCATTCTCTTGAGGTACTACTTGGTACGACCAGGTGCACTTGCCGGTTAGTTTGTAGGTTATAAATTTCGCACCAAGTTTTTGGTGCCATTGCCAGAGATTGATTGTGATTGACAACTGTTAGTTGTTTGATTGCTTAGATTAGGCGTTTTAGCTTTAATTTTATTTAATTTTTCACTTTAATTTTCAAAATTTTTAGCTATTATTTTTCCTTAATTTCTGAAATTAAGTTTGGTGTCCCCTAGTTATTTTTATTTTAATTTTTCCTGTTTATTTTTCTTAAAAATTTCGAAATTTTTTGTCCTAATTTTGCTATAATTTTCGAATTTTATTGCTTAATTTATTTAGTTGCTTTATTTTATTTCTTTTACACAGGTTACCTCACTGGAAATTCTCTGCACTCTGACGTAGACATTCCCACTTTTTTCTTGTCTTCTGTCTGTTTATGAGTAGGAATAAAGACAAGGAACCTCTTATATATTTTGATCCTGAACCTGAAAGGACTTTGAGGCGGTGCTTGCAACAAGCTAGACTTTACAAGGCTAGTGAAAATCTGAGTGAGACTCTTGAAAAGAAAGCTGCATAGTCCACCATGGATCAGAATCGTGCTGTGAATGCCAATATGGCAAATCTGAAGGAGAATGAACAACCTAGAAGAGTGTTGGGCTCATACAATGCTCCCAATGCAGATCTTTATAGCAAAAGTATTATTGTCCTCCTATAGCTTCCAACAACTTTGAACTGAAGCCACAGCTGGTCACTCTTGTGCAACAAAATTGTCAGTATCACGGACTTCCTCATGAAGACCCAAATCAGTTTATTTCTAATTTCCTACATATTTGTGATACTATGAAGACTAATGGAGTTAATCCTGGGGCATACAAACTCAAGCTCTTCCCATTTTCTGTGAGGGATAGAGCAAAGCTATGGTTAGATTCTCAACCCAAGAAAAGCCTGGATACTTGGGATAAGGTGGTCACTGGATTTCTGACTAAATTTTTTCCACCACAAAAGCTGACTAAGCTAAGGGTGGAGGTTCAAACCTTCAGACAGAAAGATGGTGAGACCCTTTATGAAGCCTGGGAGAGATTCAAGCTACTGACCAGGCAATATCCTCCGGACATATTTTCTAAATGGACTCAGCTAGATATCTTTTATGAGGGCTTATGTGAAATGTCCAAGATGTGTTTAGATAATTATGCAGGTGGTTCATTGCCATGAAGAAGACACCAGAGAAGACTACTGAGCTTATTGATTTGGTTTCTAACAACTAATATCTCTACTCATCTAACAGGAATCCTGTGAACTCTGGGACCCCTCAGAAGAAAGGCATTTTGGAAGTAGAGGCTTTGGATGTTATTCTTGCTCAGAACAAAATTTTGTCTCAGCAGATGAATTTGATTACTCAACAATTGAATGGGATGCTGGTTTCAGCTGTTAATACTCAGACTGCACCTCAAGAGGCTCCTTATGACATGACTGGTAGCTTCATGCAAGGTGAGAATTATGGTTATACTCAATTTCCTTCTGAATAGGTCAACTACATGAGAAATGCTTCTAAAAATACCAATAATGATCCATATGCCAAGACCTATAATCAGGGGGGAGAAATCACCCAAATTTGGGGTGGAGAGAGCAACCTCAGAGGCCACAGAACTTTAACAATAATTCTCATGACGGTTTTCAGCAGAATAATTATAATAACCTCCAAGTTCAGTCTCATCAACAATAACCACCAGTTTCAGTCATCTTAGCAAGCAACTCCTCAGTCTCAAAAGAACACTGATTTGGAAGCACTAATGGCAAGATTTATACAGGAAACCAAAGCATTAATCAAAAACTTGGGAGTTCAGATGAGTCAATTAGCCACAAAAGTTAATGAAATTGATCAGAGGACCACTAATAGCCTTCCTGGTAACACAATTCCAAATCTAAGAGAGGAATGCAAGGCTATCACCTTGATAAGTGGACAAGTGGCAAGTACGGAAGTACAAGTTAATGGGGAGCCAGTTGAAAAAGAAGCTCCAGAGGAGAAGAAAGAGAAAGTGGAACACACCCCTCCTAGGCATGCAGATAATCCATTCCCAGTCTTTCTTGACACTCATCAAACATTGCCTAAGGCGCCTGAGTATAAGCCTAAAATGCCATATCCTCAGAGACTTCAAAAGGAGACCAAGGACAAGCAGTTTTTAATGTTCTTAGAAGTCTTCAGAAAGTTGTAAATCAATATTCCTTTTGCTAAGATTTTGGAGCAAATGCCTCTCTATGTCAAGTTCATGAAGGATCTGTTGTCAAAGAAGAAGCCTTTAAAGGGAGATGAGACAGTGGTCCTAACTAAGAAATGTAGTGCCATCATTCAGAATAACTTGCCAAGGAAGATGCCAGATCCAGGGATCTTTCAAATTCCATGCATCATTGAGGCCACAACCTTTGAGAAAGTGATGAGCGGATAATTTATACGCTTTTTGGCATTATTTTTAGTATGTTTTTAGTATATTTTAGTTAGTATTTATTATGTTTTTATTAGTTTTTATTCAAAAATAACATTTCTGGACTTTACTATAAGTTTGTGTGTTTTTCTGTGATTTCAGGTATTTTCTGGCTGAAATTGAGGGACCTGAGCAAAAATCTTATTCAGAGGCTGAAAAAGGACTGCAGATGCTGTTGGATTCTGACCTACCTGCACTCGAAGTGGATTTTCTAGAGCTACAGAAGCCCAATTAGCGCGTTCTTAATTGCTTTGGAAAGAAGACATCCTGGGCTTTCCAGCAATATATAATAGTCCATACTTTGCCCGAGATTTGATGGCCCAAATCAGCGTTCCAAGTCAGCATAAAAATTCTGGCGTCAAAACGCCAGAACTGGCATAAAAGCTGCAGTTAAACGCCCAAACTGGCACAAAAGTTGGCGTTTAACTCCAAGAAAAGTCTCTGCATGTGAAAGCTTCAATGCTCAGCCCAGACACACACCAAGTGGGCCCGAAAGTGGATTTTGCATCATTTACTCATTTCTGTAAACCCTAGGCTACTAGTTTTCTATAAATAGGACATTTTGCTATTGTATTTGGACACCTCATGACACTTTACACGTTTCATATTGTATTTCTGATGGCATGAGTCTCTAAACCCCATGGTTGGGGGTGAGGAGCTCTGCTGTGTTTTGATGAATTAATGCAATTACTACTATTTTCCATTCAATCACGCTTGTCTCTATTCTAAGAATTCACTCGTATTTCAACTTGATGAATGTGATGATCCGTGACACTCATCACCATTCTCAACCTTTGAACATGTTCCTGACAACCACCTCCATTCTACCTTAGACTGAGTGCATATCTCTTAGCCTCCTGATTCAGATCAGAGTCTTTGTGGTATAGGCTAGAATTATTGGCAGCCATTCTTGAGATCTGGAAAGTCTAAACCTTGTCTGTAGTATTCTGACTAGGATCTGGGAAGGGATGACTGTGACGAACTTCAAACTCGCGAGTGTTGGGCGTAGTGACAGACGCAAAAGGATCAATAAATCTTATTCCAGCATGAGTGAGAACCGACAGATTATTAGCCGTGCGGTGACAGCGCATTTAGACCATTTTCACTGAGAGGACGGATGGTAGCCATTGACAACGGTGATCCACCAACATACAGCTTACCATGGAAGGAGCCTTGCGTGCGTGAAGAAGAAGACAGTAGGAAAGTAGAGATTCAAAAGACAGAGCATCTCCAAAACCTCAACCTGTTCTCCATTACTGCATAACAAGTATTTATTTCATGTTCTTTTACTTTTTACAATTAAATCTGAGAATTACTGATATCCTGACTAAGAGTTACAAGATAACCATAGCTTACTTCAAACTGACAATCTCCGTGGAATCGACCCTTACTCATGTAAGGTATTACTTGGACGACCCAGTGCACTTGCTGGTTAGTTGTGCGGAATTGTAAAAGTGTGATTGTAATTTCGTGCACCAAGTTTTTGGCGCTGTTGCCGGGGATTGTTCGAGTTTGGACAACTGACGGTTTATCTTGTTGCTTAGATTAGGAATAATTTATTTTTGTTGGTTTAGAGTCACTAAATTTGAGTCTTTTATTTGAGTTTAGTTTCATATTTTAAGTTTGATGTCAATTGCATGCTTTTATCTTCTTTCAATTTTTCGAATTTGCATGTTCTTAGTTCTTTCTTGATCTTTAAAAATTCTAAGTTTAGTGTCTTCTTTGTGTTTTTCTTTAAATTTTCGAAAATTTGGGTTTGATTTTCTAAAAATTTTAAGTTTGGTGTCCCTTGTGCTTTTATTTACTTAAAAATTTTTCAAAAATTTGTTCTTGGTGTTCATCTTGATCTTCAAAGTGTTCTTGGTGTTCATCTTGACATTCAAAGTTTTCTTGTTTGTTCTCTTTGTTTTGATCTAAAATTTCTAAGTTTAGTGTCATTTTGTTGTTTTTCTCTTTCCTCATTAAAATTCAAAAATTAAAAAATATCTTTTCCTTATTTTACTCATAAATTTCGAAATTTTACATTAAATTAGTCAAAGATTTTCAAAATCATATCTTTTTTTTAGTCAAGTCAAAATTCTAATTTCAAATATTGATCTTTTCAAATCTTTTTCAAAAATCAAATCTTTTTAATTTCTTCAATCATATCTTTTCAATCATATCTTTTTTAATAAATTACAATCATATCTTCTCAATCATATCTTTTTCAAAATAATTTTCAATCATATCTTTCTGATTGCTAATTCCAAAATCTTTTTAATTAATTAATTAATTTAGTTTTCAATTTGCTTTTATTTCATTTTCTTCTAATTTTCAAAACTTTTATTTTATCTTCCATTTATTTTGTTTTATTTTATTCGGTTATTTTTAATTAAATAAAATAAAAAAATTTAAAAATATAATTTATTTGCAATTCATATCAATTCCCTTTTCTCCATCATGGACATAAGTGGAAATGAATAGTCCAGAAGGACTCTGGAGTCATATGCTAACCCCATTACAGCTGCATATGGAGTAGCATCTGTCTACCTCCCATCAAAGCAAGCAGTTTTGAGCTAAATCCTCAGCTCATCATCATGGTGCAGCAAAATTGCCAGTATTTCAGTCTTCCACAGGAAGAACCTACTGAGTTTCTGGCAAAGTTCTTACAAATTGCTGACACAGTACGTGATAAAGAAGTAGATCAGGATGTCTACAGATTATTACTGTTTCCATTTGCTGTAAAAGATCAAGCTAAGAGGTGGTTAAACAACTAACCCACAGCAAGCATAAAAACATGGAGACAGTTATCAGACAAATTCCTGAATCAATTTTACCCTCCAAAAAGGATGACACAGCTGAGGCTGGACATCCAAGGCTTTAAACAAGAGGATCATGAATTCCTTTATAATTCCTGGGAAAGATATAGAGGGAGGCTAAGAAAATGCCCCTCTGAAATGTTTTCAGAGTGGGTACAGATAGACATCTTTTACTATGGGCTTACAGAAAGAGCTCAAACATCTCTAGACTACTCAGCTGGTGGATCTATACACATAAGAAAGATGATTGAAGAAGCTCAAGAACTCATAGATACGGTTGCTAGAAATCAACATCTGTACTCAAGAAGTGAGTCCTCTATAAAAGAAGAGGCTAGGACAGTAACTACTGATCCTAATCCTCAAGAATAGATTATCGAACTTAATCAGAAATTACTCCTTATGACAAAACAATTAGCAGAATTTAAAGAGATGCTCCAAGACACTAAAAATGCTAACAAGAATATGGAAGCACAATTGAATTAAACAAGACAGCAGCTATCTAAACAGATTACAGAAGAATGCCAAGCTGTCCAACTAAGGAGCGGGAAGACATTGAATAATTCAGCTCAAAGTAGCAGAAAGCCAAGAAGGGAACAACTAACAGAGGATGACCAAACTACTGCCCAAAATCCCTCTGAGGACAGCAAGAGCCCAGAGAGGAATAATTCTGGCGTTCAAACGCCAGAAAAGGGTGAAAGATTGGCATCAAATGCCCAGTGGATGCCCACTTCTGGCATTCAAACACCAGAAAAGGGAGAAAAGTTGGCATTGAACGCCCATTCCTTGCCCAGTTCTGGCGTTCAAACACCAGAAAAGGGTGGGAAGCTGGCGTTAAACGCCCATCCAGCACCCAATCCTGGCGTTCAAATGCCAATGAGGGATTAGACACCTGCAAGTGTTGATAGTAACCCCTCTAAGAAGGCTTCTCCAACCACCTCTGTAGGGAATAAACCCGCAGCAACTAAGGTTGAAGAATATAAAGCCAAGATGTCTTATCCTCAGAAACTCCGCCAAGCGGAACAGGATAAACAATTTGCCCGCTTTGCAGACTATCTCAGGACCCTTGAGATAAAGATCCTGTTTGCAGAGGCACTTGAGCAAATACCCTCTTATGCTAAGTTCATGAAAGAGATCTTAAGTCATAAGAAGGATTGGAGAGAAACTGAAAAGGTGTTTCTCACTGAAGAATACAGTGCAGTCATTCTGAAAAGCTTACCAGAGAAGCTTAAAGATCCGGGAAGCTTTATGATACCATGCACATTAGAGGGTGCTTGTACCAAGACAGCTCTATGTGACCTTGGAGCAAGTATCAACCTAATACCTGCATCCACTATCAGAAAGCTTGGCTTGACTGAAGAAGTCAAACCAACCTGGAGTCTTCAACTTGCTGATAGCTCCATTAAATATCCATCAGGTATAATTGAGGACATGATTATCAAGGTTGAGTCATTTGCCTTTCCCACTGACTTTGTAGTGCTGGAAATGGATGAGCACAAGAGTGCAACTCTCATTCTAGGAAGACCTTTCCTAGCAACTGGACGAACTCTTATTGATGTACAAAAAGGGGAAGTGACCCTGAGAGTCAATGAGGATGAGTTCAAGTTAAATACTGTCAAAGCTATGCAGCATCCAGACACATCAAATGACTGCATGAGTGCTGATATTATTGACTCTTTGGTGGAAGAGACCAATATGATTGAAAGTCTCGAATCAGAGCTAGAGGACATCTTTAAAGATGTTCAGCCTGATCTGGAGGAATCAGAGGAAATAAAAGAACCTCTAAAAACTCCTCAGGAAGAGGAGAAACCTCCTAAACCCGAGCTCAAACCACTACCACCATCCCTGAAATATGCATTTCTGGGAGAGGGTGATATTTTTCCAGTGATCATAAGCTCTGCTTTAAATCTACAGGAAGAAAAAGCACTAATTCAAGTGCTAAGGACACACAAGACAGCTCTTGGGTGGTCCATAAGTGATCTTAAGGGCATTAGCCCAGCAAGATGCATGCACAAGATTCTATTGGAGGATGATGCTAAGCCAGTGGTTCAACCACAGAGGCGGCTAAATCCAGCCATGAAGGAGGTGGTGCAGAAAGAGGTCACTAAGTTACTAGAGGCTGGGATTATCTATCCTATTTCT
>NC_029792.2:12676338-12693752 GCF_000816755.2 Arachis ipaensis
CCAATAAGGGAGGCATGACAGTGGTTCATAATGGAAAGAATGAACTGGTTCCTACAAGAACAGTTACAGGGTGGCGCATGTGTATTGATTACAGAAGGCTCAATATAGCCACCAGAAAGGATCATTTTCCTTTACCATTCATAGACCAGATGCTAGAGAGACTAGCAGGTCATGACTATTACTGCTTTTTGGATGGCTATTCAGGTTACAACCAAATTACAGTAGATCCTCAGGACCAAAAGAAAACAGCATTCAGATGTCCTTCTGGAGTATTTGCCTACAGAAGGATGCCTTTTGGTCTGTGCAATGCACCTGCAACCTTTCAGAGGTGCATGCTCTCTATCTTCTCTGATATGGTAGAGAAATTTCTGGAAGTCTTCATGGATGACTTTTCAGTATTTGGAGACTCATTCAGCTTTTGTCTTGACCATTTAGCACTTGTTCTGAAAAGATGCCAAGAGACTAACCTAGTTTTAAACTGGAAAAAATGTCACTTTATGGTGACTGAAGGAATTATCCTTGGGCATAAAATTTCAAACAAGGGAATAGAGGTGGATCAAGCTAAAGTGGAGGTAATTGAAAAATTACCACCACCTGCCAATGTTAAAGCAATCAGAAGCTTTCTAGGGCATGCAGGATTCTATAGGAGGTTTATAAAGGATTTTTCGAAAATTGCAAAACCTCTGAGCAATCTGCTAGCTGCTGACACACCATTTGTGTTTGACACAGAGTGTCTACAGGCATTTGAAATGCTGAAAGCTAAGCTAGTCACAGCACCAGTTATTTCTGCACCAGACTGGACATTACCATTCGAACTAATGTGTGATGCCAGTGACCATGCCATTGGTGCAGTGCTGAGACAGATGCATAACAAGCTTCTGCACGTCATTTACTATGCCAGCTGTGTTCTAAATGACACACAAAAAAACTACACAACCACAGAAAAAGAGTTGCTTGCAGTGGTTTATGCCATTGACAAGTTTAGATCCTATTTAGTAGGTTCAAAGGTGATTGTGTATACTGACCATGCTGCTCTTAAATACCTACTCACAAAGCAAGATTCAAAACCCAGGCTCATAAGATGGGTGTTGCTTCTGCAAGAGTTTGATATAGAAATAAGAGACAGAAAAGGGACAGAGAACCAGGTAGCTGATCACCTGTCCCGGATAGAACCAGTAGCAGGGGCGTCCCTCCCTCCTACTGAGATCTCTGAGGCCTTCCCGGATGAGCAACTCTTTGCCATTCAGGAAGCACCATGGTTTGCAGACATTGCAAATTATAAAGCTGTGAGGTTCATACCCAAAGAATACAGCAAGGTGCAAACGAAAAAAACTAATTTCTGATGCAAAGTACTACTTATGGGATAAACCATATCTCTTTAAGAGATGTGCAGACAAAATGATCCGCAGATGCGTACCTACAGAGGAGGCACAGAAGATTCTATGGCATTGCCATGGATCATAGTATGGAGGAAATTTCGGAGGTGAGCGAATAGCCACTAAGGTCCTCCAATGTGGCTTCTACTGGCCTACTCTCTATAGAGATGCCCGAGAGTTTGTGCGTAACTGTGACAGTTGCCAAAGAGCTGGCAACTTGCCCCATGGTTATGCCATGCCTCAACAAGGGATCTTAGAGATTGAGTTATTTGATGTATGGGGTATTGACTTCATGGGTCCTTTCCCACCATCATACTCAAACACTTACATTCTGGTGGCAGTAGACTACATATCTAAATGGGTAGAAGCAATTGCCACACCCACTAATGATACTAAGACCGTGCTAAAGTTCCTCCAGAAACATATCTTCAGCATATTTGGTGTTCCCAGAGTACTAATCAGTGATGGGGGCACTCATTTTTGCAATAAATAGCTGTACTCTGCTATGGTCCGATATGGAATTAGCCATAAAGTAGCAACTCCATATCATCCACAGACAAATGGACAGGCTGAAGTCTCTAATAGAGAACTAAAAAGAATCCTGGAACGGACTGTAATTGCCTGTAGAAAGGATTGGGCAAAAAGCTTGGATGATGCTCTGTGGGCATACAGAACAGCATTCAAGACTCCTATAGGAACCTCTCCATACCAGCTTGTGTATGGCAAGGCCTGTCATCTGCCCATAGAACTGGAATATAAGGCCTACTGGGCAACCAGATTTCTAAACCTGGATGCTAAGTTAGCTGGAGAGAAAAGATTGCTCCAGCTGAATGAGCTAGAGGAATTCAGACTCAATGCTTTTGAAAATGCAAAAATTTATAAGGAAAAAGAAAAAAGGTGGCATGACAAGAAACTGTCATCTAGAGTCTTTGAACCAGGACAGAAGGTTCTGCTCTTTAACTCTAGGCTCAGACTATTTCCCGGGAAATTGAAATCCCAGTGGAGGGGACCATATGTGATTACAAGTGTGTCACCATATGGATATGTTGAGCTTCAGGATACTAACTCTGACAAAAAGTTCATTGTTAATGGACAGAGAATCAAACATTATCTTGAAAGCAATTTTGAGCAAGAATGCTCAAAATTGAGACTAGAATAAAGCTCAGTCAAGGTCCAGCTAAAGACAATAAAGAAGCGCTTGCTGGGAGGTAACCCAGCCATTAGCAAGTTATGTGTTTTAATTAATACTTATAGAAGTTTGATATAAATTTTCTTCAAGATTAATCATCAAATTGCAGGAGTTCACAGAGTTACAAAAAGGATTTAGCGCAAAAAGCAGAGAAAAGGAGCTCACTGGCAAAAAAACACCAGTAAGGGGCATTTTAAGCGTTAAACGCCAGAATGGATACCATTCTGGGCATTTAACGCCAATAAAGATACCATTTTGGGCGTTAAACGCCTAGAATGGTACACGCCAGAATGGGTACCATTCTAGGCGTTTAATGCCAGAATTGCAGCTTCCTATGCGTTCAAAAAAACGCCCAATAACAAAGGATTCCTGGCGTTTAATGCCAGCCAGGGTACCTGGCTGGGCGTTAAATGCCCACAATGGCCAACATATGGGCGTTAAACGCCAGAATGGATACCATTCTGGGCGTTTAACGCCAGAAAGGCAGGGGGAGAGGAATTTTGTTTTCCTCTTCAAAATTTTTCAAATTTTCATATTTTGACTCATACTTTTCTGCATAAACATGTTACAAATTTTCATCATTCACCTTCAATTTTCAAAAATTCAACAATTTTCTAAATCCCTTTTCAAATTTCTTTCAAATCCTTCCCAAATCTTCTTCAAAAACTCAAGTATCTTCTCAATTTCTTTCCAAATCTTTTCCAACTCATCATATCATCTCTCAATTCTTAGATGCAAAAATAAATTTTCGAATTTAACCTCTTTATATCTTTTCCATTTAAAAATCTCATCTTTTTCATATCATGGTTTTATTTTTCTTCACCAATCATATCTTTATGTCATATCTTTTTCAAATTTTCAAAATCCCTCCCCTCCACTTATAAATATACATTCGGCCATCCCCACCTCTCCACCATTCGAATTTGCCTCTCCTCCTATCTCTCTCCTTTCCTTTCTTTTACTTGAGGGCAAGCAAACCTCTAAGTTTGGTGTGTTTTTCCATGATCACCGAGCTAAGACTCATTAAGATCATGGCTCCTAAGGGAAAATAAACCAATTCAAGAGGCAAGAAAAAGAATAATCCAAAGAGTCTTTGGAATCAAGAGAGGTTCTTAACCAAAGAACATGTAGACCATTACCACAAAATAATGGGTCTGAGGTCAGTGATCCCGGAAGTTAAATTCGATCTGAAAGAAGACGAATATCCGAAGATCCAAGAGCAAATTCGAAACAGAGGATGGAAAATTCTAGCTAATCTTGAGACAAAGGTTGGAAGAAACATGGTTCAGGAATTCTACTCAAATCTGTGGCTGACAGATAAGCAGAGAATAACTGGAACCGCCTTTTATACCTACCGAACTATGGTCAGAGGAAGGATTATTTACTTCCACCTGGACAAAATAAGAGAGGTCTTCAAACTGCCTCAACTACAAGATGATCCATAATCCTTTAATAGGAGAATGGTGAGAGTAGATAAGGGGTTAGACTAAGTTCTAGAGGACATATGCCTCCCTGGAACTAAGTGGATAACCAATTCAAAAGGTGTCCCAAACCAACTCAAGAGAGATCTCAAACCAGTCGCAAGAGGCTGGTTGGACTTCATTGGGCGTTCTATACTGCCCACTAGCAACTGCTCTGAGGTCACTGTCAAAAGAGCAGTGATGATTCATTGTATTATGCTAGAAAACGAAGTGGAGATTCATCATCTGATTTCTTGTGAGATTTACATAATTGCAAACAAGAACTCCACTGATGCCAAACTGGCATACCCAAGCTTAATTTTTTTGCTATGTAAAGATGCTGGGGTGAGGATGGGAGTAGATGAATTCATCCCAATCGAACACCCAATCACCAAGAAGTCAATGGAAGGACAACAAGTGCAAGATAACTCCATCAAAAGGAGGGCACAGGAGTTCCTCCCAGAAATTCCTGAAATTGACTACTGGACCCGCCTAGAAGCATCTATCACAAAGCTGCAAGAAGCTGTGGATCAACTTAAGGAAGAACAGCAGAACCAAAACTGCATGCTCTGCAAGCTGCTTAAGGAACAGGAGAAGCAGGGGCGTGAGCTACAGGAGCTGAAGCACCAGAAGCTCTCCCTTGAAGGACCAAACACCCCATAGATTGAAGGAGCATCCACTTCTCAAAATCAAGGTTGTTGAGTCCTAACTCTGTGATAACCTTTATTATTAAGAATCTATTTTAAGAGTCATTTATTTTTCTGTTTTTAATTTTCTGTCTTCTATTATTATTGGTCTGCTCTTATATTTATTTTTGAGTCTTTATTCCATGATTAATAAAATTTAAAGTTTATGTCTTAAAGCTACGAATGTCCTATGAATCCATCACCTTTCTTAAAGAAAAAATGTTTTAAATCACAAAAGAACAAGAAGTACATGATTTTGAATTCATCCTTGAAATTAGTTTAATTATTTTGATGTGGGGACAATACTTTTTGTTTTCTGAATGAATACTTGAACAGTGCATATGTCTTTTGAATTTGTTGTTTATGAATGTTAAAATTGTTGGCTCTTGAAAGAATGATGGAAAAGGAGAAATGTTATTGATAATCTGAAAAATCATAAAATTGATTCTTGAAGCAAGAAAAAGCAGTGAAAAGCTTGCGGAAAAAAATGGCGAAAAAAAATATAATAATAATAAAAGAAAAAAAGAAAGAAAAAGAAAAAGCAAGCAGAAAAAGCCAATAGCCCTTTAAAGCAAAAGGCAAGGGTAATAAAAAGGATCCAAGGTTTGAGCATCAGTGGATAGGAGGGTCCACAGGAATAAAATCCTGACCTAAGCGGCTAAACCAAGCTGTCCCTAACCATGTGCTTGTGGCGTGAAGGTGTCAAGTAAAAAACTTGAGACTGAGCGGTTAAAGTCGTGGTCCAAAGTAAAAAGAGTGTGCTTAAGAGCTCTGGACACTTCTAATTGGGGACTCTAGCAAAGCTGAGTCACAATCTGAAAAGGTTCACCCAGTTATGTGTCGGTGGCATTTATGTATCCGGTGGTAATACTGGAAAACAAAATGCTTAGGGTCACGGCCAAGACTCATAAAGTAACTGTGTTCAAGAATCAACAATACTGAACTAGGAGAATCAATAACACTATCTAAATTCTGAGTTCCTAAAGATGCCAATCATTCTAAACTTCAAGGGATAAAGTGAGATGCCAAAACTGTTCAAAGGCAGAAAGCAACTAGTCCCGCTCATCTAATTGGAGCTAAGTTTCATTGATAATTTGGAATTTATAGTATATTCTCTTCTTTTTATCCTATTTGATTTTCAGTTGCTTGGGGACAAGCAACAATTTAAGTTTGGTGTTGTGATGAGTGGATAATTTATACGCTTTTTGGCATTATTTTTAGTATGTTTTTAGTATATTTTAGTTAGTATTTATTATGTTTTTATTAGTTTTTATTCAAAAATCACATTTCTGGACTTTACTATGAGTTTGTGTGTTTTTCTGTGATTTCAGGTATTTTCTGGCTGAAATTGAGGGACCTGAGCAAAAATCTGATTCAGAGGCTGAAAAAGGACTGCAGATGCTGTTAGATTCTGACCTACCTGTACTCAAAGTGGATTTTCTGGAGCTACAGAAGCCCACTTGGCGCGCTCTAATTTGCTTTGGAAAGAAGACATCCTGGGCTTTCCAGCAATATATAATAGTCCATACTTTGCCTGAGATTTGATTGCCCAAACCGGCGTTCCAAGTCAGCATAAAAATTCTGGCGTCAAAATGCCAGAACTGGCATAAAAGCTGGAGTTAAACGCCCAAACTGGCACAAAATCTGGCGTTTAACTCCAAGAAAAGTCTCTACATGTGAAAGCTTCAATGCTCATTCCAGGCACACACCAAGTGGGCCCGGAAGTGGATTTTGCATCATTTACTCATTTTTGTAAATCCTAGGCTACTAGTTTTCTATAAATAGGACCTTTTGCTATTGTATTTGGACACCTCATGACACTTTACACGTTTCATATTGTATTTCTGACGGCATGAGTCTCTAAACCCCATGGTTGGGGTGAGGAGCTCTGCTGTGTTTTGATGAATTAATGCAATTACTACTGTTTTCCATTCAATAACGCTTGTCTCTATTCTAAGATATTCACTCGTATTTCAACTTGATGAATGTGATGATCCGTGACACTCATCACCATTCTCAACCTATGAATGCGTGCCTGACAACCACCTCCGTTCTACCTTAGACTGAGTGCATATCTCTTAGCCTCCTGATTCAGATCAGAGTCTTCGTGGTATAGGCTAGAATTATTGGCAGCCATTCTTGAGATCCAGAAAGTCTAAACCTTGTCTGTGGTATTTCGAGTAGGATCTGGAAAAGGATGACTATGACGAGCTTCAATGTTGCGAGTGCTGGGTGTAGTGACAGATGCAAAAGGATCAATAGATCTTATTCCAGCATGAGTGAGAACCGACAGATGATTAGCCGTGCGGTGACAGCGCATTTGGACCATTTTCACTGAGAGGACGGATGGTAGCCATTGACAACGGTGATCCACCAACATACAGCTTACCATGGAAGGAGCCTTGCGTGCGTGAAGAAGAAGACAGTAGGAAAGTAGAGATTCAGAAGATAGAGCATCTCCAAAACCTCAACTTATTCTCCATTACTGCATAACAAGTATTTATTTCATGTTCTTTTACTTTTTACAATTAAATCTGAGAATTACTGATATCCTGACTAAGAGTTACAAGATAACCATAGCTTGCTTCAAACTGACAATCTCCGTGGGATCGACCCTTACTCACGTAAGGTATTACTTGGACGACCCAGTGCACTTGCTGGTTAGTTGTGCGGAATTGTAAAAGTGTGATTGTAATTTCGTGCACCAAAAAGCGTTATGTGATCTGGGAGCAAGCATCAATTTAATGCCCTTGTCTATGATGAAGAAGTTGCAAATCCAAGAGGCACAACCCACAAGGATAGCATTACAGATGACAGACAAATCTATAAAGCCTGCATATGGATTAGTGGAGAATATCTTGGTCAAAGTGGGTAAGTTCTTCCTCCCAGCAGATTTTGTTATTCTTGACACGGGGGAGGATGAGAATGCCTCTATAATCCTAGGAAGACCTTTTCTAGACACTAGGAGAGCTCTAATTGATGTAGAAGTGGGTGAATTAGTGCTTAGAGTGCATAATGAGAAACTAGTCTTTCATGTCTTCAAAGATATGCATTAAGCAGGTGAAGAGGAAAGGTACATGCAGACTGAGCTTATTAATCCAAACTTTCAAGAACCATCTGATGATGCACAATAGAATCTGCAGCTCAAACTTCCTTTGGTGACAATCAATAAAATTCCTCCTAACATCAAATCTAAGTTTGGTGTCGGGAATGCATCATCCACCAAGGAGGAGGCTCCCAAAAATAATAAAGTACCCAGGAGATAGAGAAACAAAAAGATTCCCACTGAAGACTTCTCCCCGGGAATGAAGGTGGTATTCACTGCATGCCCAATCTTGCCTCATACAGTGAACAGGATCCTGTCTCTTAAGCATATAGAGTTGATCCATGAAAGCACAGGAAAGAAGTTCACAGTGAGGGGTGAAGAGCTGAGCCCCTATGATCCTCCTCCTTAGAGGAGCTGACCGTCAAGCTAGTGACGGTAAAGAAGCGCTTGTCGGGAGGCAACCCGATGTTTTCGTATCCTTAAGTTTGATTTTTTATTTTGATTTTTCTTATTTTTAATTTTATTATTTTCGCTTGAGTTTCTACTATTTTTCCTTTATTTTATGTATATTTTGGTCATGCAGAGTGATTAGAACAGGAACAGGAGCAATTAAAAGGAATTTTTGACACCCTTGAGTTTTTCTTTGCTTGAGGACAAGTAAACTTTTAAGTTTGGTGTCGCTTCACTTGTGGCTTTTCTATTTATTTTAATGGCACCAAAGGGAGGCGAATCATCTTCACGGAGGAGCACAGCCTGAAGAATGAGACGGCCACTAGGATAACTGAGGTGGTTGAGTTCCTTTCATTCTATATTTCCTCTCGTTCTTATTATATTATATTCCTGTTTTTTGCTATTTTACTTGGTTTCTGCATGATCCTTTATTATTTTAATTCCTAAGTTCTAGTTTGATTTGCTATTTTAATTCTGTTATTTGCTTTTAGTTCAAAAAATTTGTCTCATGTATCGCTCACTGAGCTTGAATTCAAAAGAAAAGAAAAGAAGTGATGTATTGCATGAGAAATTGAGTTTATATTTAAGAGTAGTCTTATTTACTTAAATGTGGTGGTATTATTTGTGATTCTGAATGCATGAAATGAACAATGCATATTTGAATTTGAATCAAAGGATGTTAGTGCATAAGGAATAGGAATTTAGAGAACTATTATGAATTCTCTGAATTAAACAAAAGCTTAATCTTTGAAGCAAAAGAAACAGCAAAAAAAATAAAAGTAAGGTCCAAGGCTCTGAGCATCAATGGCTAGGAAGGTCAAATATGATTAAAAGCTCAAAGAGTTGTTTTCCTAGCCATATGCTTGTGGTGTGTATGTGTCAAGTAATCATTGAGATAGAGCACTAAGAGTCGAGATCAAGTGCATTTAACAGAGTATGCCAAAGGCTTTGAGCACCACTGTCTGGGAGTAACTGAAAGAAGAATCTGAACTAAAAGAGAGTTCCCCAGTCAAGTGCTTGTGGTGTTTTTGTGTCAAGTAAAGCTTGAGACAAAACATTTAAAGTCACGGCTAGGCTCAAGGTGCAAAGCTGCAAAGAAAAAGAATAAAAGAAAATTTGCTATGTTCAAGGATTAATCCGAAGTCAAAAGGTCAGAGAATTCATAATATTATCAGATTCTAATTCCGAATGACAGTGACATCCTAAGATTCAAAGGATAGTGAGATGCCAAAACTATTCAGAATTTTAGTGTATAAACCCCACTTTAAGAAGAGACATGAGCTTAATTGAACACTCACTTCTCCTGTAAATTCACATCCTAAGCCTATATTAGTTTTGGTTGCTTGAGGACAAGCAACAATTCAAGTTTGGTGTTGTGATGCGTGAGTATCTTTCCTATCTTTTCCTAGTGAATTTGCATTTGAATTGTTAAGTTTAATCAAGATTTAATTATCTTTTAGCCACTATGAATGCTACTTTGAGTTATGTGCAGTTCAGTTTATTTCAGGTAGCATTTCAAACGAATTTGACAGAGTTTGCATGAAGAAATGAAGCCACAGCAGAATAAGGAAGTGGCGCCAAACTTGGAAATCCCAAGTTTGGCGCCAGGAGTACTTCACAATCACCCTTTGCTTTCGGCCTTCACGGCGCCAAACTTGGGTTTGGCGCCACACTCAAGAATCCAAGGAATGCATGCGGGTGGTTTGAAGAATGAACACAGCCTCAACGGCGCCAAACTTGGTTCAGCCCAAGTTTGGCGCCACCTTCAGTGAAAATGGTGGTCCCCAATTGACCAAGGAGCAGCACGAGATATATTTAATTAATTCTGATTAAACTTTTATTTTATTTATAAATAGGAAAAGATATTATTTAGTTTTAGGAAATATAATTTACATTAATTAAGATTAGATATAAAAGAGAAAAGAATCAGCCCTTCGGGCTCGACTTCTCTTCTCTCAGACCTCATTCGGCACTTTACAATTTTTACAGAATCCTAGTTTTCTCTCTGAACCATGAGCAACTAAACATCCACTGTTAAGGTTAGGAGCTCTGTCTATTGTATGGATTGATACTATTATTTGTCTATTTTAATTCATGTACTTATTTCAATTTCAAGAATTGTTTTCATTCTTTATCTTATGAATTTGGGTGGAATGGAAGTATGACCCTTGTTCTACTTGAGTTCTTGTATAACTTAGAAAAGCTCTTTACTTGAACAATAGCTTGAAAAAAATTTCTCCTAAACTGCTAATTACTTAACGGGATACGTGACATATAATCCTCTTATATTTGGGTAATTAGGGTTTCTGTGGCATATAAACTAGAATTGAACTTAACCCACTAACTGGAATCAAGTGACCAAGGAATTGGCAGTTGATGAAGGTTAGAGGAGACTAAAAAGGTCTAAGGAATTAGGTTTTAGTCACATATAGTTTGCCATTAATTGAATCTTGCATGATTAAAAAAGTTAGTAAGAAAAGTCAATCCGGAATATAGATAACTCTGAAGCCTTAACTGTTTCTCTATATATACTTCACAACTTGTTTACTGCTTGCTTTCTGATATTCTAAATTTACTGTTAATGCTTTTGAATTCTCAAAACACCAATTTCTGTTTGTCTAACTAAGTAAATCACTAAATCATTGTTCTTTAGTCCATCAATCCTCGTGGGATCGACCGTCATTCACTTGAGGTACTACTTGGTACGACCCGGTGCACTTGCCGGTTAGTTTGTGGGTTATAAATTCCACACTAGCGACTCCCTTGGCGGTCGTTGTCTCCAGCTTCTCCTGGATCATCCTCCGTGTGGAGGAAAGCCTCCATCATCAACTCGTGTCATTTTTTCATAGACGGCGCTATTGTTCGGTTGCTCATTAGGCCGGTTGAGGAGAGATTGCTGGAGATGAGGATCGAGACCTGAACGAGTTGTAAGGGATCGAGCCAGTGAGTAGTTGGTTGATCGGCGGGTGGGACCACCTGCAAGGACACTCCGGTGCCAAAGTAAAAGTCCTTACGATGAGACGGCTAATTAGGGTTGTAGTGACATACCTTGCGAGAGAGGTAGGCCCCTTTCCTTTATTCCTATCTTCTCGGGTGGGGTGATGAGTTCATATTTGATGATAATTTTTGGGTTGAATTGGACGGATTTCATCATATAAACTCACACTTAATCACCAAAATAGGATACTTTTGTGATTTCTCTCTAGATTGGACATAAATGTGAAAACATGTATTTTTATGCTTAAATTGATCATTTTAATTCTACTTTTATTCCATTCGATGCTGTGATGTATTTTGTGAGTGATCCTAGGTCAATTAGGCAAGAATGGACAGGCAAAAGTGGAAGGAAGCATGCAAAAGGGGAGATCACATGAAGAAAATAAAGGAGAAGTGTAACACCTTCACTATTAGAATATCACGCTTCCGGCTGCGCTACTCTGATAGTAAGAAGAATTACGACGACTTCATATACTTAATAATAAAATAGGAGCCTTTGACTCGATATCGTATCGCTGTTTTCCTTTTAAAAAAATGGAAATACTTTTTCACTGAGAAATAAGCAAGCATATACATATATACAAAACTTTTTATTCAAACAACTTACAAATATTATATACATACATATTATTACAGTTACGACTCTTATCCCTCTTACAAGGATATAATAATAAAGGCGAAGGAAAGTTTATAACATATGTATAATAAATAAAAACAACATATTTAGGAACTTAACTAAAACTCCGCAAGCTTCTTCGTTCGTCCTGAAAAGATAAAACTGTAGGGGTGGGAACATCATCCTCGAAAGGGTTCTCAGTAGAGGGTTTAAGAATTGTTATAAGAAGATACGTATAAAGAGAATAATTAGTTTCAAGGCAGTGATTATCGTTCATCCTATGAATCTTTTAAAAATCAACGGCTAATCATCCAAAACTTTTCAAAGAAACAATATTTATTTTTCAGAAAATCCAAAACCTTTCTTTTCTTGTAAGAGAATCTTAATCGGTTACCTAGATTGTATGAATGACCAACCTGTTCCAAGCATAGGTTCATTAAGTCTATGCTGAACCAGCTTGATTTTTCATACTTTACTAATAACTCAATCAGAAACCAATCACAGCTTTCAACCTATCACATAATCAATCAACACAATCATCATCTCATCATCAATAATCTCGAAAGTACCACATCAGAACAAACACAGGCAAAACAGATAAGGAAAGCACAGGTATAGATAGCAGTTACAGCAAATAGCTCAAATAGCAGTTAATAACAGTTTAGCAATTAGGCAAACCAAAACAAATTTAAACTCAAGCATAACATACAAATGCGTATGATGCATGCCTGTCCTACGGCTAATGAGCTCATCTGTCGGTTATACAGCCAACCCGACATGTTCTGGTAGCTAACCATTGGACAGTCTCCCGACGCGCATCCCCATGAGTTTATGCATAGCTTTTTCTCATATATATATCAAATCGCTCAATAGGGGTACCATTTCCGGGAATTTATAAGTGCCCGATCACCCTTACGTTGTAGGGTCAACAGAGTATCAAGTCTCAACCTAGAACACATGGTGGTAAGCCACGGTACTTTACCCAGGGAAACTTGTATCTCAGATAATTCAAATAAATAAGCCAAATGAATATTTCAATTATAATTCATCAATATCCACATCATTCTCAATCATGTCTCATTCATCAGCATACCTCAATCCTACTCAATCATTATCCTTCATTATCACGCCTCTCATTCCGTTCATCAATAATTCCCAACCAGACATAATTCATTTCTTAACAAATCACGCTCAAAATATAATCCTTTTCTTACTACATTGAAACTCAAGAATAATCTTTTCTTAATAAATCATATACAGAACATAAAACTTTTCTTAATAAATCAAAATCACAAACGTAATTACTTTTTAACAATCAAACTCAAACGTAATTCTTTTCGAAATCAAATAATATGATTCTTAAATCCAATTTCCTTTTTAAAGAATGCTTCAAACAAATACTCAGAGTTTTATAACAATTTCAGCAGCATCTCCTCTAAAATTCGGACTTTGCCACCCTTCTCGGGTCCTATCCAAACCATTTCTCAAACTCTTTTCAACCGTTTTCAATAAATTTAACTAAATTCAATACCAAAAATCATTTCCAAAGCTCATAATCTTATCCAATAATTCAATAGAACCCATTTCCAATATCGGTTCATTTTCAATATCAAATTAACTCTAAACCCATAAATCACTTTTCATATTATTTTATCAAACCAACTTTCCAACACAATATTCAGAAGTAGCCAGAATCCAATCATCTTCATAATAACCTTAAACCAAATACAAACCCGACTAAACATCTTCTATCAATTAATAAACCGTTCAAACAAGCATTTACATCCATTAAAAGCAACTCAATTCAATCCATAAGACTTACGAAACCACAAAATATACATTTCGCATTATTATCGATTTATAACAATTCTCGGAAATAAAATGAGTTTAAGGAAAGCACCCCTACCTCGAATAGTCGAAACTCGAAAACTCAAAAACGCATCACAAACTTGTTTTCTCTCGGCCCGCAACGGCGGCAACCACAACCTCAACTCCAAACCACTCTCATAGTAACTACAGCAACTTTAATCGTAATATATAATAACCGAAACTCAATCATCTAACAAATAACGCTGCAAAACCTCTGCTAAGATAACAAAACAGTGACTAAAGGGGTTTTAGGAATGAAAACTCTTACCGCAACTAAGAAGAAACACTGAACCAAAAAGCAGCAGCTCAAGCGGTGGTCCCAGCGGCCAAAACGCCGTTCCCGGCATCCAGAGATGCGGCGACGCGATTCAAACAAAACCAGAAAGAGTGGCAGCAATCCCAATTTTGACATGCAATCACCGGAACCGAATCTCTAAGGTACCAACAGCTCAGAATCTCTAACAACCTATATTGAAATACTGATTTTCAAAGGTTTCGGAAATAAAAATGCTTACCAAGAAGGCAAAGGCTCGATGGCGGCTTCCGACGGTCAGAACGGCGGCGGTTCGCAACGGTGACACGACTTTGGCGACGAGGCAACGGCGGAAGGTGTCTCCCTTTTCCGTCGCATTTTGACCCTTCATACATAGCTCAGTTCGGCGGCGAAGCAGATCCACGGCGCTGATGGACGCACGGCGGTGACGAGCTCCCTCAACGGCGACGCGACAGATCTGACGGCGACGGGATCCTCGGCGGTGTCTTCTCTCTTCCCTCAAGCGTTCTCCCTCGGTGCGACTGCGTGGCGACTTGGCGGCAAGGCTGGGCGCGATTTCCTCCTCCTTCGAGGCCCTCTCTCTCGCCTCGGATCTGATCCGCAACAGAGGTGGCTCCACGGACAGCAGCGGCGGCCTCCCCTCATCCCTGCGACGACGGTGACGGCCCTGAGCAGCGCAGCGGCGGCGAGCTGGCGGTCACCCTCTCTCCTGTGCGCTCTCTCTCTCTTTCTCTCTCTTTTTCCCGGATCTCCTATCTCTTTGTCAGCAGCGGTGGCGACGGTGGCAGTGACGCCCACCGCACCACCTTCCCTTCTTCTCCCTCACCCTCCTTCCGCGGTACCCCCTTCCTTCTAAACCCTTTCTTTCTTTTCTTTTTTTCTTTCCTTACAGGAACCGTGTGTGTGTGTTGGGTTTGTTTTGTGTGTGTGTACGTGTGGGGTGTGGATGTAGGGGTAGCTAGGGTTTCATTTAGGAAAAAAGGGGAAAAATATGTGTGTTAATTAGGATTAGGGTTTGTACGTGAGAATTGGAAATTTTGGAGTTTAATTTGAAAATTAATTGAACCCTTAAAATTATTTTAAAATATTATTGGTTGTCTTAAATTGCTATTTGGTTTCCACTTAAATACTCTAATTAAAAATATAATACAATATAATTAATTTTTTTATTAACAAAACATAAAGTATTTAATTATAAAAAAATATTATCATATAAAAAATCTTATTATTTTATATATACTAATTTTATAATTTACATATAGGAATTAATTCAATAATTAGAAAATTAGATAAAATTCTAATTTTTATATCCAAACATCATTATTTTTTTAAATTTCTAAGACTTTAAATAGTAAATAGGAAAACAATCCAAAATTATATAGTTTTGATAAAAATCTTAATTTATTTCAAATCCAGTTAATCAAAACTACCTTTAATTATCTTCAATAAAATAATTTATGAAATTAAATCTGTAAATAAATATATAATTTGAAATTGGTTCACAATAACTTTTTAAAAGTTTTGGGTCTTACAAGAAGCACACACTGAAGTGTGCGTGCGCACAACTCCCTGTGCGTACGCACAAGTGAAAACCAGCAAGTGTGCGTACACACACGTACCAGCACGTGACTTCATTAATGAAGTATGTGCTTCATGATTATAGGGGCCTCTTGGCCTAATTTTTGGAGTTTCTAAAGCCATTGGGAGTGCTATATCAAAGGGGATCATTTTCATATTAAGGGAGCTCACTTTTAGATACATTATTAGGAGTAGGATAGGAGTAGTGTAGTTTATGAAATTCTCTCTTAGAGTTTTATTTAGGTTTTATTGTAGAATTTTATACTTTCAGTTTTGATTTTGGATTTTGCTCATCTTCATTATAAGTAATCTTTAATTTTCTCTTTAATTGCACTACTCTTGCTACTTTGTCTTATGGTTCAAGTTATTTTATTAATATATGCAATTTTGATTTCTTGAATCTTTTGTTTAGGAATATGATGTTTTATGATTTCTATATGCTTTGAGTTTCTATTGTTGATATTGTGAATAGTTTGGTTATAGTTTTCATTATCTTTTGCAATTTGCTATGTTTTGCTTTTATGCCCACAAGGTGTTTGTGGAAATGCCAATTATAGATTTTGAGTAGATTTTCACACCTTGTCTTGGGAAATGAGTTTTTAGGATACTAGAGTCATAATATCCGACATTTAGTGGTAATTCTTGGATTGTTAGTTGGCTCCTGTTTCCATTTACACTAGCTTTTTACTAAGTTAATTAGTAAGTTAGCTAAGACTTATGGATTAAGACCAAATATGCTTATTTGACTTACTCCTCGATGTTAGGGGTTGACAAAGTGAGATTAACTCATCATAGTTGTCAAAGTTGTTGTTATGACGATGATAGAATTCCTTAATTCTCATTTCCAAGTCAAGGCTCTTTTATGCATTTATTGCATTTTCACTAGTTTTAATCTTACTTTCTTCTACTCTGCATTAATTTTTTTTTTTATCATTTGTTAGTTCTTTTATTCCTTAGTTCTTTTAATTTTTCGTTACACAATTGAAAACTCATTTTTCCTCACAACCAAAAGTGTGACATCTAGTTTGCATAATTCGAAGGAGACGATTCGGGATTTAAAACTTTCGGTTTATATTTATTCTTGAATTGTGACAATCTATATTTTAAACTTTGATTAAAAACTAATTGTTGGTTCAAAACTATACTTCCAATAAAAAAAATTCTATTCTTTTGTAAAATTTCGAACCGACATTTAGCTCTCACCATGGGCCTCTCCCTTCTTAGACCCAATCGTTTAGAAATTTTTACCAGATATTAAAATTCGTTAAAAATATCAGAATTCGAACAAGGCGTCAGGCCATACGAATGAAAAATAAGTCCGCTTGATCTTCAGCTATTGAACTGGGGCAGAACATTTATATATATACATACTAGGTTTACATCAGAATCACTAATCAAAATTAGTAATTAAAATTAATTATTAGTATATAGGGTTCCCCTTCGTTGTTGGTGTGTCATTGTCGACCACAATCACGTCATCCTAATCTCTGAAACGACTACGACACCTCCTCCTCTGCAGCCTCCCAGCGTCGCTTCGCCTTTAGCGTCTCTCCATTATTGTGTCATCTTCTGGAGCTTCTCCGTCGACAATTCCTTGGCGAAACCTCCTCCCAAGGCCGCGCCTCCTCAGTCCGTCCCACCTTAATTTTTTGGCAAAATCTCGTGTCTTGGCATGCATAATTACTCTAGTTTTTAATGATCAAATTTAAAGGGTCAAAATCTGTCTCCACTTAGTTCAAACATGACACATGTCAATTGCGGATGCAGATTGGTTCATAGATCTTAGCCACTATAGCCATGAAAATAGAATAGTCACCAGACGATTTATTTTAGAGTTTAAATTTTTTAAGTTTAATATATATATATATAGAGC
>NC_029792.2:12695170-12713726 GCF_000816755.2 Arachis ipaensis
TGACCAAAGTTATAAAATAATATCTATCCATATTTTTTTAAATTTTTGTTATTGTAAGATAAGGAGTATAAATATATACATAAAAATAATCCACATAATATTGATAAGTTTATATTATATTGATTAGGAGAACTGGACAAAGTTTACTTAGCATTTGTTAATTGCATCAAGTTTCCGTTTAACCAAATTAGCAAACTATATCCGATTAAATAATAAATATAATAATAAAATTTTACATCTAATTCATAATCTTAACCAAGTTCAACCAAGTATTTTAAATTCAAAAGCGCATGTTTCACTGCTGTCATTGCCATCTTCTTCTTTCTTAATGCTGCATCTTCTTCTTTCTCTTTTTCGTTATCTTTTTCTTTCGTTATTGTCATTACTAACAACACCAATATTTTGCTAACATTTTTATTGGTTCTGATTTTTTCTGGTATCATTATTAAATAATTTCGATTCATTTCTTAATTTATTTGAGGTTTATTTGGATTTAGAAATAAATTCGATATATTTTTGTTGATGATTGAATTTTTTAATACTTATTCAAATCTGAACTAATTTCAGTTGATTTGTGAATTAACTGAAGTTCACTTGATGCTGCTATTAAGTATTGACCAAGTTTTTTATTCCTTAAGAAATTTCGGTTCATTTCTTAGTTTAATTTAGGTTCATTTGGTTTCGTTTTGCTTGAATTTGCTGAACTTGCTCATGTGTGATTGTTTAGTTAATTTTTGTTCAAATCTGAACTAATTTCGGTTCATTTGTGAATTAACTAAGGTTCACTTGATGTTGTAGTTAAGTATTGACCAAATTTTTTATTCTTTAAGAAAATTCAGTTCATTTCTTAGTTTAATTTAGGTTCATTTGGTTTCATTTCACTTGAATTTGCTAAACTTGTTCATGTGTGGTTGCTTAGTTAGTTTTTGTTCAAATCTAAACTAAGTTTGGTTCATTTGTGAATTAACTGAGGTTCACTTGATGCTGTTAAGTATTGACCAAATTTTTTATTCCTTAAAAAATTTCGATTCATTTGGTTTTGTTTCACTTGAATTTTTTCTCCTTATTTTTCGTTTTGTCTTCTTTTTTTATCTTTTTTTTCTTTATTTTTTTTATTTTATTTTCTCAAAATTCTTTTTGATTTACTCTTTTAAGAGGAATAAAACGAAGACGAAGAAGAAAAAAGAAAAACACAAAGAAAAAAGAAGAGGAATACGAAAAAAAAAAGAGGAGAAACACAAAGAAGTAAAAAATGAAGAAAGAAGAGAAGAAAAATATTAGGTAGTTAAAATATGTATTTACGCTTCACTAATAAAACTGATTTTTATTATTTAGACTAACTTAATTAAATTTAATTATAAAAAAATTTGGATGTATGACCGCTCTCGTAACATAATCTTTGTGTAATTATGCCTACTTTTAAATATAGTAAACATTATATTACGAGCAATTGTTAACTTTTCTAGGAGCAATTGATTCCTATAATTTAGTGATTAATCTTTCGCAGTTTTATTTGAGTGTAGAGTTCTAAGTTTGACTCTCATTTCTACTTCTTTTTTTTTCCCAAATGTTTTCAAGAGTAATTTCTATCTTTATTTTATTAAATAAATAGAAAATGTTTACTTTTCTATTAAAATTTTTCTTTTGTTTATGATAACTCATGAAGACTATAAATAGAGAATTTGGAGGAGTGGTTTTGGGTATAACAAAATATGGGAAATCACTTCCTTAGCTTACAAGGCGGTCATGATCATGCTGAAGAGGTCAAAGTAGCTTCAGGCTTAAGGCTCTTGTATTTGTTTGGCATGTTCCTCATTTCTCTCTCAATTATATCTATGGTCATATTTTCTTGCGGTGAAAATGGAGGTGGTGATGATGGCCGTCGCCATGGCNTGTACTGAGGAATGGAGGGGCGGGGGGGAATTACAAGGGGGACTGGGTTCCGGGGATTAGATTCACGACCGAAGGATCCCCGGATTTGGAATCGTGAGGAATATCATCGCTTGGAAAAGGATTCTTTTACTGTTTTTTTGGATAATCTGCCTGAAGATATCTCTCGGAGGGAACTATATCAGTTGTTTTGTTGGACGGGAAGGATCAATGATATATATATCAGCAGAAAACAGAAAAATGGAAGGGTATACATCTTTGCATTTGTTCGATACACGACAAAAGGTGGTGCTCTGAAGGCGATTGCAGAAATGAACCAATTCAGGCTACGCCGGAAAACTGTGTATGTGGGAGAAGCCAAGTTTCGAAGGAATTTTCAGGTGGGGAACCGACGGGTGAATGTGGATCCTGGACGAGACCTGGAAAGAAAGTCAGAGACTGCTGGTGATGATAACGGGGCTCCGCGAGTGCTGGTGACGGAGCCGGAGCACATGCTTACTGCTAAGGAGCCGGTGATCAATCCTGGGTTAGGAGACCCAAGTGGAGCTGGCCGAACGCTACTCAAGCAGGGCAAAGGGTGTTCGAAAAGGGTGGAAGTTCCCATTGTAGTGGACAATATGAACTGGTTGGTCCGGAGCTTAGTAGGAAGCACACTGAAACCTATAGACCTTTGTTCGTTGAAGAGAGTTATCCAAGCAAATCTGCATCATGTGGAGGCTGTTCGGGAGATCGGAGAGACTAAAGTCTTAGTAACTTTTGAAACTGTGGAATATGCTGATGAGGCTTATAAGTTTAAGATGGATACTCTGTTGCAAGTCCTCCATCGGGTCAGGCGTTGGGAAGAGACAGAACGCTGTGTGTCTCGCAAGGTGTGGTTGGAGTGTCATGGAGTGCCGCTGCATGTCTGGTCACCAGAAACATTTACAGCAATAGGAGGTTTGTGGGGCAATGTTCTCCATTGTCCTATTCAAACAGGAGAAGGGGCTTCCTTCCGGGTGGGTAGGATTGAAGTTGAAACAGAGGAGTTTGATACGATTAGCGACTGGGTACAACTTGCCGTTGGGAAAAATGAATTTACGATAATTGTGAAAGAGGTGGGATTGGGGAATGATGTAATGGCGATCGTGGAGGAGGAAGGGCGGGTCCAGGAGGGGCACGACGTGGCCGGTTCTTGTGTTCACAGTATGAAGATGGCAAAGGTGCAGTGGGATCCGGCGGCGGACCTGATAATCGGGAATGCTCAGGGAGGTGAGTGTGGAGAGGACAGAATAGTAATTCCAGAGGTGATATTCAATGATGTGAACGTTGAGTTTTCGAATTTCAAACATCAAGCATATGCAACAGATTCGGTGAGCCACACCCAGAATCTTGATCAGGCGGTTATGAAGGGATATGGTTGTGAAGAGGTGGACTCTGACAGAACGGTTACAGAGGATTTTGGTGCAGGGATAGAAAGGGATTTTGGCTATTCTAATATACAAAGTGGGCCTTTAAATCTGGGCCAAGCACCATATTACCGGGTTGATTCATGTAGAAATGAGAGTGAGCTGGGCCTAGCACAATTAAGCCCAAAAACAAATCAGATTGGGATAGGGCTAAGGGGCTTGGAGAGTGTGCGGTTCGGGTGGGAGAATGAGGGTGGGCCTGACTTTGGTGGGCAAGGGTTGGACCGGGTTGCTGAAAACCTAACCCGGGAAGAGGCGGGTCGGGCAGAGGGGAACCAAGTTCAGATTGTCTCCCCTGCTGTGTTGGCGGCGACGAACCTTGAACCTCCTGTGGCGTTAGTGGCGTCTGACCGGGTAGGCGAGAGGGTGGAAGATGGCGAGGCCAGGCCGCTCCCGCTATGCCAGTTACAGGCCGGCTCTTCTGACGGCGCGGGGTTGGTTCTCGCCGGCTCTCTGGACGCTGCGACTCTGGATCTGGGTTCGGTGCAGGTTATGAGAGGGGGTGTGGATGGTGGCTGCGAGCTGGAAACGAGGGAGGGGTTGCGATGGGGTACGGGAGGCAGGGTACAGGGGATAAGGGAGGTAGAAGGGGATCTCGTGGACATGGACGATGCTGCTGACGGGGCCGAACGGCTGCACCTGGACCGGCTGGGCGAGAAGGAGACGCTCTTGGGGGCAAACCGAAGAGGAGGGGAGGGCATGCAAGCGCTGGCTGAGGTTGAAGACACATTAGAGGTTGAAGCTGATTCTGAAACAGGTGGAGGGCGGACCATAAGAGGAGCTGAAGATAGAATTTCCAAGGAAGCACAGGTCAAGGAAAATCAAGAAACATGGGCATTGGCGGTGGAATCTGGTGCGGTGTTGTACGATGAGGATGTGGATATTATGAGCATTTTGCAGGCTCAGAATGAAAAAATAGCGGAGAAGCGAAAGCTGGCAAAAAGGAAAGAAAAGGCAAGGAGGAGTCGGCCTAAGAATAAATGTAAGGTGAGTAATACTTTGATTAAATGATTGTGAGCTGTTGGAATGTTAGGGGGTTGAGGGGAGACGGAAAGTTGAGTATGGTAAAAACGTTGAAGAAAAAATATAATGTGAACATGTTAGGCTTGCTTGAAACAAAAAGGGAGGTTATTTCGAAGTATGATGTTGCTAGGATTTGGGGTACTAGTTCTGTGGGTTGGGAGTTTGTGGAGTCTGATGGGACAGCCGGGGGGCTTTTGTTGATGTGGGATGACATGATGTTTAAGAGAAGTAGCTGTCATAAAGGTGAGAGGTGGGTGTGCATTGAAGGTTTATTAACAAAGAATAATTTTCAATGTGCTGTTTGCTTGGTGTATGGGGCACATGGAAGGGAGGAAAAGAGGGTGGTGTGGGAGGAGTTGAGTTATGTTGCAGGCTTGTGCCAGGTTCCATTCTGTTTGTTGGGGGACTTTAATGAGATCTTGCAAGTTGAGGATCGCAAAGGGGCGACGAGTTTGTCGGTAACTGCGGAAGAGTTTAAGAGTTGGGTTCAAGACATGGAACTGGTGGATCTACCCCTTAATGATAGGAAATTCACATGGTTCAGGGGTCAATCTTGTAGCAAAATTGATAGGGTGTTGGTTACTATTGAATGGGTGGAGGAGTTTCCTGACATTAGACTGAAAGGTGGTCCACGGGGATTGTCAGATCATTGCCCGTTGATTATGGAGACTACAAGAGCAAGCGGGGGCCCTAGACTGTTCAGGAGTCTGGATTCCTGGTTTACCCATGAGGGTTTTCTAAGGACAGTAAAGAATGAATGGCAAAATTTGAGAGGTGGTCCGTTTATTGGTAAGCTGAAGGAATTGACGATACCTTTGAGAAAATGGCACAAGGAAAACTTTAGCGATATGGATAACAGACTGCAAAAGTTTGAGGATGAGATCAGAAAGTTGGACGACCAGGTTAGTAATGGGATTTATGATGGTACAACAGAGGCCAGACGGAAGGCGTTGGTGAGGTTTTGTGAAAAGTGGTACATAAGGAAGGAAATCCATTGGAAGCAGATGTCTCGGTCTAAGCATGCTAGGGATATGGATAGGAATACCCGGTATTTCCACAACATTGCCTCGGCTAGAAGGCGGAATAACAGGATTGATGCCCTGATGATTCATGGACGACTTGTGAGGAATCAGACAAGAATAAAGCATGCAATAAGGGGATTCTACAAGGAGTTGTATCGCCAGGAGGATGCTCCACAGATTGGGGTTCGAGATGGGCTGCTAAAGCAAGTTGGCAGAGCTGAGGCAGAAGCTTTGGAGGTTTTACCGACGGTAGAGGAGATCAGGGAGGCGGTTTGGGATTGTGATTCGTCTAAAGCACCAGGGAGTGACGGGTACAATATGAACTTCATTAAGAAATGCTGGGAAGAAATTGGTCCTGAGTTCACTGCAGAGGTGATGGAATTCTTCCACAGTTCAAAGATACCAACGGAGGTGAATACCACATGGGTGGCCCTGGCCCCAAAATTTGTAGGTGCGAAGGAGATCAAGGATCTTCGACCGATCAGTTTGGTGGGTTGTGTGTATAAAGTGATTTCGAAGATCCTGGTCAGAAGAATGAGATTAGTTATGCCAGGATTGGTGGGGGAGACTCAGACTGCGTTTGTCAAAGGCAGAAAAATTCATGATGGTGCTCTCATCGCCTGTGAGACAGTACATTGGCTGAAGGCGCGGAGAAAAAAAGCAGCAATCATCAAACTGGATTTTCATAAAGCTTATGATAGAGTTCGATGGAGTTTTGTGGATATAGTATTACAGAAAATGGGGTTTGGACAGCGCTGGAGGACTTGGGTGAAGGAGTGTGTTAGTACTGCCACTATGTCAGTTCTGATAAATGGGTCACCTTCCAAGCCGTTTCACATGGAGCGCGGCCTTAGACAAGGGGATCCTCTTTCTCCTTTCTTATTTGTGCTAGTGGTCGAGGTGTTGCATCGAATGTTGGGAGAAGCAGTTAGGAATGGACGCATTGCTCCGCTACTGGTCGGAGGAGAGCATATCGAATTGTCACACTTACAATTTGCAGATGATACGATACTGTTTTGTCCACCAGTCACAGACACAATCGTGAATTATAAGAGACTGCTGCGGTGTTTCGAGTTGATGTCGGGGCTCAGCATTAATTTTGATAAGTCAAATCTGATATCAGTGAATTGTGATCAGGAATGGGTAGATCAGGCGTGTGGTATGCTGGGGTGCAATGAAGCGGTTTTACCAGTGAGGTACCTCGGCGTCCCATTGGGTGCGAATCCGCGCATGGTGAAAACTTGGAAACCGATAATAGATAAGGTGGAAGAGAAACTTAGCCTGTGGAAAGCGAAGGTCCTGAACAAAGCGGGTAAGCTGGTGCTCATCAAATCAGTGTTGAATAGCCTACCAATATATTACCTTAGTTTGTACAGGATGCCCAAGGCGGTTGCGGATAAACTTATTGTGTTACAAAGGAGATTTTTGTGGTCTAAGGGGGATGGGAATGATGGTATCCCGTTAGTTAAGTGGGAGTTGGTCCAGGCACCGAAAAAGGATGGGGGCTTGGGGGTTGGGGATGCAATGCTTCGAAACACAGCCCTCTTATTCAAATGGTGGTGGCAGTTTTCAAAGGAGGAATGTCCATTGTGGAAAAAGATTGTATGCTCGTGTAACAACCTGAACTCTGATGAAATGCTAACAAATCAGCAGTTGCCAAGTAGAGGAGGGCCATGGAAAGACATTTGTCATTTGAACATAAAGGAGCAGCGGCTAAAAGACAAACTGCTCACTGGCCTGGCAAGGGAGGTAGGGAATGGGAGGAGCACCCTGTTTTGGGAAGATAACTGGCTGCAAGGTGAGCCCCTAAAACGGACTTTTCCAAGACTCTTTTCTATTTCAAACCAACAAGGGTATGTAATAGGGGATTGTGGTTTTTGGGATGGACTCGAGTGGATATGGAATTTTCAGTGGAGAAGGGAGTTGTTCCAATGGGAGTTGGAGCTTGTCAACCAGCTTCATGAGAGGTTAAGGACGGTGACATTGGCAGATGGGCAAGAGGATCATCTAGTTTGGAAGTTTGATTGTAAAGGGATATTCTCTACCAACTCTGTCGTGAAGGTCCTACAATCGGAGACTTTGTCAGCGGAGGTAACGAGTTACAGTTTTACAAGTGCAGTCTGGAGAGGAGTGGTACCTCCGAGAATTGAGCTTTTTGGATGGTTTGTGCTTGTTGGTAGAGTTAATACCAAGGAGAGATTGAGTCGGCTAGGCGTTATTTTGCCAACTGATAATATCTGTGTACTCTGTAAGAAGGAGGTAGAATCGGTCAAGCATCTATTTCTTCTCTGTGACCTTACATGGCAGGTGTGGTGCAGTTGGTTGCGGTCCTTTGGTGAAGATTGGGTTATTCCTGGTACCATTAGAGAACTGTTTGAGAGTTGGACTGGTTGGCATCAGCGAAAACAAGACCAGAAGAGGTGGCTGACTGGGTTCTTCGCAGTGATTTGGAATATTTGGGTGGAACGAAATGCTAGGATCTTTAATGATAAAGAAACAGGTGTTGACTTCGTAATAAAGAGCACAATCCAGAGTTACAATGAATGGACTGCTAGTGATTCTGCGGGTTGTTGATGGCATTGTTGACTTAGACTAAAATGTTATGTTTTTCCATGTAGTTTGTTGTTTAACTTGTTTGCTCCACGTTACAGTGTTGAGCTTCCTTTGTTTCAAAAAAAAAATGATTCTAATATTTGTATTCTATATATACCTCTATAGTTTATTATAAAATAGGGTTAAGATACTATAACTATCCCTTAGCTTGGCCACAAATACATGTTATCTTGTTTAGTTTCCTATTATGTAATTGTTATTTCGTTTTTATAAAGCCTATATATTCATGAAGAAATTGTGATCACAGGAGAATTAGGGAGTAACTTAATAGTGAAGTCAAGAACAGAGACCAGAAAACAGAGATAGAGAGAGAGAGAGAGAGAGAGAAAAAGAAGAATACTGATTTCTCAAGAATCTGAATAATGATGAATCTCAACTTGTACAATGCATGAATCATTCCTCCTACTTATACGCATGAGCTAACACTGAACTAGCCTAACTGAATAACAAACTTGTAACCACTTCTAACTAACTGCTTTCACTGCTAACAACTAACTCTTCTAACTAACTTCCACATCAGCAGAATTATCGGGAAAAAAAACTTCCACATCAGCAAGCTTACTTAATGATGAACTATACTTAATTACTTCCTTAATCCGACAATCCAACCTTTTAGGTTTCAAAGTTATTAATAAGGTCAAATTAAAACTTTGGAAGCTGCTAATCTAACATCTATTATTATTATATATACCGTGCATGTTTTTACATTTTAGTATGTTTGACAATTTTTTTCAAGTAAAAATAAAGAATTATATTAAACGTACATAAAAAAAATAACTATTTATATATAATACATATTAAAATATAAATATATATTAAAAATTAATTAAATAATTTAAATATTTATACATAAATATATAATAATTAATTTAATAACTGATTTTTTGTATGTATATAAGATTTTTTAAAATAAAAATATTAAAAAAATAAAAATCTTTTGAATTATTATTTTTTAAAATTTTTTTTAACATAATGTACATTTTGATATTTTGAAGTTTATTATTATTAGTCCTATTTTTTAATTATTTTTCGCGGCATTTTCTTATTTAGTTGTTCTGAGACTCATTAAATCTTATTGTGAACATATATCTAAAATGCAACACCACCATTACATATATACTTTCTCTAATTAATAATGCAAGAGCCTTTTCATTTAAGTAGCATAATAAAATGTCTATATTTTAATACGTTTTTTATTAGTCCTATTTTTTAATTATTTTTCATGACATTTACTTATTCAGTTGTTCTGGGACTCATCAAATCTTATTGTTAACATGCATCTAAAATGCAGCACCACCATTATTACATTTATACTTTCTCTCATTAATAATGCAATAAGAAGCCTTTTTCATTTAGGCAGCATCATAGATGTCAATATTTTTAGTATATTGTATTGTTATTATTGGAGGTGTTACAAATTCTAAATTTATTGAATTTCACATTCAAAAAATTATATGTTCATAAAAAAAATCCATCAAATTAATTATTATATATATATATTAATGTATATTTTATATTTTTATATATATATTTTATACGAATATAATTAATTTAGTAACTCATTTTTTACATAAATTTAATATGGTTTTTTATGATGGATAGAACATAAAAGAAGTCAACTTAATTGATACCAAAAATTCGGATTACAAAAAATAATATTTTCTGTTCTATGTGGTTTGTTATGACTTATGATGAGACAAGTACTTAAAAGATCTACTCATTCATGTGTATGGTTCTTGTATTTGACATGGTCAGATCCTAATAAGTACTCAGCCCAATAGACTCCTTTGTGTGAAATTTTGTTGTAAACATAAACGCTCAACCTGGGTTTTCTTCTCTTTGTGTTTGTAATCACTTGAATTATTTGATGATGAAGAGAACAACGAAAGAGAAAGTTTAGTATCGATTTCTTGTTCACTTTGTGGGTTTTCTAATGAGTCTTGGCTTAGCTTAAGCTCTAGGAAACTTGATGATGACGACCCTTTCTTCTCATCATCATACATTTGGTTTTTTAGATCATGTACCTGCAATAACCTCGAAAAGGAAATAAAAAAATTAAATAAAATATTTTCCAAATGCTAAATATCCTACACCACTAATTAATTAATGAATAACATAAGTAAGAATTTACAACATCATCAACAGTAAAAAGAAAATCAAGAATTTAAATAGTAATTAAGTAAAAACAATTGACTTTACTATAATGAACCATGGAGGACATTATTATGAAATTTGATAATATTAGAGAGGTAATAAGAAAGTAATTTAAAATTATTTTATTTAACTTAAATAGTTATAATTACATATTTATTATTTTTAATATTATTCAATTATTTTAGTAATAATTAATAAATACAAAATAAAATGAATAATAATTAAAGAATGTAAAAAAATAATTTTAAAATATTTTAAACTGATTTTTTTATTATTTTTAATTTTTTTTTATAAAATAATATACAGTGGTTAATGTTTTTTACATGTTAACAAAACCTAAAAAATACTATGTACTAAAATATACTGATTGTTATATATAATTAAGATAGATTTCTTTGTTATTCAATGAAAAAACTTGCAACAAAAATCTTAACAACTACCTTAACAAAATCTAGTAAAAATAAATAAATCAAATAAATTCCAATTTGCAAGTAAGAAATTAGAGGTATAAAATGTAGTAGCTAGTGTTATTATTATTACCTGAGTATCTAACTTGGCATGATGGCCAGCAGGGAAGGCAACACTGCAAGAACTTCTTTGATGATGATGACATTGATAATCAGCCAAGGTAGTAGTGCTCCATTGTTGTGATGAAGGTTGTGCACCAAATCTAGTATTGTCATCCATTGAAATGCCTACTAAAGTTTCATGTTTCTCACTTTCTTGTGATCCATTATCATTCTTATCCTTTAAGGTTCCTCTAGGAGGAGGAGGAGGAGGCCACTTCACTTGTTCAAGTATTTGGCAAGACCTAAAAGCTCCATTACTATTACTACTATTATTTCTTCTTATTATTGCATCCCTTACATCAAATAGATGTGAGCTTGCTTCATATAACCTTGAATCTTTGTCCTCCAATGAACTTGATCTTGTCATCATGTGACTATTGAAAATCCCAGTTGGGTGAAATCTGCAAATTAAAGAGAATAGTTAAAAGAATTTTAATAAACATGTATTACTATGTAATTAGATCATTAGATAATAATATAATATAAAATCCTTTTATACACGCTTATGATAATAAAACTTTTACTAGTAATATAAGTGATACCTTGAAGAGGCATGATGATGAAGTTTAATGTTATATGGTTGTTGTTTAATGAGGAGAGATGATGATGGTACATAACTACTACTCCTGTTAATAATGTTATCAACCCCAAAGTGTGCTTGTACATTTAATCTTTGATACATCTCCAAAATTTGATGCCTTCCTTGTTGCATTGCCCTACTTTGGGATAAAACTGAAATAATATAATGCATGATATTGTGAATTTATATGTGATGTAAATTACTAAAACTTCAATAGTAATGAAAATTCTAAAATTTTTACCTTGACCAGACTCATCAAGCTTCTTACTTCGATACATCTGAATTTCAAAATAATTAGTTAAATACAAGGATAGATCAATACGTTATTATTGAAGAAAAGATTCAAAAAACTTTAGTAGATATAACGAGACTTTTTATCATAAAATCACTTGCTCTAAAATCTTAAATTGACAAGAGAAAATATATAAATAATTATATATTTACCATGTTCTTGATGTAAAAGTCTCATTTTTTTAATTTCTTCAAAAATCGAATAAATCACTTGTTTCAAAAGTTTAATTTAATAAAAAAATATATGAATAATTATATATCTAAACAACCGAATAAAATTAAGTATATATATATATACGAACTTGCCTGCAAATGACTCTTTACATGTGCAATGCTAAGACCTCTCACATTCATCAACTGAAGAACCAACTTTGGTGTTGCTCCTGAATCCATTATTGCCAATTCAAATATTTGGATAAGTTTAAAAAAAAGTAAATAGATAAAAGTACATATGAAAAAATTTGGAATAGACAAAAATAGTATAAATATAAGATTGTAAACATCAAAGTACATCCAAAAAATTGTTTTCGATGGACAACATTATCATGTCGTTAGTAAATTTGTAAGATTTGGGGTGTACTTTTATCCTTTGAAATCAATATATTTTAGGTGTAATTTTATATTTACAAACTTTGGTGCGTACTTTTGTCCACGGCAAACTCTTTTATGTGTAATTTTGTTCATTTATTCTGAAAAAAAAAAAAAAAGTATGTCTATGAAATCCCAATATATATAAGGATATGAATTTGAAATGGTAGTGTGATTAGATACTTACTTTCTTGTCCACCAAGGCGATTAACAGCTTGAACAAAAGCAAGATGGAGATCAGGAGTCCAACGAAGCCTTGGCATCTTTGACCTCACATATTGTCTAACCATACTTGTTGTTCTTCCTTTATTATTCTTATTATTATTCCCTCCTTCATCTTCTTCTTCTTCTTCTTCGCTTGATGATGTGGTGTTGTTGTTGTTGTTGCTGCTACTCAAATTCCCTTCTTGCCATGAAGATGAACATATCTCATTATCATTGTTATTGCTTCTGTTCTCATGATCACCAGCTTCTTCATTCAAGTCTATGAATGAACGTTTTCTACTCCCATTATTAGGACTAGTAATTAGAGAGCAAGACCCTTCTTTGCCTTCAATAATTCTCTCACCCATTATATTAAATGATTCCTTTCAACTTCAATTCTTCCTGTGAAATTAAGGGCCAAGATATATATATGGCATTATATTATTACGTGTGTGTGTGTGTGGGAAAAGATCAATGCAATTTAATTAGTTGTGGTGATTTTGCAGACATAGATACACACATAGAAGGACTATATGTCCCTATTTAACATTTGTACCATAAATTTATTGTTACTAGTAATTATAACTGTTTGTACAAGTGTATATGCATGTTCCTAGGTCTTGGAATTCCACATATTATAACCTATAGTTTGAAAGTTGTAAAGTGTATAAACTATATACAACAGAGTGCATCACTACCTATAAGATACCTCTCTATAATTATTATTATTATGTGTATAGTTTCAAATCTTTCTCTCAATGAAACATGCTTCTTGTCTTTCTTTCATTATCTTTTAAAGGGGATATATAGGGTAACATGTATAAATTAAGTAGATGATGTTTCTGAAATTAAATTTGGAGAGAAACTCAAAGCTTTATGAAATCTAAAAAAACAAAAGGCCAGGAAATTGAAATCAAGACTTGGAAATAGAACCAAATAGAAATGGTTATTCCTGAAGAAAGAAAAAAAGAAAAAGAAAGAAGTTAAATAATTGAATAGAGAATGGAAGAAGTAGCTTGATGATGATAACTACCTTATTTAGTTCAACTCCTTATTATAGCTTCTTCCAACTCTTGATCGATCTATCTTGTTCTTTGAAAAAGATCTAAGAAAAAAAGTCAATCTCCCTCATTTAAGAGCAGATGAAGATAGATGTTGACTATGCTATATATTCATGAAGAAGCATATACCATCAAGTAGTGTTAATGATGATGATGATGATGATGATGGAATATTAAAGTGGAAACCCTAGTACTTGTTTCGAAAGAGAGAGAAGAGAGAGAGACAAAGAGAATGAATGAATGAAGTGAAGAACGAAGGTGGGAGATGCATTATTAGCATCAAGTGGGACTTATTGGAATAATAATGAATGGAAAAATTGAATGTTGAAATGGCATTCTCAATCAAATATTCTCACACACTATTAATTAATTAATTAATATAAATATTTTACATACATGTGTGAAGAGAAGACCATGGTCGGACAAATCATTATTTTAAAAACATTTGAATTATGGCAACTAAATTTCACCATGAGATGAGATCAAATAATTAAACATGTACACACATGACCCCTATCTTGGATTATTCACAATCATGTGATTTCTTTTTATCTCTTTTTACTTTTTCCAATTTTTCTATCACACCTCTCTTAGCTTCTCTCTCTAAGAATTTCATTCCATCCTTCTTGATGCCCATATAATCTCTCCGTGATAACAATCAGTTGACCTCTGTTACTGACAGCTCCTACTTCTGATCTTTTCTTTTATTAGTCGTTAACATTAATAATTGAAACTAATTAATCTTAATAAGTTGCAATCGTAGTATGTAGTAATATTATTATTGGCAGGCTTATATATATATTTTGACCATGACTATTGTGTAACTGTTTTTTTAGTTTTTCTCGGTATTTTCTACATGTTAAGACAATAACTAATCCGTCATGCATTAAAATTTTATTTAAAAGTTATTGTTTGTCGATGAATTACTGCATACAAAAAAAATTTTTCGAACAATCAATACTTATTTAAGTGAACTAATGAATTAATCTAATTTTATGACCGTGTAACTAGGACTCTTGGCTCCCCTCTATGTATATAGCACACAACAAACACATCACTTTCCTTGTTACTTTCTTAGCATGTTCATTCCATTATTAGAATCACTGCATTTTGATCAGTGCTATCCAATTCCTTTTAATCTGCTATTATTTTTTCTTAATAGAGTATACTTTAGTTTTAATTTGTTAATTATAACTAGTGTTGCCCTATAACTGAAAAAAAAAATATACCAATTTCCATTATTTTGTAAACTGAATTAATACATTTTTTTATTCTTTGTATTTGAGATATAATAATTTATGTGATTTTTTTATCAGCTTAAACTTTTAATTTGGATAAAGTGATTTTATGATATAGTATCATATTTTCTATGACTGAAATGTCTAAAGTTTGATCTTGATTAAATGAAAAATAATTTAGTATGTATAAGATAAATTAAAAAAAAAATTATGCAAAAATTCGCACAAATTCAAAATAGAAATTTTGTGTAAAAAATGTATTAGAAATATAATTATTTATATTTTTTTATTAATTTAAATTAAAAAAAATGATTTTATGATATAGAAAATTGATTAGTCATAATATATATATATATATAATCATAAACCCTAAACTCATTAATGGTATATCCCTAATAAAAGCTCCAATAGAAAATTATACTATTGATGATCTGATAATATATATGTTGGTCTATGACAGAAGATATATAACTCTCATTCAATTAAGTGCTTGGACTTAGCTTAGCTTGTAAACAAAGAACTTTTGGTATATTCATCAATTCAAAATTTTGTCCTAGTAACACTACAAGGACTTTTGCTTATGTTTTTCAATTTTCATTATAGTTGGGAAAAACAAAGGTCTTATTAGGTAGTTCCTACTACACTTAAAAATATACTACCTGTGCTCCAAATCCCTAAGTGTTACAAAAGAATCCAATATATATTATTATCTACTACCTCGAAATGTTCATGTCATCAGTATGTCTTAATTTATATATATATATATACGAGGACATTGGTAATGATATGTAAGGGCAGAAGTATTTCTACTATATGCTTCTCATGTCTCGTTGATCATTTCATGAATGCTAGCTATGATTTTTCCTAAAAAAAAGAAAATAAAAAAATAAAAAACATCTCAGCTAAGCAAGGATACAGGTAAACAAAAGTAGGAGGTAAAATATAAAGATGAATTTTATGATGTTTATTATTTTATGTCTAATTTTGTTTTAATTTATTTTTTGTAATAAATTATTATGATTGGGTATAACAATATAAAAGTACTTTTTTGTTTATTTATTATATAAAAAATATCTTTTTTAAGAAAAAAAATCTTTTTTTAAAAAAATCTTTTAAACAAATATAAATTACAGTCTTTTAAAAACTTAAATTAATAAAAGAAAATATATATCTATTTATATCTCCAACAGAATGATATGGATAATAATGAAGCTATTAATAAGCTAATTCTTAAACATATAGTTATACAAACTTGAATACATGCTTTTGGAGGGCGGAAAATGTGTTTTTATAACAATTATCACCACTAGACACCAATATAATGTAATGAATTGTGTTGTTTCTAACTCTTTTTTTTACATGTTTAATATAATCAGTGCCATTTCATCAAGTGATGAAGACACAAATAAAAACATATATTTCTCATAGTCTATGAAAATTTGTGAATTTCTCATTATCATGAATTAACTTTTTAATTCAAATTTATTATTATTGTAAATCTTATATTTTTTTCAATAATAGTAAGATCTCTATAATATTTATAATAAGTGTAGGTAAGCATCATGTCTCACCTTTTGAGTTAGAGCCTATTAGAATAATTTAGATCTATTCAATTTTAAAGTGATTATTTCTGAAGTTTTTAATTAGACATATAACGTTTATACCTTCAGCTACCTAGCTAATTAGACACTAATATTGATACGGTGGTTGAGATTTAGCTATAGAAATTTTATATTTCTTCTGACATGCATAATGGTATAAATATATTTGTGAGGCGCTAAAACCGTGGCAAATTTCACTCCCCTAGCTAGCAAAATCCAATCAGCAACTCGCCATTGATCCTTAATTCCTAGAGCTTCACAACAGAACTGCAGGATAGCAAAACAAGTTTTTAAAAAATGAAATAATAATAATAATAATGTATACATATACATATATAGGTTTTATTTTTTGTGCACATATATATACTATATGCTAGTTAATTTATTTGGCACAAATAAAATAGACAAAATGAGACAAATAGGGAGAGAATTTTGCTAGTATGGTATTTGCTAATAAAAATACAAGTAGTATAAAGTTTTATGAAATTTTAAATGCAGTTAATGCATTCTTTTAAATAATTTCACTAATACGGAAAATAATTTTGAGTAAAAAAAAAAACAATTTTGTTTTTCACTAACAATGTCTACTTCCTTCATTCACTTTTTATTTTTTAAAAATAATTTTTAATTTCTAAAATTTTTAAAATATATAATTAATTCTCTCTAAATTATATAATGGCCCAAAGTCCATCAAGATGCATTATGTTATTCTTTCCATTGGAGAACTTGCCATGTTCAAATAATATATAGGACTGGATTTGAAACGCTCGAAGCTAAGTTTGTTTCCATACACGTAATATATACCGACAATAAATTTGAGGAGAACAAGGTAAATATGTTGAAAAATTACAAACCAAGAGAAGTACTATAAACATATATAATAAAACGAAGGATAATTCATGCCATGGTAAAAGATATATAATAAGACACTTAGTGTCATATTTGATAATTCTCTAAAATTGTCTTATTTGTGGATCGCCATCCCAATTGTCCAACATTTTACTTTCTCGGGCATCTTACAAAGAATTTGAGCCATTTGTCATTAGCCATTAAGATCATACGATAAAGTATTTTATATAAACGTGTAATTAAATTTATTTTTTTAAATAATTATTTAAAAGTGAAAACTCAGGTACAGTCGACTTTACGTGAAGTTGATAACTGAGAGCCGTTAGATAATTTGACTGATTTAACTAAATTTTCATCTAACAACTCTCAACTATTAACTTTACGTGAAGTCGAATGCACCTGAGTTTTCACCTTATTTTAATGTAAAAATAGTTAATAATTTATATATTTTATAATATATCTATTGAATAATTTCTCACTAAAGTGTAGGTCCCAATGAGGAATCATTTTTCAAGGATTAGGAATTGGCTACAAGACACCCAAATTTGACTATTGAGTTGTGTGAACACAATTTTTATAGGTGCCTCTTGGAGGAGTATTCAAGATGGGGACAGAGAGAGAAACTTAAATGAAGACAAATATTCGAAGGATTAAACAACTACGTACCGACTTTACAAAAACTTTCATGTTTGTCATTTTGTGTGCATGGGAGTTGACATCATAACATGTTTTATAATTTATGAACACTTTGAACAGAAGCAAAAGAATCTTTCTCAGAATAACAATTTTTATTATATTATTATGGTAAAATCTCTTGCCGGTTGGCAATGCAAAAGGTCTATTTCTGTAACCCTTTTAATTAATTATTTAATTATTTATTTATTGATGTTGTATTTTATCACATTCAATTTTCCAGGTTTTAATATCATTTTTCTAATTAGTAGTGAAGTCATTTTCATCCTGTTTTTCTACTATGACGTATACGTTTATTTTACTTTATTCCCACTTTCACACTTTCCATCTTTGATTCTTTTATGGCTTATATATATATATATATATATATATGTGTGTGTGTGTGTGTGTGTGTGTGTGTGTGTGTGTGTGTGTGTGTGTGTGTTAAGATAAATAAGATAATTTATTATTATTTTTTTTAATGTTTTCGTTTTTTTAATTTGAATATGTGGTAGAGCCGTTATTATTTCACATCCCCTTAACCTTAATGAAACACATCATAATCGCATATCATTTTCATCTTTCATAAATATTAAAAATCTTCTATTATTTCTTGCATGAAAGTTGAATGGGTAAAATAATATATAGTTATATACATACTATATATATGCACAGTGCACTACTATAGGGGTGACCTACCTATAGGGTTCAATATCCTTGTCTTAGCTTGGGTAGGAGATGCAATTTCAAAGGCCT
>NC_029792.2:12713868-12715412 GCF_000816755.2 Arachis ipaensis
TATATAAATATTCCTTAAACATTATGGAACTAAGGTTCCTTTAATCTTCTCGCATAAACATATCATTACATATATAATATTAATAATTGAGTTACATTGAACGTACTTTAATATATATAATAACAGAAGGGATGCGTGAATTGATTAAATCTTGAATCCCAACAACCATAAGAAATTGACGACCAACCAACAGAATTCAAATTTCTTCAACTTAATAATTAATATACCTTTGGAATTGAGAGCATATGCAAACTAAAAATGTTATTTTTATATTAAAGTTTGTTATTTAAATTAATTATTATGTATTTGTCACATATTTATATATAAATATATGTAGTTTAATTTATATTAATATGTATTTTATATTTTAATTTATATTTTATCTTAATAATTAATTTTAATGTATACGTAAAATATATAGTTGTATTCAAACAATGACGATGCATACTTCAATAAATATCTAAATGCAACCACACTTAATTAATATATGGTCAATTATTCCTCTCCCATTATATCATAATCTGGAGAAAGAGACATAATCAAAAGATGTAACCAATCAAGAAATGAATAAGAAATGGTCAAGTTATGTTATGACTAATCTTTGGAAAATATATGCTTTTCTATTTTTATGCTTAAAGATATAACTATTGATGTATATAGATATACTTCTTTTTATTAATTTAAAATTTTAAAAGAAGTAATTTATGATGATATCTATCTAGATCATGTAAATGTAGCCATATATACATAGTATCTAGTTTTGTGCACTGTTTCCCAAGTTCAAGATCAAGTATCCGATTACACGGTCTAAGAATTTTGGCTTATTGTTTCTCATCTCATAGTAATCTGTGATTATATGAGACTTATATAAGTATAATAACAATTATAAATAAAAATAGCATGCATGCAAAGATTCTATTGTAGATGATGGTCCAAGTGCTTTCTCTCTTAGCTCGTGGATGAGTTAGCATATATAATGCCTATCTTTGCGGCGACTCTTATGCCAACACCAATTAGAAATCAAAACCATTACAAATTATTATTATTACAAAATCATATAATCTCACAAATTATATAATGCCATGCTGGATCACATCAAATTGATCACATGTCCATGTTTTGCGGTGCCTTCTAATTTATACTTAATTTGCAACCATTTTTTGGCTATTAGCAAGATTTGTATTCTGAAGAAAAAATATATATAGCTGTAGACTTTGTGGTGTTACTCAGATGGATGCTGGCTCTATAATATATGGTCTTGTTCCTATGCTTTAATTTGTTTATTTCAAGTCAGAATCTCAAGAAATTCCTTCTCTATAGAAATGATCAAGTAGGATAAGTTTATTTTATTTTAGTTATGTAAATCAGGGAGCTAGCTAGCCAGGAAGAAACTGAGCATAAACAGACTCCATCTACCCTTTTGGACATTTCAAATTAAAAATTATTTTCTTAATTCAGAAATTACCTTAATTGGTCCACGGTGATTGGTCGAAACCTTGTTAACAAGCTAGCTTAAATTCAAGGATGTGATTTTTTTCAAAGGT
>NC_029792.2:12715433-12733901 GCF_000816755.2 Arachis ipaensis
GAAATACATTTTTTTATACTTTATTATTTTAAATGGGTTAATTTTCAAAAAATCAATTCGACTCAATTGATTTACTGGATTTTTTTACTAGTTTTTTTTATAGGTTTACTGATAACGGTTTTTAATCCCGAATCGAATTGGTCTTGTTTTGGGGCTTATCTAGAACCGGATGATTGGGCTCGAATGAGAGGCCCAAACGCTAGGGGAAGGTGGTCTCTGACTTGCTTTACGTCTCGGAGCCGCCATCCGAGCTCCGAATTGTGTATGTGAAAGAATGGGTGGTGGTACCTATACTCCGATGGCTAAGTCAGCAAGGGGTTAAGAAGATTTAAAGTATTGGAACTTAAGAATACCTGAGTCAGGGTATTTATAGGTGATGAGCCAATAACTATCGTTGGAGTAGTTCCACTATTTGTGGTAGATAACCATTCTCTTTTTCTAGGAATTGTTGAGATCTCTCTTCTAGAAGTGGGTGAGAGATTTTAGGAGACAGTTACTTATTTGAATAAGTGTCATCTGCCAGCTCATGTCGCATCAGACTTTTTTTTTGTGAAAGTCGGGTGAGCAGTGAAGGCCAACCCTTGGAATTGGGCCTTTTTTAACTTGATTGGGTCTAGTTAGTGCATTGGGTCAGAGTAGGAAGAGATCTAATGACAAATTTTTTATTAGTCCGGTCGAATATGCTTATTTGGTCTAGTTTTCAGAATCAAAACTATACTTAATTAAAAAATTGACTAATTAAATTTGACTGAGAAGTTTTAAAGTTGGTGCTAGTGGCAGGATTTGCTGCCTCGCAAGTAGCTGCATCTGGGTTTAAGTTCTATGAGAGAATAAATGAACTCATGTAGTGTGTGTGAGTGTATTGTGAGTGTATAATACATGAGTTAAGCCTAGGATTAGGGATTATCTAATCCATCTGACCAAAAAAAAAAGAGCTATCAATAACTTTAGAAAACGGTCTATTAGAGCTTTTTCATTACCGAAACTTGAAGTCTTAACAAGAAAAAGCAACTACCACTTCAACTAACCTCATGTTAATTGTTGGTATGTTAATTAATGTTAACCAATATTGTCATAAAAATAACTTGCCAAAAAGTTAATTATGTGTTTGATATTAGTTGACATTTTACTCTTTAAAAGATAAAATGTTAACTTTTTAGTCTTCGAAACTCTCTTTTATCTTAATATTTTACGAATTCAAATACTTCTGAAAAATCACTAGAGAAGAAAATATATGAATTTAAACTTCTGTAAATATGAAGTTGATATACAATATATTTCATATTCAAAAAATAAAATTTTAAATCAAGGATCCTTTAAAGATTCATTATTTAGTTACTATTTTTATTTTATACACGAGTTATATTAAGCAGAATACTCATCCTAATCCAAAATCAAATCATGTCCCATTGACAATAGATACACCATTGGTATTTAAACTTTATAAAAAAATTTCCATTTTCCCCAAGGCTTCTATTCTATACATATAAAGAAAGTGTAGTTCAACTCATGCATGCAGCATGCTAATGGTGCTAACTGCTAATGCAAATAAACTTCAATCAGAATTATATTCTTTCGCACTATATTAAGCAAACAAAATTTAATAGGAGCCCACTCACTCATCATATGACTGAGATTCTGTCTTTTTTTTTTCCTTTCTCCACTCAAATTCTGAAACTCTTCTAATGGATTAAACCGAGGCCAGGGACTTATGACTTATATATAGAGAAACTGCAACAACAACCATAGTGCATTGTGTTATGTACAAGCCAAAATGCCTAGCTGAAATGGCCCTAGGAATATAATTATTATATAGCATTGGCTTTTCTGGACACAATTTCCCTTTGTTGTAACTTGTAATTTGTAAACCTAAATAGATAGTAAGCGAATTTCTCTCTCTAGTGTTAAAATTACACAAAACATAGAAAGGTATGCCTTTAAGTTCTAATAACCGGACCCTTGTACAGCCCTCTCCGGATAACAAAGTCAGGTGGTTCAAATTCTTCCAACCATGTTATGTCGGAAAATGTGACCCCGTTGAACTCAAAGTTGCCTGCAATTGAAACAAAAACATGTGGTTTGGTTAAGAGAAGAGAAGGCAACTGGCGAAATTTCGACCATGCTGGATGTAAATACCTGGGAGATCGTTCCTTTCGCGGAAGTAAGAGCAGTGTCTTCCACTGTCTGCAGAGTAAGGCGGAGATAACACATCCAGGATTGCACAAGGAGTTATGGCTCTAAAACAATGTATGTTTCCTCCGTGAGTTGGATAAAGAACCGTGGTTGGAGTTGGCGCCATCATCTCCGTATCTTTGACAAGTTTTGCAGGTCTAGCTGTCAATAACAAGTTTGTTGGACCCCATAAACCAAACTGATTAATCTCCTCCATTCTTAAAAAAAAATAAAATAAAAAAATACAAGAAGATTTTACTAAGATAAAAGAAATGCTAGTACAAGGAGGAGGACAGACATTCTCTGTCGAGAAACAAGAACACACAACAACAAAACCTTATCCTATTATAGTATGCACTGTTAAACCACAAATACAGTATGCACTATGCACCTTTAAAAAAACAGTAACAAATCTAGTATGCACTATTAAAAAAACATGAAAAATTTGAGAAACTCACAAAGAAATTAGGAGAAATAAAAATGACCTATTAAAATATGGAAGCTAAAAAAGCTCGAAAACAAGAAGATGACTTGGATCAGAACCAAAAAGGGAGAAGGAGAATGAAGGTATCAGGGGAACCCAAGAGGAAAAGAAGGTATCAGGGAAACCCATGAGTGAAAGAAGGTATCAGGGGAACCCATGAGTAAAAGAAGGTATCAGGGGAACCTATGAGTGAAGGAAAGAAGGAAAAGTTCTGAGAGTTTGGTATAGCATTAATGAAAGATTTACGAAGTTGGAGTAAAAGAGAGTAAAAGAGAGAAAAAAAAGGATCGATAGTTAGAAGAGAAGAGGAAGAGAAGAACTAAGAAGAGAAAGAAAGGTGAAAAAAGTAACGATGATAGAGACCCAAACGACGATCTTAAACCTCCGACACCACATCCCAATTTTTATTTATATCTTATTTTATTTAATTTTTGTTAAATCTGAGTAAATATTAAAATAAAAATTACTAGAAAGATTATGGTAATTACAAAATTACAAAAAAAGGTTTAAATTGGTACAAATTTTTTCATGTCAATTAAGTCAAATTGGTTTATAATTTTTTTTGTAATCATAGTATTTGTCTCATGCTAATGGAAAAAAAGAACGGAGTGGATGTTTTGCTGCAATTTAACACTGAAGAATAAACATGTGATACACCCAAGAAATTTATATTAAACTAGATGTTGTGTTGGGTATGGGTGAGTCTGTGGAAACAAAAGATTTTTGTGGGAGAATTCTACCCAATGAATAGTATCTTCGAAAATCAGAATTCTAATCCTAAATAAGATTCTAATTTAAGCAAAACAATTGTGAGAGATAAATTACAAAAGTTGATTCATATTAAGTTGGTATATTTTTACTTTGACGGGCATGTGATGATTCACATGAAAAACCAAGCATTTCCAATCCTTGTGATAAGTGCAGACCTTCATATACCTCTTACTGCAGGGATTTATACAAATATTAAAAGAAAATAACACACATAACTGAGACAGTATTTCTTTGAATTGACAAAGCTTTAGAAAGAGGAAAAACCATTCCCAAGAAATGCAAATACAACTTTAGGCTATTTTAGTAGTTAAAGTTGAAGATATTATAAACTTAGTTCATTACTTGGCATGCTAACAACAAATCATCTCTATCACAGTATCAGTCACAATTTTAGTTTCGTATCTCCTAAGCAGAAAAGAATTAATGTTGTTGTTGTGCTACCCAACCACAGATTAAGAAAACAATCACAAGAGTGAGTTTTTTCTAGTTCAGAAAACTGATATCTAATAAGAATTTAAAAAGCTAGATTCAAGTCAAGGCAAGTTGAGGCTAAACTGACAAGAACAAAGGAATTCTAGGGCAAATTCTAAGGCAATTAAATCAATAGTTAGAACATACATTAGAATTCAGTCAAAATTATTCAATGTGACAAAGCATATTGATATTACTAAGCCTATAAATTCACAGAACAAGCCGTATTGCAAATATCTAGTAGCTCGAGCCAATGAACCAGTGTTTATACCAAAAAGGAACAGCAAGATTCATACAAATGATCATAACACTATATGGCAGTTCACAGTTCCTAGACAATTATATATTGCTGTGCACGATTTTAATATTTTTCACTAATAAGTGAGACCTCGGACTATTTTGCACATAGTTTCAGTGTTTTCCTAGTAGTTGGCAGCCACGAACAATATTGAAGAATGATAACATATTTTCATCTTGTCTTACCTCAATAACAAGTGTTGTGTAGTCACCACATTCAACACTTGACACTTTTTTTTTCAAGGTATGGCCAACTAAAAATTGGATGAGTTAACATGAAAGCGGGGAAAACCATAGAGAACAAACCTTCAGCTGGATCATTTGGGGTAGAGGGATCGATCCAGTCATACGATTTAACATGCATTGATCCATATAAGAGCTTGCTGAACACTGTCATTCCGGGATGATTATGCAGAGGAATAACAGATGAAGGGGGCATGCAGAAAATTCCTATCTACAAGGGATAAAATTATTGATCAAACTTCATGTAGTTATATTATAAAATTGCTGATAATGACATAAAGTTGATGTGGAGCTATGGGACTTAATACTTACAGAGAAGCTGTTGGACTCATGTAAATGCAAGTATTTGATTGGAGGTAATGGTTGAATGCCCCCATTACGCTCAAGCATTGCTCCAGACCAGTTCCTAACCGCTTGTGCCTCCTGTTCAAGACCAACATCTGATGGCTTGATTTTTTCTGAAACGTTTTGTTAAAAGGCATTAAGAAAATGTCAGTTGGAAAGGAAAAATATTATGTGGTAAGATAAAGATAATCTAACATAAATCATATGATACCATAAGTTGCATGGTTTAAGAACTTGGACCTATATTCCAAAGTGACGAGGAGCTTGAAGGAAATGAAAACGTATGATGCAAACTTAGGATGTAACCAGCTGACCAATTTCAAACTCACTCCAAATTTCAACCTTTTTTATGCTAAAGTACAAATTGTCCAGTAAATTAATTCAAGAATGACAAATGGAAAAGAAGTTTACAAAAATAGCTTCACTATAAACTTATATTTATTTCCGTCTTAACTTTCTTAAATTTAAACAGAAAATCGGGATCCTTCTTTCACACTCGAAAAGAAGACTAGATCATCCAAAGTTTCAAGGGAGACTCATATTCAACTCTCAAGTAGAAAATTACTGACAAACTGTCTTTACTAGCCCTAGAAATTTAACTGAGAACAATGAATTATATTCGACTTAACTCATATCCTAATTATTCATCAATATGTATCACAACTCATCAAGTAAACGTATTTCACATTTTCACAAGTTTTTCACAACTCACAAGTGATGTTAACTCATTGAATTCATTGTGAATATGATTATATGCAAATTATTTGCATGAACAACAAAATAAAGTGTCCTCAAAAAGATCAGAAACTAAATTACAGAGAAGAAAATACTAAGAAAAAAAAGAGAAAGGGCAATATACCTAACTTCTCGCGAACTTTTTCAATAGCTTCGTCAGACACAGGTCCATCAGATGAAAGGGATGTATTACATAACCTATAAAGTCTCTGAACATAATACGGCATGTTGTCGAGGTGTGATCAACTTATCTACTCAGAACAAAGCTCCGAAAGCAGCAAGCCGACAACACCTCCTGAGCAGCTTATCAATCTACTGGGTATACAATTGGATAATAACTGTAATTTAGTTTCAGAATCAAAACCAACAGGTTATGAATCTGAATATCTGTGGATGTTCCTTCACAGCTAATCTAATTTATGGGCCTATTGGACAAGACAAGAACGGTAGCATAATTTATTATGAGTCATACTCCAGAGTTCAGACATATTTATCATAACAAATCTAACAACAAATCACTAAACAATGATATATATAGAGTTATATAAATATGCAGACATTTGGGGAAACCACTATCTATTCCAGTACTCAAGATTTAATACCATTTTGTCTATAGTATCTCCAAATATAGCTATATATAAGGGAAATGTTTGGTAACCAAAAAGAATTAACCAAAATAAACCAGAACTTACCTTAATTATCATTCATTAACAACAATTAATGAATGTTTAATGAATGCTAAATAAGATAACTTGTGGCGTTTTTTTCTCTCCCTAGCATTATATACAAATAGCCCCAGAAGCTATACACAAATATAAAATCCAAATCCCTTCACTGCAAGTTATATTTAATGAACAAAAGAACACTCCTTTTCATTTTTTCTTTTTAAAATTTTCTTTCTTAATTCAGAAAGAGTAATGAATATAGTATACACTGTTAAAAAACACGGAAAAAGTTGAGGAACAGTTAAACCACAGAGAAATTGGGAGAAACAACAGTGACCCATTAAAATATGGAAGCTGAAAAAGGTTGGAAACACATGAAGAAGATTACTTGGTTCAGAACCACAAATGAGGCATGAGATTCCAGCTGAAAAAATATTAGCGGTGCAGAGAGAAAGGGAGAAGAAGAAGAAGGAGGTACCTGGGAAACCCATAAGGGAAGGAGAGAAGGAAAGGTTCTCGAGAGTGTGATACAGCAATGATGGAAGAAGATTTGAGCAGGTTGGAGTAAAAGAGGAAAAGAGAGAGAAAGGGATCGATAGTTATAAGAGAAGAAGAACAAAGAAGAGAAAGAGAGGCGAAAATAGGATCAATGATAGTGACCCAAATGAAGATCTTCAACTTCAACACCACCACATCCCAATTTTTATTTATATTTGATTTTATTTTATTTTTATTAAATCTAAATAAATATTAAAATAAAAAATTTCTAGAAAGATTACGATTCCAGGTTCAAATTGGTGCAATTTTTTTCCATGTCAATTAAGCCAAATTGGTCTATAATTTTGTTTTTGTAACCATAGTATTTGTCTCTTGCTAGTGTTAATGCAACAAGACAATATTATTTATGAGAAAATTAATTATCAACATTAAAATCATTACGTCACAAGAGATAGAAAAAAATGATACCAGGATTAATAATCGAAATGGAAAAATTGCTTATTTGAAATATGTTAATCACCCGGTATGTTAAAAATTAGTTAGTTTAACAAATCAATGAAGAATTGCATTTTTGTTAGTACAATCTAAATATTTATGAGTTTTAAAATAAGGTTTTTTCCAATTTTAACACTTCACTATTTTTTTTTTTGTTAATCTATTTATAGAAATATTAAATTCTTCTTCAATACAAATAATTTTTCAATATTTTTGTGTGTGTTAATTTAATATTTAGTTTAGTTTAATATTTCTATTAATTATGAACATTAATTTTTTTTCCTCTGGTAAAATTACTTCGCTTTTTTTATTACAACTTCAAGGATCAAAGCGTTGCTTAGAATTGATTCAATCAGTAATGAACTAATGTTCTTTATTTGTTTAATTTTTTTTAGTTTTTACTGTGTAAAAAAAATTAAAATCCACTATTTTATTTTTCTTTTGTAGTTTTAATGTTTTATTCATTTCATTGCCTCCTCCCATTCCATATCATTCTGCATTCTCATTCTAAAAAGTTCAAATAGTTGACTAAACTTTACCCAAGTCAATTCCTCGTCTTTCCCACTCTTCCAAACACGCCCTTAACACACTCAAGAAAAGAGTGAATGCAACACCGTCATCGCGGATGATCAAATTGCTCAATACCGTCCATTGAGGTTTCCATCCTAATCTATTGCATTTTTTTATTATGAAATTTAGTTATGATCATAAATGTTTCATATGGTACTATGATGTAATACACATGATTCTGAGGTAAGTTATGTCAATTGGCTACGCAACTTGATTCATTGTACCTTTCTTTGAAGAAAAGTTTTTTTTTTTTTTTTGGGAGGGTTTTTGAACTATAACATTATTTATTCAATGGTCAGCATTTCCAACAATATTTTGAAATACCTAAAAGAATTATAAAATGATTTTATTCAATCTTTTTTTTATCTTCTCTTTATTTACTTTTGTAAAATAAATCAAAACTGAATTGAAACATCAAAAAACACGTTTTTAGACAAAAAAGTTATTCTGGGAAAAAGTATCACTGATTTTTTATCTGGCCAATCAAAATTGGGTGTTTACAGTTCATGATCAGTGGTTAGTGTTGACTTGCAGATGGCAAGTCTTCTTTCTTGTTCATCTCTTCCTTCTCCACGGCAGGGCTTCACTAAGCTGAATGTGAATGGCTGGTCATTTGACACTGATCACAGAGCTGGATTTGGTTGTCATCTTACAGATGATTGTGGCGGTTGGTTGGTTGGAATTTCTGGATTTTTGGGGAACACTTCAATTCTATATGCTGAGTTGTTTGCTGTCGAAAGAGGCCTCCTTCTCGCCTGGGATTGGGGGATCCGTAAGCTTCTTTGTCATTCGGATTCTTTAATGGCTGTGACTTTGGTGTCTGATAATCTTGACTATCACCATCAATATGCTGGATTGATGGCTGATATCCAAAATTTGTTAGGCCGAGATTGGGAGGTGCAAGTTCAGCACACTCTAAGAGGAATGAACTCTTGTGCTGATTTGTTGGCGAAGAAAGGGGCTAGGGATGACGATGCACTCAAGGTCTGGCTTCTACCTCCACTACCAATGAAGTGCTTGATGATAAATGATTCCATGGATGTTCCTTGTGTTTATGGTTGAGTTCTGAGCATTCTTTACGTTTTTAGATTATTTATTAAAAGTACTTAGCTGGTCTGAGAGTGATAAATTTTAAATTGTTGTCTACAGATTATACCGGGACAAGCAATGCTGTTTCTAGTAGCACTTCATCAAGCACCGAGCCTCTTGATGAAGATACAAAAAATCTAGATTGTGAGTTTGCAGTTTCATACCGGACTAATTCGTTGTGGTTTCCTGCTGTGGAATTTTTGCATGGAGTTTTGATTGAGTTTGGAGATTCTAAATATGCTAGCATTGATGGGATCATGTTTCCACTGTTTCTCTGGATAGTTGAATTTTAAGTTGAACACAGTTGCAATTAAAGATATGCTTTGTTACTATAGCTGTAAATTTACTTACCATGGCAGAGTTCTAACTGTTGGAAATTAGGAATATCATAAAATGTGTCTTGGAATTGTTTTATTGCTTTTACATAATTACTTGGAAAAGTCATATTTCTGTATTTGCTCAAGTTTGACATAGATTTAAGTATTTAACACACATATATATATACAATGCTTAAAACTGAGGTCATGATGATAGATCTTTAACTTGTTAGGTCTTCCTACAAATTGATATCATCTTGCCACTGCAACTATAAATTTGATAGTCTACAACTCAAGGCTTTTACTTCTGCTCAGTTAAAGTGTTGCAAGACTCATGTAGTAGTATATTCTTAAAGATTAATGTGTTATGGAACCACGGCTGTGTAGTCTCAGTTTAAAGTTTCTTACACCAAAATAAATTGCTTGCTTTGTTTTCCCTGTTTTTAGTCTTTTGATCATTCGCATCTCTTCCAAGCAAGTATTGCTCATGAATGTGATGATGAAGTTTTGTGTGTAGATGACAGTGATGCCAAGAATTCTAAAATGCAGGCAAGGACAGAGGAAGAACTCGCTCAAGCTCTGACTTCTCAAGTATTGCTTCTCCACTCTCTCTATCACCCAAACGCACCTCGTACATTTATTTATTTTTCCAAAAGTGCATGTATGGTTCATTTTTCATGTTTTACCATTATTGATGACAAATGTGCAGGTGGCAAGTAGTCATTTGGGTTCATCATCGCCTTCTCGGCTTGAGCCAGGTACTGTTAGTTGGGAGTTTACACCAGAGGGGTTCACAAAGCTGAATGTGGAAGGTAGCTTATGTGAAAGTCATGACCGGGCGGGCTTTGGCTGTCTGCTTAAGGATGATTGTGGTGCTTGGATTGTGGGTATTTCTGGTTTTCTTGGGAATGTTTCCATTCTATATGCTGAGTTGATTGCTTTGAAAAGGGGCCTCATTCTAGCTTGGGATTGGGGCATCCGTATGCTTCTTTGTCATTCGGATTCTTTAATGGTAGTGTCTTTGGTATCTGGTGATCTTGACTATCAACATGAATATGCTGGATTGGTGGCTGATATCCAAAATCTACTTGAGCGAGATTGGGAGGTGCATGTTGAGCGCACACCTAGTAAAGGGGTATCTTCTGCTGATTGGTTAGCTAAGCAAGGGGCTAACGATGTTGATGCTCTAAAGATCTGGCTTTTACCTCCACTACCAATGAACTTCTCGCTGATGGGCGAAGATTCCATGGATGTTCCTTGTGTTTATGGTAGAGTTATAATTTTTTCTCACATTTTTAGCTTGAACTTATTTATTTATTTGTTATTTATTTTTCTTTTAATATTAGCTGGTCTGAGGGTGATTATTATTATTATTATTATTATTATTATTATTATTATTATTATTATTATCAAATTGTTGTATGCAGATTTTACTGGGACATATGAAGCTGGCACTTCATTGATCATCAGTTCGCCCGATGAAGATACAGAGAATCCAGATTGTGAGTCTGCACATTCATACTGGTCTATTTCATGGTTTGATTTTTTTCTACAGTTGAAACAACCTTGTTGCAGCACCTGTTGTTGATGATCAGGTTTCTGCTGTTTCTGCAGTTAAATAGTTCTATTTTGAGTTTGAAGAATGTGGCATGTTTTTTTGTAAATAAATATAGAAAAAGAAAGAGTAGAAGAATGTGGGGTGAAAATGGAGTTTCTGCATTATACCATCAAACAACTCGTATATTTACTTGCCACAGCAGAGTTCTAACGGCTTTAAATATATAAAAATGATTATTTCCCTAAATACTCACAAAGAAAAATGGTCACCAAAATGCGCACAATATTATTATTATTATTCACCTTATTATTATTATTATTATTATTATTATTATTATTATTATTATTATTATTATTCAATTCACCACTGTCCATTTCGTGTGCGCCGGGTGAGAAATGGCCAACGGCTCCATTTCACATGCACTCCCATGGGTCGGATTGTCAGCTGTCCATTACCCATTTCGCGGGCGCCATGGGAGAATTGGTATGCATTTCCGTTTCGCAGGTGCCAACAGTGAAATTTGCGCATTTTGGTGACCATTTTTCTTTACGCGTATTCAGGGAAATAATCATTTTTATATATTTATTTGTATAAAAAAGTCGAAGTCTAACTGTCAAAGTTTTGGAGTATTATAAAAGTGTGTGCAATGACATGTTTAATTCATGTAGCTGACTCACCTAGTGGGATATAGTTTTGTTGTTGTTTTAGATATGTCTGTTACATAACTGAAGTTGGAACTAATATCTCTATATTAGCTCATGTATGGGTTTAACTTGTGCAATTTAATTTTCTTTGTTTGATTTGCTCTCTCAAAACAGTTAGGTAGTGTTTGTTTCCGGTTATTGGAACTAAGACTAGGGACTGAGACTCAGTATTGTATTTGGTGGTCAGAGACAAACTAAAATTTTAGTTCCGGGACACAAAATTTCAGTCTCTTCAGTACCTCCAAAAAGTGAGAACAGAGAGGACTGAAATTTCTGTGACGGGAGACTGAAACTTTAACATTTCTTTCCAAAAATATTCTTATTTAACTTTTTAAATTCCAAATCTATCCCTCAATCTTCATATTTATCTTAAACTAAACATGATACTTAGACATAATTCAGTTTAGTATATTTTACGCCAAACACAATAAAAATATTTAATTTAGTCTCTGGCTCTCAGTCTTAGTCTCCCTTCCAAAAGCAACCGTATAGAAGCTTATGCTAGCTTTTCTCCGAACCAAAATGACATGTAAATTTAAGTGAACTTAGTTTAATTCAGCATATTCCGATAATTAGTCGAACTGGTGATCAACCAATATAACAGTAATTTTTGTCATTTTTTGTTGTCTACTTCTGTTGCGGTGATCATCCTTTCGTAATTTGATAAGAGTTTTCAGTCATTTTTTTTGGGGAACATAGAAACAGCAAAATAGCTTCTGCCTAAGGAAAGGAGTCCTTGCAGCATTAACCATGTCGTTATATATTCTTGAAGGAGTTATGGCCAGCCATATAAATTGCACTGCTGTCTAATCTCAGTTTAAGTTTCTTACACTAAATATTAAGTGCTTGGTGCATTCCCTTTGTTTTATGCCTAGATGATCTTGAACTGATTGAAGCCAAGAATGCTATAATGCAAGCAAGGATGGAGGAGGAACTCATTCAGGCACAGCTTGCTCAAGTATTGCATTCTACTCTCTCTTTTTTCGCCTGCCACATTTAGTTACATTCTTCATTCTTCACCAAAGAAATTCCCATTTTGTTTTGCACGCACATGCACACGCGCCTCTTATGATCGGTATTCATATTTTTCAATCTTCTCAGGATGAACCAAGGATAGTCTGTTGGGTGTGTCCGCCACAGGGGTTCGCAAAGCTGAACGTGGATGGTAGCTTTTATGAAAAACAGCAAAAAGCAGGCTTTGGCTGTTTGCTGAGGGATGATTGTGGTACTTGGGTAGTTGGCATCTCCGGCTTCCTTGAAAACAGTTCCATTCTGCATGCCGAGTTGGCTGCTGTCGAAAGAGGCCTCCTTCTAGCCTGGGATTGGGGCATCCGAAAGCTTATATGTCATTCAGACTCTATGACTGTAGTGAGCTTGGTCTCGAATGGCGGCAACCATGATCGCCATCAATTTGCTGGATTGTTGGCCAATATCCAAGAACTGTTGCAGCGAGACTGGCAGGTCCAGGTTGAGCATACTTTGAGAGAAGGGAACTCTTGTGCTGATTGGTTAGCAAAGGACGGGGCTAAAGACGATGTTGTGCTCAAGGTCTGGCTGCTAGCTCCACCGTCAATGGGTGACTTACTGATGGATGATTTCATGGGAGTCCCCTCTCTTAGACCTTCAAACCAGAAGACAGTTAGCAAGTTGGAGAGAGCCGTTCGCGCCAGATTGCGCGGCAAGAGATGAATTATACATATCACTATCACATGGTTGATGGTTCCACAAGTAAATTGTAAATTATATGTAAATATGTAAATTACCTTCCATATTTTCACAGTTGGGAGTGTTTGCATCCTGCGTATGTTGTGTGTCTGTGCATGCCTCGGTAACTTGGAAAAGGGGTTTTCCCCCTTTTATTCTTTAAAATAAAAGTTGTTTATTTTGAGAAGTTACTAAATGTTCATTGCTTCCTTTCTTTGAAGATGTTTGTATGTGAAAATTAATTATTTAAACATGTCACATAACATGTTAAATTATTAAATTATTGGTGATTTTCAATCATCATTTTTATAAGTTTAATTTTGATGTATTAACCGTGTAAAGCATTTTATATAATCACATTCATACTTTTGGATAAATATTTTTAGTTTTTTTATTGATGTGTCATTATATAATTGAATGCACATATAAAATTATTTATATTCATGATGACTTTTATGGAAGTTTTTTGTGTGTTATTCCCAAATACAGGGATGAGAGGTGTTGAACCAAAGAATGGTGGGGTTCACTTTCTCGCAGGTGTCGCATTGGGTGATTTTGATTTTTTTTTTTTTTAAATGTGAAATGGTATTTAGCTGTAAGCAAAAATTGGGTTTTTTTTATTTTAAAATCCCACTCTGTACTGAGGAGTATTTTTTGTTTTTTTAAATAGAAAAAAGTCAGAGATGCAACCAAAAAAGAATAAAATTCTAAAGAAAGCAGAAACTATCAAGAACAGACATCACAACAAAGTGGAGAAATCACCACAAAGATGCAAGCTTGTTTAAAGAAAATCGTAAAAACACAAATGACAAAAAGAAAGACACAATCTTTTTTCAAAAGGATCGAGACTCTCAGAAGCAAAATAAAAATCACATGCAACAGTTAGGATACACAAAAAAGGCAACAAAAAGCATAAAAGAAAAGAAAATGCCAACCTAAGGAGGAAGAAGAAACGAACGCGAGGGGAGGATCAGGAAGAAAACAGCGACAAGCCCACTCCAAACAGCCGCTCTCGAAGCAAGGAAAGGGAAACACACAGATGCGAAAACAGAGGGTGTAGAGGAACGAAAACGTCTTGCGAACAACAAGCAAAGAAGACGGAGAAAAGCTAGGGGAGGAAACTGTAAAGTGAATGATTTGAAAAAATTCAAAGTGAGGTGCCAAAGAGGGAAAAAGGAAACGGAAAAGGGGTATTAATGAGCTTTTAAACCCTCGCACGTTTCCTAGAAAAGTGCAACGCGCGCTACAATTAAAAAAGAGGAAAACGCTTCGCATTCAAAGGAACCCAGCAGGAGTTATATAAAGATCGACAAAAGACAAAATGCTCGAGCTCGACTTCTCCAAAAGAGTCGAAGTCTGAAGACGCGACCCTAAAAAAATAAAAATCAAGCTCAAGCAGGGGCACTGTTCATACCCTGGGTCGAGCTATCCGACCTAGGGAGATCGAAGATGAAGCGACCGACCTCTTCAGGTCAGGACCTCCGACCTCTTCTTCAAAAGAGGTCGGCCAAATCGACATGAGAGGCCCAAAAAGGCCCAAATGAAGGAAAACAGCCCATTCTAAAGGCAGTTAAAGCCTAGAGAGATAAGGGCGGTTCCCCTGAGATAAGATGACCTCACTTAAAGATAAAGATAAGATAACTAACTTATCTTATCTAGGAAAGGTCAGTCTACTCAACTATAAATACACTGGAGCACCCAGGTATAATTCATACTCTGATTCTACTAAAAACCTGCTTAAAGCCCATGCTAACTTAAGCATCGGAGTCTCTTGCAGGTACCACCCCCTCCGGTGATCAAGGATCAGCAGCTCCACCAAGTCAAACAAGTCGGACACGATAGCTCCGGCCAAGACCACAGATCTCGTCCGAGATCGACCTACAGTTTCAGGTAACCCTCGGAACATTAATTGTTCATACCCTGGGTCGAGCTATCCGACTTAGGGATATCGAAGATGAAGCGACCGACCTCTTCAGGTCAGGACCTCCGACCTCTTCTTCAAAAGAGGTCGGCCAAATCGACATGAGAGGCCCAAAAAGGCCCAAATGAAGGGACACAACCCATTCTAAAGGCAGTTAAAGCCTAGAGAGATAAGGACGGTTCTCCTGAGATAAGGCGACCTCACTTAAAGATAAAGATAAGATAACTAACTTATCTTATATAGGAAAGGTCAGCCTACTCTACTATAAATACACTGGAGCACCCAAGTATAACTCATACTCTGATTCTACTAAAAACCTGCTTAAAGCCCATGCTAACTTAAGCATCGGAGTCTCTTGCAGGTACCACCCCCCTCCGGTGATCAAGGATCAGCAGCTCCACTAAGTCAAACAAGTCGGACACGACAGCTCCGGCCACCACCACAGATCTCGTCCGAGATCGACCTACAGTTTCAAGTAACCCTCGGAACATTGGAGCCGTTGCCGGGGACCTGAAAGTCATCCTATCATCATGGCGGACAACCTTGACAATGACCACAACTCCGGTTTGGAAGAAAAAACTCTGCTTAAAAATACGGAGGTCATATCAAAGGAGGCACCCCAAAACAAGGGGGATAAACAACCCTCCAACACAAAGACAGAAATCTTGGAAGCCATCAGAGAACAACAAGATCGCCTCAAACAGCTCGAACAGGAGGCTGAACATCAGCGAGAGGCTGAAAGAGACCTCCGACGAGAAACTAGGCGTCGCCGAGAACTAGAGAACAAGCTCGCGAAACTGGAAGCCGACCTCAAGACCAGAACTGCTTACCCCAACGACGAAGATAATTCCCACAAGGATTAAGATCCCTTCACCAAAGAGATCATGAAAGCTAAAGTCCAAAAAGATTTTAAAGCTCCCGACATGACGTCATATGATGGTACCTCAGATCCCAGCCATCATCTCAGCAATTTCAGAAGTAGGATGTATCTCACTGACGCCTCAGACGCCGTTCAATGCAAAGCCTTCCCGACCACCCTGACAAAGACAGAAATTAAGTGGTTCGATAGTTTTCCTCCAAGATCCATCACAAGTTTTGACGACTTAGCCAAAAAATTTCTCGCCAGATTTTCCATCCAGAAGGACAAAGCCAAACACGCCCCAAGCCTATTAGGGATCAAGCAAGGAGATTGGGAAAGTCTTTGCAATTATATGGAAAGATTCAATAAAGCATGTCTGGACATACAAAGTCTACCGACGGAAGCAGCCATCATGGGTCTCATCAATGGCCTGCGAGAAGGACCTTTTAGTCACTCCATATCAAAAAAGCACCCAACATCTCTGAATGAAGTACAAGAAAGGGCTTAAAAGTACATCAACATGGAGAAGAACTCTCGATTAGGAGAAACCTCGAAATCTGGATTCTCCTACCCCTCTCGGGACAAGGATAAAGAGTCCAAGAAAAAAGAAGATCAATCCAGTGAGAAGCCTAAAAAATACCACAACTACACCCCTCTTCGGGTATCTCTTGTGGATGTTTACCGAGAAATATGCAACACTGAGAAGATCCCACCACCTCACCCAATCAAAAGAAAAAAAGGAGGGGGAAGTTGGACAGAGTACTGCGAATATCATCGAATCTACGGACACTCCACCAACGAATGCTACGACCTAAAGGACGTCATAGAAAAGCTAGCTCGGGAAGGAAGACTAGACAGGTTCTTGGCCAACAAGACCAATGAGCCGAGGAAGAGAAGACGAGACCAAGAGGTCGGACGGGCTGAACGACCACCCCATACCCCTAAGAGACATGTACATATGATAAATGGAGGATTCGTAGGAGGAGGGATCTCTAAATCATCTCGCAAAAGATACCTTAAAGAAGTATATCATGTCGGGGAAGGAGAGAGGTCAACCGACCTCCCCACAATTACCTTTACTAACGAAGATGCAATAGGTGTTATCCCGGGACATGATGATCCTATGGTCATTACCATCATATTGGCCAATGCCCATCTTCACAGGACACTAGTAGACCAAGGAAGCTCTGCGGATATCTTGTTCAAATTCGCCTTCGACAAACTCGGCTTACAAGAAAAAGAGCTCAGAGCATATCCGAACAGCTTATTTGGGCTGGGAGACACTCCAATCCAACCACTTGGATATATCTCACTGCACACAACTTTCGAAAAGGGAACCCGGTCAAGGACACTCAATATAGACTACATAGTAGTCAACGTGAGCTCAGCCTAAAATGCCCTAATCGGACAACGTTGAACCAGCTCGCCGCAGTAGTTTCAACTCCACATCTGTGCATGAAGTTTCCAACTCCAGAAGGGATCGCCACGATAAAAGGGGACTAAAAAACTGTGTGACGCTGTTACAATGAAGTCTGAACCTCAAAGGCGATCTCAAAGGAGAGGAAGTCAACACCATTGCGGGGAGTTCGAGCTCACGAAGAATTCCGCCCACAACCTGAAAGCGAGACTAAAGAAGTCCAAATCGGTGATGCCCGTGATAAAATGACAAATGTAGGGGGAACCTTGAAAGGAGACCTGAAGGAGTCTCTGATACAGTTCCTAAAGGATAACGTTGATCTCTTCGCTGAGTACACTGATACCCCGGGAACTCCCACAAGGTGGAATCTCTACGTGGACGGATCCTCAAACAAAACTGGGAGTGGGGCAGGTGTGATAATAGAAAGCGATCAGGGAACCCAAATCGAACTCTCACTAAAGTTTGAATTCCGTGCTTCAAATAATCAAGCTGAATACGAAGCATTACTGGCTGGTTTGAGGCTGGCTAAGGAGGTAGGAGTTCAAAAGCTCACCATCTTCAGTGATTCCCAAATAGTTACCTCACAAATAGAAGGGAATTACCAAGCTAAAGATGAATAGGCCATACTCACATAATTTGGCCCACAATTATCAAGATATAGAAAAGATATTAATTCAGAGTGAATGGGATTTATTGCTGCTTTATATCTCAAACCACCATAAGTACTACTACAGCTTTTAAAATTCATGTTATTTCTGTTTAGACACTTAATGTACTCAAAGCAAACTAACATTCTGCAGAAAAAAAAGAGATCTAAAGTATACTTATTTATTTATTTAGTTTTATCTTTATTGACATTTGACAACGAAAATTGCATGCGGCACCTTACTACTGAGAAAAAGCAATTCTTCGCCATGGTCATTCTTCCAAGAGGTCACATGACCACCATACAGGTAGACCTGAAAACCACAATACACACAAATGAAAAGGCATTATCAATAATCATCTCCCAGACCTAGCCAATAAGTGAAACTAAATCGAGGTGAACAATTATGTTCATCAATTTCGTGGCACGCAATTGCAACCAACCGCATCGGAGTCAGTTACGATAAGTTATTGCAATAACTGAATCTATAATAGAACCTTAAGTAAA
>NC_029792.2:12734279-12744994 GCF_000816755.2 Arachis ipaensis
AGAAGATACTCCGAGCTGGATTTTTCTGGCCAACCTTACACAAAGAAGCAGCAGAATTCGTCAAGACATGCCCACCATGTCAGAAGCATGCTAACTTCCACATCGCTCCACCAGAAGAGCTCATCAGCATAACGTCACCCTGGCCATTCGCAAAATAGGGACTAGACCTCCTCGGACCCTTTCCCTAAGGATCAGGACAAGTCAAGTTCCTCATTGTAGGGGTAGACTATTTCACGAAATGGATTGAGGCAGAGCCCCTAGCCAATGCCACCGCCCAAAGAAGTCGAAAATTTTTATACAGGAACATTATTACAAGGTTTGGAGTTCGTTACTCCATCACCACAGATAATGGCACCCAATTTACTAATACAGATTTTAGAAAATTGGTAGCCGACTTAAAAATAAAGCACCAATTCACATCTGTAGAACACCCACAAGCCAATGGACAGGCAGAAGCTGCCAACAAAGTCATACTAGCCGGGTTAAAACGAAAACTACAGGGTGCAAAGGGAGCTTGGGCCGAAGAGCTTCCACAAGTCCTATGGGCATATCGGACAACTTCACACTCCACTACAGGAGAATCACCCTTCCGACTTGCTTACGGAATGGAGGCAATGATCCCAATAAAGATAGAGGAAGGATCCCCCAGGATAATCCTCTACAATGAAGATACCAATTCCCAAACTCAAAAGGAAGAGCTCGACCTACTTCCAGAAATCCAAGAAAGAGTTCGGATTAGAGAGGAAGCGCTAAAGCGTCGAATGGCTTCAAGGTATAATCAGAGAGTAGTCCAGCAAAGCTTCGCCAATAATGATCTCATCTTACATCGGAGCAGGCCGATCAGGAGAAGGAAAGCTAGCATCTAACTAGAAAGGACCTTACCGAATTGTAGAGGTACTGGGAAAAGGTTACTACAAGGTGACCGATCTGGAAGGGCGAGAGCTACCAAGGCCATGGCATACATGTAACCTGAGAAGGTACTATAGTTAGAAAGTGATAAAGATCTTAGGTCAATGTGCACTCTTTTTCCTGAAAAGGTTTTTTAATGAGGCGCCAAGCCAAGATCTACAAAATTGCCCGATTTAGAAGGGTAAGCACTTATATGTATATACTCTTGTATATTTTGTATTTCCTACTTGAATAAAGTTTTTCAGATTCCATAAAAAGGTTATCTACCAAGACGTATTAATCTGAGTGCAAGAATTCACTGCCCGAATACGACAAGGTCGGCAAGATGAGAACCAAACTCGTCACCCGACTACAAAGAAGTCGGCAAGGTGAAAACAACAAAAACAGATTAATGCAAGAAGTTATAAAAAGTAATCCATAAAAAGCCGCCTGACGAGGCCTGGCTAAAAATAGACTGCTAAAAATAACTTAAGAAGTACCGACACAGAAGTCGGGCAAGGCGATCAACAAAAAGTTATAAAAAGTAATCCATAAAAAGTGGCCTGACGAGGTCTTACTAAAAATGGATTACTAAAAATAACTTAAGAGAATTCGACAAGAAGAAGTCAGACCAAACCAATTAACACAAAAGTTATAAAAAGTAATCCATAAAAAGTGGCCTGACGAGGTCTTACTAAAAATGAATTACTAAAAATAACTTAAGAGGATTCGACAAGAAGAAGTCGGACCAAACCAATCAAAGCGACAAAGTTATAAAAAGTAAATCTATAAAAAGAGGCCTAATGGATTACTAAAAATAACTTAAGAAGGACCGACAAGAGAAGTCAACCAATTAAAAGCGTGCGCTAAAAGGGACACAGCTCTGCCCAAGAAGCCACGACTCCACAACATGGCTATTAAAATTGTTCAAAGGCTAACTAAAAAGGTTCTGCCAGAACACTTAAAAGTTGTCGAGCAAGTTAGCTCCAAGGGTCATATCGCCCAACCAGAAGATAGATAAAGCAAAGACCTAATCAAAAAGAGGTCGGACAGTAGAGCACCAACACCCTACAAAGATCTACAAAATTTGCAAAGGTCGCAAAAGAATGATCAACATACCAAAATAAACATAGCCATCCTTAAAAGACTCAGAAAGCGACCTGAAAAAGGTCCTCAAGAGTTCAAAACATTTTTGTTTTTCTACTTAATAAAGTTGCATAGAAGCAACTAACAGTCAAGGGAACCAAAACCATAAACTAAGATACAAAAAATAGCGTTCAAAAGCCCACAAGTCGGGCTGTGGAGATAAAACACATAAATCATAAGGGGTGCAAAGTCTTCCCAGTAGCAGCGTCAGTAGCAGAAGGCGGAGGAATGATATTCACAGGGACGGCATCCACAGTCCCATCCTCACGATTGAGAATTTCACAATCCGGATTAGGTTGAGAATGGTCGACCTCAGCACAAGGATTTAAAGAAGTTGTGGCTGTAGAAGCTTTGGCTGGCGGTGCAGGAGGAGGCCCATTATCTTCATCATCTGGAGCAGGCACAATTCTGCCATCCTCCACTACATTATCTAGGCTAAAGAGAGTCAGGTCGAGCTCAGGAGCAAGAACTCGAACCTGGGCCCTCAAATTGTCATAAGCACCCATCACATTATCTACCAGATGACTCTGGAGGTTGGCATAATCCATTTGGGCATTTTCAAGCCTCCCCCTCAACTCCAACACCTCGGCATAAGTGCGGGTATAACTCTCCTTGTGCTTTTTCGCCATCTCCTCCGCCAAATTGGCAACTGCCTCAGCCTTGATAGCCCACGACTTCTCATTCTCCAAGTCCAACTCCAACTTGATCACCCTGGTGTCCAGCTCATCCTTCAAGCCTTTGACCCTATCAAATTCCAACTTGGCATCCTCTAGGAAAGCTTTCGTTGCATGAACTGGGGAACCTTGGACAGTACGAAACAAAGTCGCTCCCATATGGGCCATCCGGATACTATTGCTGGTAATAAAATTCAAGTGATGTAGGATGGACACATCATCCATTGGAAGTCAACCAAAGGGGGCAATCGGATTATCCACAAACCCCACAGCATCAAAATCTGGGGCATCCAAGTCAAAAGGTTCAACAGTTTTTTGTTTTTTAGGAGGAGGGCCAACAGTAGGAGAAGAGGCAGCACCAGTAGATGGTCGAACTGGGTCAGAAGGGATAATTCGGACCTGAGGGGTAGGAATAACCTTCCTCGGCCCAGAATCACGTAATGTTGGTTTCTGTGGAGGAACCTGAGAAGACTCTCCCTCTGCAGTCTTGGCCGAGATGTTGGAGGCAGCTGTCGCCTTCTTAGCCCGGCAATAAGCCTTCATGGAATCTATAGACTTCACCATTTCTGGAATAGGAAGACAGGCAAAATCAAGTTACAATTAAGAAAGGGATAGATTGGCAAACAAACAAACAAAGAAAAGCTACAAATAAAGTCGGTGACTACCCAATTCAGTCCGAAGAAGGGAAGGATCTCCCAAAAACTTCTTTGTATCAAGATGGGAAGGCTCTCCCCAAATTTCTTCCAACACATTCACAAAGGCCTGCTCGACCTCATCAAGACTCTCCCAAGAATACCTAGCTACTATTACATTCTTTTGCCAGTACAAAGGGAAGGTAGGCTCATCATTTTCATCCAAAAAGAAGGGCCGAGCTCCCTTAACAGCTCAGACCTTGAAATAATAGTTTTTAAAGTCTCTAAAAGAATCGTCATACATAGAGAAAACCTTTTTTCCTTGAGTGGCTCAGAAAGAAACCCAGGAGGCTTTCTTTTTAGCTATCTTAGGCTTTGTCAACACAAAAAGATAAAGAAAAAGAGTTTGGGTAGGTCGGATATCCAGTTCTTGGCACAACAATTGAAAGATTTTTATAAAGCCCCAAGAGTTCGGGTGGAGTTGAGAAGGTGCTACATTACAAGACCACAACAGCTCGGTCTCAAAAGGGGTAAAAGGAATGGTAATATTCAATTGACTAAAAAAAATAGTCATAAGCATAGAAGAAGGGACGTTCCCCTTGAACCAAAGAGGGAAAACTAACCCTCTCCTCAGGATCAGGTGACACTAATTCATAATTCTTCTCTTGATCTCTATCACTACAAATCCTATGGTGCCTCCTAAATCGCACGCAATACTCAGAATCAGCAACTGTAACACTGATAAACCACTATTTTATGGTTTATCTTGTGTTTAATTGAGTGGTTTCATCAAGTCTTTACCCACTTATTCATATGATTTGCATGATTTTACAATTCCTTCCTAGTTTTGTTCTATGGTTGAAAACTTGCTTCCTAGAGATCTTTAATTTGTATATTTTAATTCTCCTTTATACCATTCGATGCCGTGTTCCGTATGTTAAGTATTTCAGGCTTCATAGGGCAGGAATGGCTTAGAGAATGGAGAGAAAGCTTGCAAAAATGGAAGGAACACAAGAAACTAAGGAGATAACCAACTAGCATCGACGCGCACGCATGGCTCACGCGAGCGCACGATATAGAGAAATTTACAGCGACACGTGCGCATGCACGTGACTGACGCGTACGCGTGACACGCCAAAATGACCAGCAACGCGCACGCGTGACTGACGCGTACGCATGACATGCACGATCTGCAGAAATAACAGAAAATGCTGGGGGAGTTTTGACCCAATTTCCGGCCCATAAACACATACTAGAGCCAGGGAACATGCAGAGACTCAACATATATTCTCATTAGCATAGTTTTAGTTTTTAGATCTGAATCTAGAGAAAAAATTACTCTTCCTCTAGGTTTTTTTACATTCATAGTTTCATAGTTTATTGTTTTTGCTTTTGGATATTGAAGAGTCATCACCTCCTTTGAAGATACTATTCTAGTTTGTTTTCTTACTCTTTTATTTATTCCATATTCTTAATTCTTGTTTAGAGTTACAATTGGATTATTTTCATGGATTGTTAATGCAAAGGATTACTTTTACTTTTAATTAATTTTGAATTCCTATCTTATTTACATTAGTATGTCTCTTTTCTATTCCAAACTCCCAATAACGAAGATGGTATCCATGTCAATAGAGTAGATTCCCTACTTGACATGGGGCTTGATTAAAAGGAGACACTTGAGTTGAAATGCTCAAGTGATTAGTTAAATTGGAAGTTGTTGGCTAATTCTGTATTTACTAAAGCTAGACCTTCCCAAGGGAGAGGATTAGGATTTGCGAATAAGAGTTAGCTCAATCACTTGACTTTCCTTTATTTAGTAAAGGTTAACTAAGTGAAAATAACAACCTCTTTATACTACACTTGAGAGAATTCCAACAAGGATAGAACTTCCAATTAATCATTCCCCCAGTCAAGGCTTTTTAATTTTCATTGCTATTTACAACTATTTATTTGCCCATTGCCCAAACTCAAAATTACCCAGAAACTCCTGATTAATAACTTAGCACCCTTTCTAGCAACTCGTTGGGAGATGACCTGGTACTCATACTCCCAGTATTTTTTATTCTAAACATTTGTGACAACCTTTCTAAATTGATGAGGCAGATTTTTGCTAGTTAAGAGCTATACTCGCAACGCTGTTCTTATATTATAATCTCTTAATTTGTCTAATTTCTGCCACGCATCAAATTTTTGGCGCCGTTGCTGGGGAGTTACAATTGTGTGCTGAATTATTAATTTGTGTACATATTTTTATTTTATTTGCGTATTTTATTTTATTTTATTACCATGAGCTGTATGTTTCTTTCATTGAATGACGCATTCACTGCCTGATCCGAGCTTAGCCACATTTGATCCTGAAATTGAAAGAACTCTTTCACATATTAGGCGAGCTCAGCGTCGGTTAGCCTCTGAGGGTGGTGAAGTGATTGTTATCGATTCACCAGTCTCATCTGAGGGCGAATCTGAACCGCCATCTAAGGAGGAAACAAGCTCCTTTACTACTGATTCAGTTGATTCACGTGCAGATAATATGGTAGCACCTAGGAGGATTACTCTCCAGGAAGCTGGAGCCCCAGATTTTACACTGCAGCCGTATTAAGTGCATCATCCAACTCTGGCTGCAGATTTTGAGCTGAAGACTGCACTAATCAACTTGATGCCCAAGTTTCATGGCTTACCTGCTCAGGAGCCTATCAAGCACCTCAGTGATTTTCAGACAGCCTGTTCTACTGTTAGGCATCATGGTGCAAATGAAACTTCTATTCTGTTAACCGCCTTCCCATTTTCTCTTGAGGAAAAAGTAAGGGAGTGGTACTACTCCCAACCTGAAGCAACTGTCACCAACTGGGATACGCTCAGGAGAGAATTCCTAGAAAAATACTTTCTAATTGAAGTTACAGATAGATTGAGAAAAGAGATCTTCTGCATTGTTCAAGGAGAATCAGAGACTCTTTATGAGTACTGGGAGCGCTTTAAGAACCTTCTGGATGCATGCCCCCATCACATGATTGACAGGTTAGTGTTGATCAGCTACTTCACTCAAGGCATGAAGCCTCGGGATAAGACTACACTAGATGGTGCTAGTAATAGTTCTCTGAAAAAGTACAAGACCGCAGACGAAGCATGGCAACTGATCAGCAACTTAGCTGAGTCCACTAGGAATCACAGGCACAGGAACAGCCACTCAAAGGCTGTTACAAAGGTTTCCTCTAGCAGTGAGACTACTGCCGTTACACAAGCTATATGTGAAATGACCAACCTACTGAAGCAGATGCAGTTGAATCAACAACAACAACAGTCTCCCCCACTACAACAAAGCCAACGGCTGGTCCTCCAAAGAGTATGCGGAATATGTGTTGATTATAGTCATTATACTGATGAGTGCCCGCAACTCCAACAAGAAGACAACACTGTGGCAGCCACTCATAACTTCTATGACCGCCCGAATCAAGGATACAATCAACAAGGCGGCAACTACAACCAAGGTGGGAACTATAACCAAGGGTGGCAGGACAACTCCAACCAGGGCTGGAGAGACAATTCCAACCATGGCTGGAGGGACAACTATAACAGAGGAAGCAGAGACAACCAGGAAAACCAGAGGTGGAATAACCACAACAGACAACAGAATCAGAACCAGCCTTACAGAGCACCTCACCTAAGACAGTCCCAAGAACCCCATCACAACCAACAACAGGCCCCTCAGATCACTTATCCCCCTTCCTCATCAAATGACGAGATGCTTCGTTCTCTTGCACAAGGACAACAAGACATGCAAACTACACTGAACTCTACTCTAAATGGTCTAAATGCCACTTTACAAGCTCTCGTCTCCCAGATAGATTCATTACCTGCTTCCACTAACCAACCTTCAAGCTCCAGTAGAATTTCTTCTCAACCCTTACCTAACCCTAAAGGTGGCATCAATGCTATCACTTTGAGGTCCGGAACCACACTACAAGAGAGGAACCAGGAGGAGCCAAGACCACTAGAACACGCCCCAATTGAAGACTCAGTGGAAGTGGAAGATGCTGAAGAGGAAGAGGAAGTACAAGACAAGGTTGAAGAAGAAGTAGCTCAGCCAAGGAATGGAGCACTAGAGGATGCAGAAGCAGCAAGTGGTGTCATTCCTATCCCATTTCCACACCTTGCACGAAAGTTCAGAAAGCAGATGGAACTTGATCCCAAAATGGTAGAAATTTTCAAAAAAGTTGAGGTAACTGTTCCCCTTTTTGATGTTATTCAACAAGTACCTAAATATGCGAAGTTTCTGAAAGATTTATGCATACATAAAGATAAAATTAATGAATTAGAAACTATTCTTTTAGGTAGTTCTATATCTACTTTAATGGGAGGTATACCTGAAAAATGTAGTGACCCAGGTCCATGCATGGTTAACTGTACCATTGGAGGTGTAATATTTTCTGACTGCATATGTGATTTAGGAGCGTGTGTTAGTATAATGTCAATGTCTATATATGATGCTTTGAGGCTCCCTCCTTTAAAAAGGTCGGCAGCTCGTTTTGTGTTAGCAGATAAAAGCATTATTACAGTGGTTGGAATTGCTGAAGATGTATTAGTGAGCATTAAGAGGCTCACATTTCCCATTAACTTCTATATTTTGGAAATGCCCCCTAATGACTCAGGAAGACCATCATCAATCCTGCTTGAAAGACCATTCCTGAAGACTTCAAAGTTCAAGCTGGATGCATTCTCAAGAACTTACTCCTTTGAGATAGATGGCAGAGCAGTGAGTTTCAGTTTAAATGAAGCTATGAAGCATCCTCCGGAAGATCATTCTATCTTCCAGTGTGACATCATTGATGAAACTGTAGCTAAAGTTTACCAAGAAGAAGTAGAAGAGAAGCACATGGAGAAAGGTCCAAGTGTGGGGATACCCTCTGAACACAACAAGGACACTTTGCCATTATCATTAGCTCAAGATAATCTAGAGCCTAGCCATGAGCAGAAATTGGAATTAAAACCTCTTCCACCCCCACCTCAAGTATGCTTATCTTGAGGATAATTAGAAGTTTCCAGTTATCATTGCAAGGGAACTCAATTTCCAACAAGAGGAACAGCTGCTTAGTGTTCTGAGAAGACACAAGAAAACAATTGGGTGGAGTTTGGCGGATATAGTAGGCATCAGCCCTCAGATTTGTGAGTACAGAATATTCTTAGAAGAGGGATCAAAGCCTGTCCGTCAACCCCAAAGAAGATTGAATCCCACCATCTTAGAAGTTGTCAAGAAAGAAGTTACCAGGCTTTTTGAAACAGATATCATTTACCCCATCTCAGATAATGAATGGGTCAGTCCAGTACAAGTGGTGCCCAAGAAGTCTGGAGTCACAATAGTAAAGAATGAGCATGGAGAACTCCTGACAACTAGAGTACAGAATTCATGGAGAGTTTGCATTGATTATAGGCGTCTCAACCAAGCCTCTCGCAAGGATCATTATCCCTTGCCATTTATCGATCAGATGCTTGATCGCCTATCAGGTAAATCCCATTACTACTTTTTAGATGGTTATATAGGCTATTTTCAAATTCATATTGCTCCTGAAAATCAGGAGAAGACTACTTTTACATGTCCCTTTGGAACGTATGCATATAAGAGGATGCCTTTTGGCTTATGTAATGTACCGGCTACTTTCCAAAGATGCATGATGAGTATCTTTTCAGATCTTATTGAAAATTGTATGGAAGTTTTCATGGATGATTTCAGCGTATATGGTGATTCCTTTAACCTTTGCTTGGATAGTTTAGCTAGAGTATTAGACAGGTGTGTTAGTTCAAACCTTGTATTGAATTTTGAAAAATGTCACTTTATGGTAAAACAATGTATTGTACTAGGACATGTTGTCTCTAATACTGGTATTTCTATAGATCCAGCAAAGGTAGATGTCATTTCTAGTTTACCTTACCCCTCCTCTGTGAGGGAAGTCCGTTCGTTCCTTGGCCATGCAGGTTTTTACAGGAGATTTATTAAAGACTTTAGTAAGGTAGCATTGCCTTTATCCAGACTACTGCAGAAAGATGTTGAGTTTGAGTTCAGTGAGGATTGCATGCAAGCATTTGATAAGCTAAAAATCGCCCTGACTCAAGCTCCAATTGTGAGAGAACCAGACTGGAGCCAGCCTTTTGAGATTATGTGCGATGCCTCCAACCATGCAGTAGGAGCGGCGCTGGCTCAGCGTAAAGGTAAGGATCCTTTCGTAATTGCTTATGCGTCTAAGACCTTAGACGCTACTCAGTCTAATTACACTACTACTGAAAAAGAGCTTCTTGCTATTGTTTTCGCTCTGGATAAATTCTGAGCCTATTTACTTGGTACTAAGGTGGTAGTGTACTCGGACCATGCAGTTCTAAAGTATTTATTAGCTAAAAAAGAGTCTAAACCAAGGCTTATACGTTGGATACTACTGCTGCAAGAATTTGATTTAGAAATTAAGGATAGGAGTGGTAACCAGAATTTAGTGGCAGACCACTTAAGTCGCCTTGAGCACATTAAGGATGACTCCACTCCTATAAATGATACTTTTCCATTTGATAGCTTGCATGCAGTATTTGAAGTAGTTCCTTGGTATGCACTTGTAGCTAATTATCTAGTTAGCCATACTTTCCCTCCTAATTTTACTAAGCATCAAAGGGACAAGCTGAAAAAGCCAGTAACCCTTTAAACCAAAAGGCAAGGGTAGAAAAAGGATCCAAGACTTTGAGCATTAATGGATAGGAGGGCCCAAAGGAATAAAATCCTGGCCTAAGCGGCTAAACCAAGCTGTCCCTAACCATGTGCTTGTGGCGTGAAGGTGTCAAGTAAAAAGCTTGAGACTGAGCGGTTAAAGTCGTGGTCCAAAGCAAAAAGAGTGTGCTTAAGAGCTCTGGGCACCTCTAACTGGGGACTCTATCAAAGCTGAGTCACAATTTGAAAAGGTTCACCCAGTTATGTGTCTGTGGCATTTATGTATCCGGTGGTAATATTGGAAAACAAAATGCTTAGGGTCACGGCCAAGACTCATAAAGTAGCTGTGTTCAAGAATCAACATACTGAACTAGGAGAATCAATAACACTATCTGAATTCTGAGTTCCTATAGATTCCAATCATTCTAAAATTCAAAGGATAAAGTGAGATGCTAAAACTGTTCAGAAGCAAAAAGGCTACAAGTCCCGCTCATCTAATTGGAAATGAGCTTCATTGATATTTGGAATTCATTGTATTTTCTCTACATTTTATCCTACTTTGATTTTAGTTGCTTGGGGATAAGCAACAATTTAAGTTTGGTGTTGTGATGAGCGGATAATTTATACCCTTTTTGGCATTGTTTTTACATAGTTTTTAGTATGTTTTAGTTACTTTTTATTATATTTTTATTA
>NC_029792.2:12745587-12761015 GCF_000816755.2 Arachis ipaensis
TGCTTGTGGCGTGAAGGTGTCAAGTAAAAAGCTTGAGACTGAGCGGTTAAAGTCGTGGTCCAAAGCAAAAAGAGTGTGCTTAAGAGCTCTGGGCACCTCTAACTGGGGACTCTATCAAAGCTGAGTCACAATTTGAAAAGGTTCACCCAGTTATGTGTCTGTGGCATTTATGTATCCGGTGGTAATATTGGAAAACAAAATGCTTAGGGTCACGGCCAAGACTCATAAAGTAGCTGTGTTCAAGAATCAACATACTGAACTAGGAGAATCAATAACACTATCTGAATTCTGAGTTCCTATAGATTCCAATCATTCTAAAATTCAAAGGATAAAGTGAGATGCTAAAACTGTTCAGAAGCAAAAAGGCTACAAGTCCCGCTCATCTAATTGGAAATGAGCTTCATTGATATTTGGAATTCATTGTATATTCTCTTCTTTTTATCCTATTTTATTTTTGGTTGCTTGGGGATAAGCAACAATTTAAGTTTGGTGTTGTGATGAGCGGATTATTCATACCCTTTTTGGCATTGTTTCTACATAGTTTTTAGTATGATTTAGTCACTTTTTATTACATTTTTATTAGTTTTTATTCAAAAATCATATTTCTGGACTTTACTATTAGTTTGTGTATTTTTCTGTAATTTTAGATATTTTTTTGCTAAAATTGAGGGACCTGAGCAAAAATCTGATTCAGAGGCTGAAAAAGGACTGCAGATGCTGTTGGATTCTGACCCTCCTGCACTCGAAGTGGATTTTCTGGAGCTACAGAAGCCCAATTGGCGCGCTCTCAATTGCGTTGGAAAGTATACATCTTGGGATTTCCAGCAATATATAATAGTTCATACTTTTCCCGAGATTTGATGGCCCAAACTGGCGTTCAATATCAGCCTAAAATTTTCTGGCGTAAAATGCCAGAACTGGCACCTTTTTCGGCGTTAAACGCCCATTCTGGCACCCAGGGTGGCGTTTAACGCCAACTTTGGGCATATGCACGTGAAAGCTTGAAAGCTCAACCCAGGCACGCACCAAGTGGGTCCCAGAAGTGGATTTCTGCACTATCTGCACTTAGTTACTCATTTTTTGTAAACCTAAGTTACTAGTTTAGTATAAAAACTACTTTTAGAGATTCAATTTACAACTTATGACATTTTACACTTCATATTGTATCTTCTACGGCATGAGTCTCTAAACCCCATTGGTGGGGGTGAGGAGCTCTGCTGTGTTTCAATGGATTAATGCAATTACTACTGTTTTCTATTCAATCACGCTTGATTCTATTCTAAGATATTCACTCGTACTTCAATATGGAGAATATGATGATCCGTGACACTCATCATTATCCTCAACCCTATGAACGCGTGCCTGACAACCACTCAATTCTATCTGAGCTTAACGTAGTCATTGGGCGACAGCTTGAGTGCGTATCTCTTGGGTTTTCGATCCATGAACCGAGTCCGGGGGTTAGAACCTTCGTGGTATAGGCTAGAACCAATTGGCAGCATTCCTGAGATCCGAAAAGTCTAAACCTTGTTTGTGGTATTTCGAGTAGGGTCTGGGAAGGGATGACTGTGACGAGTTTCAAACCTGCGAATGTTGGGAGCAGTGACAGTGTGTAAAAGGACAAGGGTCCTATTCCGACGCTAGTGGGAACCGACAGATGATTAGCCGTACGGTAGCTGTACATGGTATTTTTCATCCAAGACGAGAAATCTGACAGTTGATTAGCCGTGCAGAGATCGTACCTGGTATTTTTCATCCGAGAGGATCATAGAGCTTGCCATTGAAGGAAGCCATGCATGCTTGGAGAAGAAGGCAGTAGGAAAGTAGAGATTCAGAGGACAGAGCATCTCCGGAACCTCAGCTTGTTCTCATCACTGAATCACAAGTATTATTTATTTCATGTTATTTATTTTTCATAAATACAATCACCCTTATCATTAATCTCCTGACTAAGATTTACAAAATAACCATAGCTTGCTTCAAGCTGACAATCTCTGTGGGATCGACCCTTACTCACATGAGGTATTACTTGGACGACCCAGTGCACTTGCTGGTTAGTTGTGCGGAGTTGTGAAAAGTGTAATCACAATTTCATGCACCAGTCATCCTTCAAGTTCCAATTGCATCAAGGTCAATGGACATCGCCTAAAGCTCTACCATGGTGAGAAGATGAAGGAACACAAAGAACTAGAGGTCTTCCTCTTGGAGGACCCACCAACAGAAGCAGAATGAGCTTGAAGATCGTCCAACTTAAGGACGTAAAAGCAAAGTGCTAGGTGGGAGACAACCCACCATGGTATGATCGTTCTGTTTCAGTCTTAATTTTATTTTATTTTATTCTACTTTATTTTTCTTAGTGACTCTTCTCGTAATCTCTGCATATAGTCTGCATTTGCATGTGCATTCTGCATAAAAAAAAATGCACGCGACGCGTGAGCGTCGCTGATGCGCACGCGTCATATGTGCATTCATGAAAAAGAAGAAAGAAGCAGAGAGTTGCGTAGGAGCATGGCTGGAGGCGTGCCTTAGGCACAAACACGCCCACGTGAACGCGTTCCTGACGCGTCCGTGTCACTTGCAAAATCAGCCTTCCACGCGTGCGCGTCATCCACGCGCACGCGTGACCCTGCAAAATCGACGTAAAAGGGTGTATGGCAGAAAGCTATGATGGAGTGGGGCTGGAAGTGTGCTGGAAGCACAAACCCTATCACGCGATGGCGTCACCCACGCGTACGCATCATTTTTCCAAAACAGGCCACTCACGCGTGCACGTCCCTCACGCGCACGCGTCACCCTAAATTTTGGCAATGTGCATATGAAACAGAGAGTTGTGCGTACGCGAGGTTGCTCTCGCGCCAATGGCACAATTCATTTCACGCGTTCACGTCCCTGACGCGTCCGCGTCACTTAAATATAGCGCGACCCACGCGTCCGCGTGTTCCACGCGTCCGCGTCATCTGCGACGCACAGTTTAACCAACTCAGCGCCAGAATTCCTATCTTTTCTTCAATAATCCTAATTTTTTCTTCTCCCTTCTTATTTCTTTCTTCTTCCTTCTTTCTTCTCTATTCTTTCTTACTCTTTCCTCTCTTCTTTCCCTCTTCACCCTCTTCATCAAGGTTCTTTTCTTTTCTTCTTCTCTTTTTACTTTTCCATTATTATTTTTATTTATGTTTTCTTCTTCTTTTTAACTTCATTATCTACGTTCTCTTTTTTTCTTTCCTTTTGCCTTATTTTAATTGGTGTTAGAAATTTATTTGGGTGATTATTTTCTTCTATAATTGCTTGTGGATTATTAAGGAATTGTTTGACAATTAATATTACTTCTTAAGGGTTGTTTGCATGTTCAAATTTAACACTTTCAATAACATATTTACCATGCATGCTAAGTGTTTGTGAAAAAGCGCGTATGGCATTATGCATTTTTTTAAATTATTCTATTCTTCTACTCTAAGGCCTATTTTTCACAAAATCCCTTTTTATATTTTATTGATTGAATATAATTATTAATACAAACAGATTGTTAGTTTGAAACACTTGATAATCAAATTGGGCAATTAATGATTGATCTATGCTACTCATGCCTTTGCCAGCATGCCATAACATGCACTTGCTCTATTTCCATTGATAAACTTATCACATGTAGTCGCGACCATGTGTTAACGACATCCTTCTTTACCGTGCATTGATTATCACTTGTACCATCCTCTTCCTTGCTCTAACCCTTAGCTTTAAAAGTTACTTTCCTCTTCCCTTTTTAGGATGGCCACCAAGAAAGGTAAAGAGAAAGCCACTCCCAGACCACCGGCAAGGAAAGGAACAAAAAGAGCACTAGCTGCGGAACCATCTTCAACAACAATAAAGCCCTCAACAAAGAGAGTCAAGAGGATCATCAAGGTCGATGAAAAAGAGAAAGTCTTTCCAGCAAAGGACACTGCGTGGTTCACTAACCGCTACTGTGAGCAGATGTTTCCCATCCTGGCTGAGAGGAACTATAATAACTAGCGGCTCAACAGGCACTGTTCAGCCGCTTTTCTATTGTTTTTAAGAATTTAATTTTAATTTTTTTGTTAATATATTATTCATTTTTTAAATTTATTTGATAAGTATTCTTTTATTTTAATATTAACGTGATCTTATTTATATCATATTTTGTTAAAATTAAAATTATATTAATAACTATTATTGTCTCGTCACTATTAACCTTGTTTTATTCCCTTCCCTTGTTTTCTTCTTCTGTTAACCCCAACGGCAATCAATTACCACCATATCATTATAGTAGCTCTCATTTTTGTTCATCGCCCTGATCCATAACTATCCATTGTATTAACTTTAGAGTTGTTAAAGATTTGTTAAAAAAATTATTTTTTTTGTTTGATTTAGATATCTAAATGTATAACTATTATAAATATACTTATTTTTCATACTTACTTGTTAAGTTATATTTTATCATTTTAAAAAAAATTTAAGATATCAAGCATTCAAAAATTTTGTATAGAATAATTAAATAAAAAATAAAAAAAATCTATAAGTTATTTTATTTTTTTAATATATAGAATAATTAAATTTAAATTAATTTAGGTATAATACTTAAATCATTAAGTTGTTATTATGTGTAACAATGAAGATAAAAAATTATAAATATTTATAAATTTATTTATTTCTCAATTTTATTTAATCTAGAGTAGATATAAAAATTTATATTTAAATCACTCTTTTCTTTCGTATAATTTTAATGGCTAAAAAACTTTTATTTCTAATAATTTTATATTCAACATTTCAAATTATCTTTAGTTTTATTATTCTTTTAGAATTTTTAATTTTTATTTTCATTATTCTTTTTTCTTACCATTATCTATCTACGTATGCCTCACTAGTCATTACTACTCTTATGTTGATTTGTTTTCTCTTCCTTTTTTGGGTTTTTATTCTCTTTCTATCTTCTCTCCAATCACAATTAGTTATTACGGTGCATGTATTAGTAAAAATAAATTATTATTAATTAAATAAATATAAATATAGGATTCCTACCCATATTTGGATCGTTTGGTATATTACTTGAACCAGCTCCGGTGTTATTGTGAGTATCTGTATATATAAAAAATTCATTATTAAGATGAAAATAATGTAATTTGATAATTTAAGGGTACACTCAAGAAATAAGTTATACATAATTGGTACGTACTAAGAGTCCAGTAACATAGATATATCGTAAAAAATAATTCATATTAAATAATAAACTAACAGTATAAATTTATTAATGAGAAGTATAATTTAGAGTACCTGATATAGAGTATTGTTGAGGAGGTATATTTGTGATATCTTGTAATGGTGTTGCCATGTTAGTTGGTCCACTTGATGTATCGATTTGTTTTCCTCGTCTAATACTCTCTCGTAACTGGCATGCCTTCTGGCAAGGTGTTGCTGCCTCTGTTCTTCACTCATATTTTGTCTTCGTCTGGCATAGTCTTGCCAAGTTCGTCGATCACTTCCACGTGAATCTTCCATTGGTATGTTGTCAACTATAATTAATCAAAGAAACATATAAAAACAGTTATACACTTTTATTTAATGACGAAAAATAAATTACAGTAGATTTTACATTATATTTAGGCGAAGTGAGAAGAATGCATGAGAAGACAGAGGAGAAATGAAGGAAATTTTTTCTATTATGGAGAGATATGGAGTAACCAGTGAAGAGAGATTAAGAGAAAAAATTGGGAATAATACAATTGACGCTAATTGATGTGAGAGGAATTAACTGATGCAGTAGTGGGGAATTAAGTAGTAGAATTCTGTAACTGATGCAATAACGTGATGTGAGAGAAATTGACGTGGAGAAGTTATATTGAGGTGAACGTGGATGGAAATGAAGTAGTAGAATGCTGTAACTAGAGGTAGGTTACTAAAAAGGATAAAAATGGAAAGAAAAATTGGACACCAAAAATGAGTTTTCCCATTATATATTGTTATAGATGAGTACCTACTCATCCTCCTGAACCACATTGTTGATTTTGTTGAGCCCCAAATTGAACGAAGATAATGGGGATTCTTACAGAAACAGCCACGGCAGGTCAATCTCTCATGGGTAGTCGAATTCTACTCAAATTTTCACATGCCAACCCTGCAGTCTGTCTATGTCCGTCAGAAGCAAGTCCCCATAACTGAAGAAGCCATTCAGCGAGCTTTAGATCTTCCGCCTACTCCAGAAGGATTGGACGCATTCCAAGAAGCCTCTTTCAAGCGCCAGACATACCAATTTGACTGGGACACCGTTCTCAGAGTTATAGCACAACCTGGCAGCAGGTGGATCTATGGATACCATCTATCCCAACCTAAGGGCATATTGGCTTTAGCACTCACCTTGGAGGCTCGAGTATGGGCACAAATTATGTCCCATTACGTTTTTTCGAGCACTCACGAGTCCTCCTTCACTGCAGACATGGCTGTTTTACTCTGGTGTATCCTTACAGACCAGCCTCTCAATTTACCAAGACACCTTCGGCATGCTATGGGACACGTACAGATTGCGAGCAACCTACCTTTTCCCGTCTTGGTTTCAGATCTAGTCTTAGCAGCCGGAGTCTCCTACAGAGCTGGGGATACCAAGACCATGATTCCACGGGATGATCAAATCGTCCCTAACAGGAAGTACATCAGACCAACAGCAACTATCAACCAAAATACAGAACCAACCGGAGATATTCCCTCTCCTTCCACATCACAAGCACCTTCAACAAATCAGTTACTCCTTCAGATACTTGAGAGGTTCGACCGGCTTGACCGGCAAGGAAAACAAAGAGAGCGCCGTAACAAGCGCCGATTTACATACCTCAATGAGCTACTTGTTGGTAACCACCCACCTGAAGAAGACCCAGATACCTCGGACTCCACTTTATTTACCAGCACAGGGAGCCATGACAGTCCCAATTATGGAGATACTGCTACCAGCCCCCCTTTGTTCCTGACTGATGGCGCCGAGGACGGTGCCAAGCTTTAAGTGTGGGGAGGTCGGTCAGTACCTGACTTTCGGAGGTAATTTCTCTTTCTTAATACCAATAAATTATTTATTTTATTTTGTTTAGAATAGGATAAATTGCATAGTAATAGGTATTTGCATGCATGTTCTATTTGGTTGAAAAATAATAAGTTTCTTTTTAAGACTCTATTTTTTTGAAGATTTCACTAATTCAAATTAAAAATTTGTGTTAAACTTGTTTGAAGACTGTAAATTGGAACATTGTTTAAAGCTAGAACACACAACCTGTGAGACTTGAGCTTAATTACATGGTTACATTATTTAACCATAAAATTTTATTCTTGTGTGTTTTCTTCTCTATGATTGTAATCTATATTTTGTTCCATCCTATATGTCCAATGTTTAATGTGTTATATGTATGCATATGATTGAGGCCATTATTTGATTATTAACTCACTTATCCCAAATAGCCTACCCTTCCATTCACCTTTGTTAGCCACTTTGAGCCTCTTAATCTCATTTGTTCTATATTTTACCACATCACTAGCCTTAAGTGGAAAAACAAATAATCATCCTAATTGAATCTTTGGTTAGCTTAAGATGGAGATTGTGTGTCAATCAAGTGTGGGAAAACTGTGGGAACATGGGTTAACAAGGGAATGTGTTATGTTTTTAAAATTGATAAAATATTGAGAATTTGGGTAACTACTCATGTAAGACCAAAAAAATTAAAAATCCATGTGCATTGACAAGTTATGTTTATTTCTCTATTAAAAAAATTCAAAAAAATATTCAATAAATAAGTAAATAAATAAGGGGACAAAATTACCCCAATGCAATGTTAAGTTAATGAAAAGATCAATGCATATGTGATACAAATTAAAAGAAGAGTTGATGCATGAGTATGTAATGCAAAAGTGGAATTTTGGGTAGCTAGACATGAATTTAAAAGTATATAGTGTATGTATAGGTAAGAGCTTAGGTTAATCAAGGATTCAATTTATAGCTCACTTAGCCATATATATATACCCTCACCTTTACCTTAGCCTCATTACAACCTTGAAAAGACCTCATGATGTTTGCATTGGTACATTAAATACTTGTTGATTGGTTAGGTGAAGAACAAAGTTTAGAAAGCATGACTAGAGAAGAGTAGAGTGATTACCCTATACACTTGAGTGATTAGAGTGCATATATACTATCAGTGAGGGTTCAATGCTTGATTCTATGTTCCTTGCTTTCATGAGCTGTCTTCTTACAAGTTTACTTGTTTTTACTATATGATTTTAATTAGTGATATTTGATTTATATTTGTCTTGAAGAACTTATTTACTTTTAACCAAGTAGGCTAAATCATTTTAACATATAGTTGTATTCATAGGTTGCATGGCATTGCATGAGTCTTACTTTTCCCTACTCATTCATTCTATCTCCTTGAGCTAAGCATGAGGACATGCTAATGTTTAAGTGTGGGGAGGTTGATAAACCACTATTTTATGGTTTATCTTGTGTTTAATTGAGTGGTTTCATAAAGTCTTTACCCACTTATTCATATGATTTGTATGATTTTACAATCCCTTCCTATTTTTGTTCTATGGTTGAAAACTTGCTTCCTAGAGATCTTTAATTTGTATATTTTAATTCTCCTTTATACCATTCGATGCCGTGATCCGTGTGTTAAGTGTTTTAGGCTTCATAGGGCAGGAATGACTTAGAGAATTGAGAGGAAGCTTGCAAAAATGGAAGGAACACAAGAAACTAAGGAGATAACCAGCGAGCATCGACGCGCACACGTGGCTCACGCGAGCGCGCGATATGGAGAAATTTGCAGCGACACGTGCGCGTGCTTGACGCGTACGCGTGGATTGGAGTCTGCACAAGGACGCGTGCGCATGACTGACGCGTACGCGTGACATGCGCGATCTGCAGAAATAACAGAAAATGCTGGGGACAATTTCGGGCCGAGTTTTGACCCAGTTTCCGGCCCAGAAACACAGACTAGAGCCAGGGAACATGCAGAGACTCAACACAGATTCTCATTAGCATAGTTTTAGTTTTTAGATCTGAATCTAGAGAAAAAATTACTCTTCCTCTAGGTTTTCTTTACATTCATAGTTTCATAGTTTATTGCTTTTGCTTTTGGATATTGAACAGTCATCACTTCCGTTGAAGATACTATTCTAGTTTATTTTCTTACTCTTTTATTTATTCCATATTCTTAATTCTTGTTTAGAGTTACAATTGGATTATTTTCATGGATTGTTAATGTAAATGATTACTTTTACTTTTAATTAATTTTGAATTCCTATCTTATTTACATTATTATGTCTCTTTTCTATTCCAAACTCCTAATAACGAAGATGGTATCCATGTCAATAGAGTAGATTCCCTACTTGACATGGGGTTGATTAAAAGGAGACACTTGAGTTGGAATGCTCAAGTGATTAGTTAAATTGGAAGTTGTTGGCTAATTCTGTATTTACTAACGCTAGACCTTCCCAAGGGAGAGGACTAGGATTTGCGAATAAGAGTTAGCTCAATCACTTGACTTTCCTTTATTTAGTAAGGGTTAACTAAGTGAAAATAACAACCTCTTTATACTACACTTGAGAGAATTCCAACAAGGATAGAACTTCCAATTAATCATTCCCCCAGTCAAGGCTTTTTAATTTGAATATATTAATCTCTTTTAATTTTCCCTGCTATTTACAATGTACCAACAAATCTGCAAAAGCCAAGACTTTGGTCAAAGAGATGCAACCAAAAGACAATAAAACCCTAAAGAAAGCAGAAACTACCAGGAACAGACATCACAACAAAGTGCAGAGATCACCACAAAGATGCAAGCTTGTTTAAAGAAAATCGTAAAAACACAAATAACGAAAAGAAATACACAATCTTTTCTCAAAAGGATCGAGACTCTCAGAAGCAAAATAAAAATCGCATGCAACAGTTAGGACACACAAAAAAGGCGACAAAAAGCATAAAAGAAAAGAAAATGCCAACCTAAGGAGGAAGAAGAAACGAACGCAAGGGGAGGATCAGGAAGAAAACAGCGACAAGCCCACTCCAAACAGCCGCTCTCGAAGCAAGGAAAGGGAAACACAGAGATGCGAAAATAGAAGGTGTAGAGGAACGAAAATGTCTTGCGAACAACAAGCAAAGAAGACGGAGAAAAGCTAGGGGAGGAAACTGTAAAGTGAATGATTTGAAAAAATTCAAAGTGAGGTGCCAAAGACGGAAAAAGGAAACGGAAAAGGGGTATTAATGAGCTTTTAAATCCTCGCACGTTTCCAAGAAAAGTGCAATGCGCGCTACAATTAAAAAAGAGGAAAATGCTTCGCATTCAAAGGAACCAGCAGGAGTTATATAAAGATCGACAAAAGGCAAAATGCTCGAGCTTTACTTCTCCAAAAGAGTCAAAGTCTGAAGACGTGACCCTAAAAAGGTAAAAATCGAGCTCAAGCAGGGGCACTGTTCATACCCTGGGTCGAGCTATTCGACCTAGGGAGATCGAAGATGAAGCGACCGACCTCTTCAGATCAGGAACTCCGACCTCTTTTGAAAGAAGAGGTCGGCCAAATCGTCATGAGAGGCCCAAAAAGGCCCAAATAAATGGACACATCCCATTCTAAAGGCAGTTAAAGCCTAGAGAGATAAGAACGGTTCCCCTGAGATAAGATGACCTCACTTAAAGATAAAGATAAGATAACTAATGTATCTTATCTAGGAAAGGTCAGCCTACTCTACTATAAATACACTGGAGCACCCAGGTATAACTCATACTCTAATTCTACTAAAAACCTGCTTAAAGCCCATGCTAACTTAAGCATCGGAGTCTCTTGTAGGTACCATCCCCCTCCGGTGATCAAGGATCAGCAGCTCCACCAAGTCAAACAAGTCGGACATGACAGCTCCGGCCACCACCACAGATCTCGTCCGAGATCGACCTACAGTTTTAGGTAACCCTCGAAACAGTTAACCAATATTATACCAGCACCGCTTCCGACTTTGTTGGAGGAGCCATCCACATACAACTCCCAAGTCGTGGAGGTCTTCTCTTGATCTCCCACGTACTCGGCCACAAAGTCGGTGAGGTATTGGGCTTTGATGGTTGTCTGAGTTTCGTACTTCAAGTTGAACTCGGATAGCTCTATAGCTCATTGAACCATTCTGCCTGCAACATCTGTTTTCTGAAGGATTTCTTTTATGGGTTGGTTCGTCCGAACTCTTATAGTATGAGATTGAAAATAAGGTCGAAGCCTTCTGGATGCTATTATCAAGGCATATGAAAACTTCTCAAGTTTTTGATACTTTAGTTCAGAGCCTTGTAACACCTTGCTTGTAAAGTAGACAGGATGTTGTCCGACCTCATCTTCCCGTATTAAGGCTGACACCACAACCTTCTCGGCGACAGCTAAGTATAATACAAGCTCATTCCCTACTTTTGGCCGGGAAAGAATGAGAGGTTAGCTCAGGTACCTTTTGAACTCTTGGAATGCTGCTTCGCATTCAGGAATCCATTCGAACTGGCATTCTTTTCTTAGTAGGGAAAAAAGCGGTAGAGATCTTAATGCTGATCTTGCCAAGAATCTGGATAGAGCTGTAAGTCGGCCGTTCAGCTGCTGAACTTCCTTTAAATAGGTCGGCCTCTTCATTTCTAGGATCGCTTTACACTTATCGGGGTTAGCTTCAATCCCCATTTGTGTTAGCATGAATCCCAAGAATTTTTCAGCCTCCATTGCAAAGGTGTATTTATCGGGATTTAATCTCATCTCATGCATTCTTATGGTGTAAAAGACTTGCGAGAGATCATTCAGGAGGCAAGCGTCATCCTTGGTCTTCACCAGCATGTCATCCACATATACCTCCATTAGTTCTCCTAGATGAGGTGCAAACAGCTTATTCATCTACTTTTAGTATGTGGCCGCTGCATTTTTTAATCCAAATGGCATGACCACGTAGCAATAATTGGCTCTGGGTGTGATGAATGATGTCTTCTCTTGGTCTGGCTTGTACATCGGGATTTGGTTATATCCCGAGTAAGCGTCAATGAATGATAAGTATTGATACCCCGAGCTGGAATCTACTAGGGTATCAATATTTGGTAGAGGATATGGGTCCTTAGAACATGCCTTGTTAAGGTCGGTGTAGTCGACACAATCCTCCATTTGCCATTCTGTTTCTTGACCAACACCACGTTTGCCAGCTAGGCCGGATACTTGACTTCTCTAATGAAGCCTGATTCAAACAGGGCTTGCACTTGCTCTTTGACCACTTGAGCCCGTTCAGGTCCTAGCTTCCGTCTTCTTTGTTGGACAGGTCGGGATCCCGGATGAACCGCCAATCTATGTGACATGAGCTCGGGATCTATCCCAGGCATATCGGAAGCTTTCCAGGTGAAGATATCGGAATTTTCTTGTAGGAGCTGTGTCAGCTTCTGCCTCAGATCTCCTGTTAGATTGGCTCCTATGTTGGTATTCTTTTCGACCTCTTGCCCGATCTGTACCTCTTCAGTCTTTCCTCCGGACTGTGGTCATAGCTCTTCCTTAGCTCGGACTCTTCCAAACTCAATGGAATTGACTTCCTTGCCTTTACCTCTTAGGTTCAGGATTTCATTGTAACATTTTCTTGCCAACTTCTGATCTTCTCTGATGGTGGCAATCCCTTCTGGCGTTGGGACTTTATACAGAGATGGGGGATAGAAACCACTGCTCCGAGCCGATTTAGGGTTGTTCTGCCTATTAAAGCATTGTAGGCAGAAGCTACATCAACGACAATAAAGTTGACGCTTAATGTCTTGGATTTTATTCCCTTTCCAAAAGTTGTGTGTAGAGGAATGAAACACAGCGGTCTAATGGGAGTGTCCCCTAGTCTGAAGAGAGTGTCTGGGTAATCTCTTAGCTCTTTTTCCGTCAAATCCCAGCTTATCAAACGCTGGTTTGAACAAAATGTCAGCTGAGCTCCCTTGATCCACCAGAGTTCTATGTAGGTGTGCGTCGGCGAGAATCATAGTGATTACTACTGGGTCATCGTGTCCAGGCACAATGCCTTGTCCATCTTCTTTGGTGAATGAGATAGTTGGGAGGTCGGGCCCTTCACTCCCGACTTGGTAGACTTCTTTCAGATGCCTCTTTCGAGATGATTTGGTCAGTTCTCCTCCAACAAACCCTCCCGATATCATATGAATGTGCCGCTCGGGGGTCTGTGGGGGAGGACTTCTTCGTCCGTGACCTTCGTCGTCTCTTTTTCTTTTCCTATGATTGTCCGACCTTTCTATGAGATATCTATCCAGTCGACTTTTCCTGGCCAGCTTTTCTATCACATTTCTTAGGTCATAACCATCATTAGTAGAATGCCCATAAAACTTGTGATACTCACAATATTCATTACGACTTCCCCCCTTTTTGTTCTTGATGGATCGGGGAGGAAGCTTTTCAGTGTGACAAATTTTCCTGTACACATCTACAAGGAAAACTCATAGAGGAGTGTAAGAGTGATATCTTCTAGGCCTTTCAGATCCGACTTCTTCCTTTTTCTTGAGCTCCTTCTCTTTTTCCTTTGATTGGTGGGGATGCCCTATCCGCCAACTCGGTTCTCGTAACCTGGCGTTTTCCTCTGTGTTAATGTACTTCTCAGCTCGTTCTTGTACATCACTTAAAGAAGTCGGGTGTCTCTTTGAGATGGACTGGGAGAAGGGTCCTTCTCAGAGTCCGTTGACCAGACCCATTATCACTGCTTTAGTGGGTAGGTCCTGGATTTCCAAGCACGCTTTATTGAACCTTTCCATGTAGTCTCTCAGGGGTTCTCCGACCTCTTGTTTCACTCCTCATAGGCTGGGTGCATGCTTGACTTTGTCCTTCTAGATCGAAAAGCACGCGAGAAACTTGCGCGAGAGGTCGTCAAAGTTGGTCACCGACCTCGGGGGAGGCCATCGAACCACTTCATGGCCGCCTTTGTTAGAGTTGTCGGAAATGCCTTACAACGAGTAGCGTCCGACGCGTCGGCTAAGTACATATGACTTTTAAAGTTATTGAGGTGATGTTTCGGGTCAGTCGTTCCGTCGTACAGGTCCATATCAGGGCTTTTAAAGTTTCTGGGAACTTTAGCCTTCGTGATGTCCTCAATAAATGGATCTTCTTCCCCTAATGGGGTGTCTTCTTTATCTCTGTGGGAATCCTTATTTCGGAGGTTGGATTCTAGCTTTGAGAGCTTTTCTTCAAGCTCCCTTCGTCGCTCGATCTCTCTCCTTAGGCTTCGTTCCGCCTCACGCTGTGGTTCCAACTCCTGTTCTAGCTGCTCGAGTCGACCTTGGTGACCATGCAATAGTCCCATTAGGTCAGCAGAGTGGGGCTATCCATCTTTTCCGGGCTGATGAACTTCAGAGGAGATCCTTTTTGATCCCTGGGTATTGGAGGGACCTTCACCATGATGTCCCTCCGTTCCTGTAGGGATATTATTACTCTATCATTGTTGACCGCGTCTTGATGTTCTTACTCAGATTCCGATGCAGTGTGCCCATCTTCATGCTGGTCATCCGCCATCGTGCGTTGATCTTCCAGGTCCCCGACAATGGCGCCAATATTCCGGGGCTTACCTAGAACCGAAGGGTTGGGTTCGAATGAGAGGTCTAAATGCTAGAGGGAAGTGGTCTCCGACTTGATTCAAGTCTGGGGATTGTTGTCCGAGTTGTGTGTGTTTGAAGGAATGAGGGGTGGTACCTGCAAAGACACTCCGATGCCTAAGTCAGCAAGGAGTTAAGCAGGTTTAGAAGATATTGGAACTTAGGTTTACCTAAGTGTATCAGTGTATTTATAGGTGTTGGACCAATAATCACTGCTGAAGTAGTTCTACTTCTGATAGTGGATAACCGTACATTTATCTTAGGGTTGTTGAGATATCTCTTCTAGAAGTGGGTAAGAGATTTTAGAAGGCAATTACTTATTTGAATAAGTGTTATCTGCCAACTCATGTCGAGTCCGACTTCTTCGAAAAAGTCGAATGAACGATGAATGTCAATCCTTTAAATTGAACCCTTTAACTTAATTAGGCATGTCCATTACATTGGGTAAGGGTACGAAGAATTACTATTAAACTATAAATTATTATTGAATTTGTAAGTCCCACTAATATAAACTTTACCGTGATTAATGCCTCATTTTATAATTTTACGATGATGTTTATCTTAAATTCTTAATTTAGAGGAGGTTGGTCCCGAAAGAGGCGTGTTCCTCAAGCTGGTTTATCCACCTGTGACAGTGACAGCGAACGAACACCGCCATTTGATACGTTTCGGAACGAATAGCGTCGCAAAACCTATTAGCCCTAACAAACAAGAAAGAGGAGAAAGAAACCTTTCATCTGAGAGAGAGACTGTGAGAGTCGTTAATCTCCGAGAACCAACATGTCGGGAGTGGGACCTATCTCGCAGGACTGGGAGCCGGTGGTA
>NC_029792.2:12761502-12768409 GCF_000816755.2 Arachis ipaensis
TGCTCCTATTATTATTATTATTATTATTATTATTATTATTATTATTAGTAATTGCAAACTCGTTCCTGATAATCATTGTCTATTTTATCTCTGTTGATTCTATCTTTAACTGATGTTCTTATGTGCTTAAACACCTTGTTTGTTTTGAAGAAACGAAGCCCTTTTTTTTTAAGATTTTGGATATATTCCTTTTTTGTTGTGTTAATTTTCTGATGATGGGGTCGAGTAATTAGTTTTTCGTTTTTTAAGCTCGAGTTTGTTTGAAGATATTTTAGCTGGTTTGGGAGTGATGATTGTTGAGTTATTGTTGTTGTTGTATTATGCAGATAATGCTGGGACAAACAAAGCGGCATCTAGTAGCACGTCATTGAACACCAAGAGGCTTGATGATGATACAGAGAATCTAGCTCGTCAGTTTTTTGAAACTTTATACTCTACCAGTTCACTTGTATTATATTTTTCTAGCATTGACGCAATGTTGTTGCACCTGATTTTCGGTTTATTTTCCCCTGCAATGATTGCTTTTAGTAGTTTCCAGCTGCAGGGTTTTTTTTTCCCCTGGTACATGTTCTTCTTGGTAATTTATGCATTAATATATGAGACTCATGTGATCAGCTTATGGTTTTGCTGTTTCTCCGAATAGTTTGTTTATGCAAGTCTTATCTGCATATATGCACATTTTGTGGAATGCATATACATAATACATCAGCAAACGTTTCTCCTGATATTTATTAGCTTGAGTTTTTATATTTGTAATTTGTATTTATTTTGTTTGATTCATATCTCAAATCTAAAGTCTAACAACGCATATTTAGATGGATGTGTGAATTCATCATGCAATTGTACTTAGTGTAGTTCATTGTACACTCAAATGATTGGTGGACATGATGAGAGGTCAATACTCATAACTAGTCATAAGGCCATACTTTATCATACCGATAATTCATCCAAAACAGATTCTGATGGTATAAAGATGCACTTTGTCTACATTCTGTTTCTTCTATTCTGGTGGTGTCCGTTGTTCTTAAGGCTCATCTAGTTTAATGTTCGTGAAGATAGTTAATTATGATCAGTGTTAGTACCCCCTGTAACATCAGTTCATTGTACTTGATGGATGCATTTCTCTGTTTTGATCCCTTCAAGATGAAACCTTCTTGGATACACATACACACACATTATTGGCATCTCTTCCTGCCAATTTGCTTATGCCGTGAAATTCGACTTTCGTGTGTAGATGAACGCGTGCCGACTGAACTCAAGAAGGCTCTCATGCAAGCAAGGATGGACAAGAAACTCACTCAAGCACAGCTTGCTCAGGTACCACACTCTCCTTGTGCTCTTTCACCAAATATGTTGTTCACCCATTCATTTTGATAATGTATACTTTGACACCATTGATGAAGATTCTGTTTCACTTGCAGATTATCAATGAGAAGCCTCAAGTGATCCAGGAGTACGAGTCAGGAAAAGCGATTCCAAACCAGCAGATAATTGGCAAGTTGGAGAGGGCCCTTGGTGCCAAACTGCGAGGCAAGAAATAAGCAAAACAAATCCAAGTATACTAACGTTTGTGTATGTAATTAATTAGCTACTGTGTTTTCACTTTGCGAAGGGTGGCTGTTAAGGTGTGTTTTGCATGCTGATTTGTGTGTGTATATATGCAAAGAGATGACATGTGTGGCGACCCCGAGAGGCTTTACCATTTTCCAGATTGAAAATATCATATTAAATAAAGTCATGCTCTCGTTATAGTTGGAAATAAGATAGGATACAGCTTTTGTTCACAAGAACCATTATGTTCTCTGTTTCGACATGCCCCTGCTATTTATTTAGCTTCATATGTTGGCAAAATTCCTTCTTTCTAGTTTACATTGTTAGTTAGTTAAAGTCAGTGAGGGGTGATATTGATGCCTTTTCTTTACAAATGTGGATTTTATTTTTTATTACAAGTTATGATAATCTTGAACTCATTAATTAACTCCACCCCTATCAATTTCCAAAGAAATTAAACTGGCTAACCTAAAAGTATTTTTATGTTGCATATGTATCAATGGTGAATGTGAAGGAAGTAGTAGGGTTTTCCTTTGCCGGCCGCATTACTTCATTTCTTCCCTCAACTGCCATTTAATCTCTCAACCAATTATAGCCACCTAATTAGTGGTCCTATTTCTGCATGCAAATCATTAAGAAGGATAAATTAAAGGAAAAAGGTGCAAAGAATAATACATGTTCTTTTAAGAAAAGTTTATCCCATAAAATAAGGTTTTAATGAGGGGTCACCGATCATGTTGGGAATAATGATGAGAGGGAGACTGAACACAAAACAATGGACAGATTTTTGTCCTATTTGGAGCCAATAATATATTAATATTTATTGCACTGCTCTCTGTAATCTGCGTCCAATCAAGCCTGACAAACGTGCGGGCCTCAATGTTTCTTTGCATCCCAGGCCCCTCACCTTTTTCTATTTTCATGGTTCAAAAATCATAATATGTGTTACTATTACAGATGATTCTTCGTAAAAACTTAAAATAGAAAAAGACACGAGCTAAAATTTTCTTAGCTAAAAAACATACTATACCAATCAAACCTCTTGACAAAATTTTGTTTTATTTTATAAAAGACGACCAAGGAAAGGTTAAAAACAAGGCAGTCTCCTAAAATTCATAAAAAAGTTTTACATTTGAATTATTTTTAATTTCAACATATAATTCTTGAATGAAAAAGGCGACATAAATTTTTTATTTATTAAACTCAAAATAAAATATTTATATTTTAAAAAAATACAAATACCTCTTTAAAAAATTTTACTAAACCAAACTTAAAATAAATAGCCAAAAAAAATCTTTCTAAAATAGGGGTCTATTCTAACTTGAAAACAGAAATAGTACGTAAGATTTTAAATTTCAATAGATATTGGTACTAAAGTGCAAAGGAAAATTAATTGTCAGTACTACACTACTTCCAGTCTACGCGCCACAAAACAAAAAAGGTAGAGAGAGAAAGAATGAGTGAGTGAGGGAACTGATCACTGTCTTCGAACTTCGAAGCTGTAAATTTTTTATTTTTTTTTTCCTCTTCTTCTTCTTCTTCTTCTTCTGGATTCTAGCATCATGCTTTAGCCTTCCTTTTTCATTTGAAAGTAAAAGGAAAATGGATGATGATGATGGGTACAGACGGAAGGCGAAGATCGCAGTGGTGGCTATGGTGGTTCTGGCTTCTATGGCAGTCTTTGCTCTCTTTGTTGCATTTGCTTACTACTGCTACATTCGCCGCAAGGTCTCCATGCGCCGCCAGGCCCAAAAAGGTTCCTTTTTTTTCAAAACTAAAAATGTCATTTTGATGTTCATGCCCGAATGATTGCTTGTTTTTGATTGCTGAGAAAATGTAAGAAAGTGGAGAGCGGAAGTTCCACTTTTACCCTCGGGAAGAGAGTGTGGCTGAAAAGCTACAGACACTGGCGCCATTTATGTGGGACTAGAGTCTTTTTTTTTGTTGTTCCTTTTTCTTATTGTTTTCCATGAAGCCTTTTATGTGTTCTGCATTTTTTCCCTCTTGGATTTGGTAGTTGTGAAAATATTAACGAAAAGATATAGTACTTGGTCCAGAAAAAATAGTAAAAATATATTTTTTACCACCAAAAATTGTAAATTTTTTACTTCTTTCAGTTGGGGTTTTTCTTTTTAGATTCCAACATAATTCGGGTCATTCATCATAAAGCTATGAAAAGAAAAAATGTGAAATTTGAACTTGCTGAGGAAATACAAAGACAGTAGAACTATATCAGTTAGGAAAAAAGTGGAAATGAAAAAAAATTGATGAACAGAACTGTGTTTCCTATTAACTTTGTTTTAATGAATGATGAATGATGATTACATATCACTCCATGTCTCAATAACATAAATAGGTTTTTTTTTTTCACTTGCATCTTTTGGGTGTTCACTATTTAACTTTCTTTCAATTTTTCTTCTCTTACCTTACACGAGCAAAATGATGGCCCGCTTAATGATAGATTGTGTTTGGTTCTTAATCAGCTGAAGATGCTAACCTTAATGAGAAAAGTGACTTTGCAAATTTGCAAGTTGTTGCTGAGAAGGGACTTAAGGTGTTCACATTCAAGCAGCTACATTCTGCAACAGGTGGCTTTAGCAAGTCCAATGTGATTGGCCATGGTGGTTTTGGCCTTGTTTACCGCGGAGTGCTTAGTGATGGCAGGAAAGCCGCCATTAAATTCATGGATCAGGCTGGAAAGCAGGGGGAAGAAGAATTTAAAGTAGAGGTTCGTTCCGTCTTTGAAAATTATCATTATGGTCCTGTCACTTTTCATAAGTCCATACTTGGTTTCACTTGTAATCAAAACTGCCATATTTGTAAATTATGGATCATCATCTTTTTGGAAATTAATTAGATAGCAATCAATGTCTTGGATTCCTTTTGGACATGAATTAATTCTGTTGATTACATTCTCTCTTTAGGTGGAGTTGCTTAGCCGGTTGCATTCTCCGTATTTGCTGGCATTGCTCGGGTACTGCTCTGATAATAATCATAAACTTCTGGTATATGAGTTCATGGCGAATGGTGGTCTGCAGGAACATCTTTATCCTGTCAGCAGTAAGTAATGAAATAAATGTTGATTTTCTTTGCCAGCACTAAGTAGTTTACTTATCTCTACTTCAAATTTAAGCTTGTCGGATTGCAACATTTAGGATCCGAGTTAAGTTTATGTAATTTATTTTCTGAAACTTTTATCTTTCCCCTTCTTAGAATGTACTTTCTTCCCTTAAAAAAAGTTTATCAAGATTAATTGATTCCCCCTAGATCCTGTTTTATGCATATTACACAATCTGGCCAGTGAAAATGATCAAGCGACAAGTGTTAGCACAATTCTTTCCACCTTAAGCTGCCGTAATTATTCAATTTGTTAATGGATTCTTCCTTGAAATAGAACAATCATTGATTTTGATTTCTTGTAGATTCTAATGTTATGCCTGTGCAATTGGATTGGGAAACTCGATTAAGCATAGCACTTGAAGCTGCTAAGGGCTTGGAATATCTTCATGAACATGTCAGTCCCCCAGTGATTCACAGAGATTTCAAGAGCAGCAATATCCTCTTGGACAAAAAATTCCATGCAAAAGTTTCTGATTTTGGATTGGCCAAGCTTGGACCTGATAGAGCCGGTGGACATGTTTCAACTCGTGTTTTAGGCACCCAAGGATATGTTGCTCCTGAGTAGGGATCAAAAACTTCTAATTTGCTACTGAATTGTTCTTTTTTATCCTGTTAGTTTAATCTACATATTTAATCTATTATTACATGTTTATGGAATATTTGGTTTTGCAGATATGCACTAACAGGGCATTTAACAACAAAATCAGATGTGTACAGTTACGGTGTTGTACTTTTGGAGCTGCTTACTGGCCGCGTGCCTGTCGATATGAAGAGACCTCCAGGAGAAGGCGTTCTTGTTTCTTGGGTATGATTATTAGTTCCTTTTTGCTTATCCATCAAGTTGTCTTGATTTTGTAGCATTAACTGAAATTTGTTCCATGGATTGGTTCTCCAGTATATCATAGTATGTCACTTTGAAAATTTTGTACCTTCGTAACTCAACGTATCTGGATACACTCAGAACATTTAGTTAATGAATTAACTAAATTTTTGAAGTGGCCGATATTACGGAGCGGAGGGAGTAATACTCTAGTGAGCTTTTATATTTCAGTACTAACAAACATGCATGTTCAATTTGCCTTTAGGCTTTACCCCTTTTAACTGATAGAGAAAAGGTTGTGAAGATTATGGATCCTGCATTGGAAGGACAGTACTCAATGAAAGAAGTCATCCAGGTAGCAGCAATTGCTGCAATGTGTGTGCAACCGGAAGCAGATTACCGGCCGCTGATGGCGGATGTGATGCAGTCATTGGTTCCGCTGGTTAAGACCCAGAGGTCCACCTCAAGGGTAGGTACGTGCTCTAGTTTCCATTCTCCTAAGTTGTCCCCTGGCTCAATATCCAGTTAATGCAAATATGTAATGTAATGTAACCAAAATTTTAGATGAAGTTATTATAACTACATGCTTAACAAGCCTAGATAGATTTGTGTATGCATGGTATTGTGTAACTTTGTATTAACCTAAGGATAACTTTTGAAGAAAGAAAGAATGTGGCTCTAATGTTTAATTTAATGGTTAAAGCTGAAAGAGTTGACACATGGTTAAACTTTTACAACGTATTCTTTTGTGTATTTAACCTCAGTATCTCACTGCTTTAAACTTCCAGTTCTATGTATTGTAATCTATCAAAGTATGATTTTCAGTTTTCAATGATGGGCAATATTAAATTATTAACTGAGAAACCTTGACACGCGATTTGAATAATATTGAAAAATTAATATCCTCTAAATGAAGAAAGGGAGGAATTATCTAGTTTTAGACTTTTAGATTTAACCATAAACAATGGGTACTATTTATTAGAAGAAAATGTTCAGGGAATCAATTTAGATTTGTCAATTTTTTTTACCGAAAAGGTACCTTTTTAACCCTTGGTCTTTGGATGTTTAGAATTTAGGGTTTAGGATTTAGAGTCTTTGGATGTTTAGAATTTAGGGTTTAGGATTTAGAGTGATCGACGGCAGCGGTTGCTGGAGGGTGACGGTCGGCAGCGATGGCCGGTGGCAAAAGGTGAACTTGTATTAAGAACGGTGTTGAGAGAAAGGAGAAAGATAAGATAGGAAATTGTGAATATAAAATAACAGTAATTTTGTATTATTCTAGTGAGATTATTTTTTACCACATGTATCAGAGCCTTCAACTTCAAATCTCCAAATGCATTGGAATTTAGTACCTAATCATCTCAATATGTTTTCTATTTTTCTAGAAAATTAAATCACTCATTAATCATTCTAAGA
>NC_029792.2:12768597-12782009 GCF_000816755.2 Arachis ipaensis
CAATATGACAATATGATTCAACATATCTCATGCTAGAAGTACCTTCATGGCTAGTTCCTCTTCGAAGCAAAGATTCAAGAACAACAAGCCATATTGCAGCCAATACACCATTCTATGACCTTTCCAGTTTCCACTCTCAATCATAGTTGTTAAAATGGACTGTCGACCGAAAAACCAGTCAGATTTTAAATCGGTTCAATTCAATAATTTGATCAACAACAACAAAGTCTTATCCCACAGTCTCACTAGGTGGGGTCGACTAGATGGATCAAATGACACTATTGGGCTCTATCATGTATCATGTTTAAAGAGAGATCGTTTATATCTCGTTTGACCACTTCATAGATGATATTCTTAGGTCTTCCTCTGCCTTTCATCATTTGTCCATCTTCCATCTCATCCACCTTCTTGATTGGGTACTCTGTTGATCTTCTTCACACATGTCCAAACCACCTGAAATGCAATTCTACCATCTTTTCTACAATAAGTGCTACTCTAATTCTCTCTTATATCTTCGTTTCTTATTCTATCCAATTGCGTATGACCACTCATCCATCTCAACATCTTCATCTCTACTACACTTAACTTATGTTCGTGCTCTCCTTTGGCCGTCTAACACTCTGTATCATAAAGTATAGCCGGTATAATAGTAGTGCGATAGAATTTACCTTTTAAGTTTTAAAGACACTTTGTTGTCACAGATAAAACTAGAGACACTCTACCATTTTGACCAACCTACTTGGATCCTATGATTTACATCTTGTTTAATCTCTCCATTATCCTATATGATGCATTCAAGATACTTAAAACTTTTAACTTTTCGTAGGATGTTTTCTCCAATCTTCACCTCTATATTAGGGTTTCCCCTTTGGTGGCCGAACTTACATTCTATATATTCCGTCTTGCTACGACAAATCATACACTTCTAGAGTTTCTCTCCATAAATCTAGCTTCTTATTTAGGTTTTTCCTTGACTCTCCCATAAGGACGATATTATCGTCAAAACTCATGCACCATGACACAGGCTCTTGGATATGTTCTGCGAATACTTCCAAAATTAATGTGAAAAAGTATGGACTTAAGGATATTCTCTCGTGTAATCCTATGCTAATAGAAAATTTTTCTGTCACATCATCTTGAGTCTTCACACTAGTTGTAGTCACATTATACACGTCTTTAATTGCACGAATATATGCAATCCTTACATTCTTCCTTTCCAAAACCTTCTATAAGACCTCCATTGGCACCATATCGTACGCTTTTTCTAAATCAATAAATACCATATGTAGATCCCTTTTATTATTACAATACTTTTCTATTATCCTTCTTAACAAATATGTCGCTTCAGTGATAAATCTGCCTGACATAAAACCAAATAAATTCTAAACCGATTTAATTCAGTATTCTAACCATTTAAAAAAATCAATCAAAATCGATGCAAATCGGTCAGAACCACAAGTCAACAATTAATAAAAAAAAATCCTCCTTAGGTCTTTTTGCATATGTAGTAACTTGGCTGCCACTGCATCAAATTGTTTTTCATTGCATTTGTTTTTCTTTATAATATATAACATATACAAATTAAATTATATTTTTAAAATTTATATTTATTAATTATAATTTAAACTATTCAATCAATTAAATCAATAAATCAATATATCAGTAATTTAAATCGATTTAATCACCAATTCAGTTGAGACCATTATGCTCAAAAAATTAATCTTAGCATACAAGTGATTAACACTTACAAGTGTTACAAGTACTGAAACTTACTAAAACCCTAAACGTGCTCCAACTGTTACGTACAAGTCACGCGCTATATAACAGAACAACAAATCAATTAACGCGCGAATAATATTATTTTCAATTTTCAAAAGATTTCGTTACCTTCTTCGAATCTCTTGCCAATTTTCTTCGTTATTCTTCTTTGCGTTCTTCCCTTGTATTCCCGATCGTTCTTTCTTCGGCGTTTATCACTGCTTTGTTCTTCGTCATTCACCTCAGTTTTTCTCACTGTAACTCTAGGTTCATTTTATTTCGATTTTCTGGTTTCTGAAATCAAAATCTGAACGAACCTTGAAGATAATGGATGATTTAACCTCAAATTGTCAGCTCAATCAGGGCAAAGTGGATTTTAAATTTAAATCGAACGAAGTTCCTGAGGTTTGATTTAGATTCAGCTAATTAAGATTAATCTGAATTTGATGCAGTTATTCGTCTATGATTGTTTAGCTGAATAATTCGCGAATATAGACTGTGAAATTAATGCGTGAACATAATCTGTGGATTGAATCTAATGTATTAGTTTTGATTAATTATCTGCAATTTATAGTAGACGCTCGGGTGTAGATCAGAATTTTTTTTGTGTATTTTTAGGGAAGTTTGGGTGTATTTTAGGAGGAAGTTTGAGTGTATTTATAGTTTACAGTTTTCCTTGTTATTTTAGTTGACTTGTTGTCGTAACGGGTGTAGATCAGGGAGTCCTTGGGTGTATTTTACTTTAATTGATTGTTATTTTTTTATGAGGTGCATAAATTTTATAGTATTTTCTTGTTTTAAACATGTATTTTTGCAGCTCCTCTCTGTTGTTGATGAGCAGCTTGTTCCCAAGGTTGGAATGACCTTTAAAACCCTTGAAGATGCTGCAAAATTTTACAAGGACTACGCCAAGCCTGCAGGTTTTTCTACAAGAGTTCGGAGCACAAATAAAAAGGGAAACGAAATTAAGAATCAATTGATCACATGTAGCAGAGAGGGAAAATAGAATTCTAAAATATCTTCGACCGAGAAGACAAATCCCACAGCTGGTTTAAATTGTCCTGCAAGAATTTATATACACACATTGAAGGATGTTGGTGTTTGGATCATTTCAAAGGTCGTGCTGCATCATTCATACCCTTGTTGTCCAACTCAAACAGAGATGCTCAAACAGCACAGGGAACTAAGCATGTCCGTTCGTCGTACAATAGAGAATAACGAGGAAGTCGGTATCAGACCAAGCAAAATATTCCAATCATTCGTTGCGGCATCTGGGGATCACCGCGAGTTAAATTTTATTGAAAAAGATGTGAGGAACTACATCACGAGAGAAGTGCGGAATGTTTCAGAATAAGAAAATGCAAAGGAATTCGGGAAATATTTATTGAGAATGAAAGAGAAAAATCAGAATTTCTTTTTCGAGCTCGAACTCGAGGACGATCAATCGATTAAGCTTGTTTTTTAGGCCGATGCAAGGAGCAGAGCTGCCTTTGAGTATTTCGGAGATGTTATTTCATTTGACACCACGTACAATACAAACAGGTAATATGCTGTTCTTGTTTATGCTGCTAAATTAGTTTAGTTCTATGAATCTGCTGCAGAGGTGTATATTGGATCTTCCTTGGGTGTATAAATTCATTATATGGGTGTACGTAATGATTTTCATTCTGCAATATCGTAATTTGTTTCAGGTATAATTTGGTTTGTGGTTCTTTCGTCGGGGTGAATCACCACGGTCAGTCAATACTTCTTGGATGCGCTTTGATGAAGAACGAAGAAATTGAGTCATTCAAATGGTTATTTCAATGTTGGCTTCGTTGCATGGGGGAAAATGCTCCGAAAGCGTTTCTCACCGATCAATGCGCGTCAATGAAAAGGGCTATAGAGGCTTGTATGCCAACAACAATACACCGTTGGTGTATTTGGCACATCACGAAGAAGATCCCAAGCAAATTAAATGGGTACAAGGGACATGCTGAAATTGAACAAGAATTGAGCCAAGTTGTTTGGAACTCTCATAGTAAAGATTCATTTGATAGGAATTGGAATGATTTTCTGCTGAATTTTGGTCTTGTGGACAACAAGTGGCTTTCATGTAATGTTGTTTAAAATCTGCAGCAGAGATATAAATTGCATGTTTTTTCGGGTGTATTTATAGTCTGTTTTTGGGTGTATTTTGCAGATCTCTATGAAGACCGTCATATATGGGTTCCAATCTATTTGGATCACCACTTCTGGGCAGGGATATAAAGCACACAAAGGAGCGAGAGCATGCATTCATTTTTTAACAAGTTTATTACCCAGAACAACTCGCTTATTCAATTTGTCAAACAATACGATAATTGCCTCGGAAGCAGGGAGCAAGCAGAGAGAGAATCAGATGCTGCAGATTTTCATACGATCATACCGTGTGCAACCAAATCCTCCATTGAAGCTCAGTTTCAAGATGTGTACACTCATCAAAAGTTTAGGAAAGTCCAAGCACAATTTAGAGAAAAGGCGAATTGTATCACTAGATTAACGAATTCTGCTCTAGGCTATTCAGTATACGAAGTTGGAGAACAAGTTTCCAGCTCAATATTCAACAAGTTTGTGGTTACTTACGACTCAGTAGCAGTCGAGGTAAAATGTCAATGCTTATTATTCGAGTCAAGAGGGATATTGTGCCGTCACGCACTAAGTGTGTTAAGCTTTGAATGAGTAAGCCAAGTGTCATCGAGATATATATTGGAACGATGGAGCAAGAAGGTAAAGAGGCGACACACACACATCAAGAGCAACCACGACGAGCCATTGTTAGAGCCAAGAAGCAAGAGGTTTGACGAATTGGGTTTTCGTTCGCAAAATATTTGCGAATTTGCATCAGAATCGGAGGAGCTTACTGCGATTATGCACCGTGCGTATGATAACGTCATGGTTGAGATAGAAGAATTGAAAGCCAAAAGGAAGGGGACATCTTCTTTATCTCACGAAGACGCCAACTTGGAATCCGTTAACGAGCTTCAAAGCCCTCCAAGGATTCGAACAAGAGGACGTCCCAAAAATAGGTTAGGTTCAAAGTTGGACAAACAGATTGCAAATGCCTCAAAGAAGAAGAAAACGAAAGCTTTAAACGAGGTAAAAGTGATGCTCTTTAAATATGCGGTGATTGAGTTTAATTTTCTCGTTAATAGTTTAGCTAATATGTGAGTTTATTATATCCAGTTAAACCTCTTTGATGCTGCATCAGTGGTGCATTCAAATTCCAGCCACAATCTGCTATTTATGTTATAAAATATTGTTTGTTTTTTTTGCTACGGTTTAAGGGTTTAGGGTTTAGGGATAAAGCATTAGTGGATAGAAGTCTGGTGTATTTTTAACTTTCCTTGGGTGTAAAATGAGATTTTATGGGTGTAAAAATCAATGATCTGGGTGTATAGTAGGTTGGTTAGTTTAGGGTTTATGGTTTAGGATTTAGGGTTTAGGGTTTTAGGATTTAGAATTTTAGGGTTTTAGGGTTTAGGGTTTCAGGGTTTAGGGTTTAGGGATAAATCATCAGGGGATAGATGTTTAGATGTATATTCAACTTTTTTTGGGTGTAAAATGTCAAGTTATGGGTGTATATTTAGTTTGATATTTTTCTTCATATTATAGTACCTGTAATTCATACATTTTGAATACAGCAGAGAGAGTTTTACTCATAATTGGCAAATTTTTACATCATCTGTTCAATTTCTTACAAGACTATATAACAGTTACATTAATCAGTGTCAATATCATTAGAATCTATCTGACAATATGGACTCAATAACAATGAGGATGGCTTGGACACTCTTATTGCATTACTTCCCTTAATGGCTTCAACTTTGTCTTGATTCATTTCATGGAATAGAATCTGAGAAGCATATCTACTCTAAAGTGGTCCATCTCGTCCTACAGTTAAAAAGAATATTCTGTTAAATCAACCATGCTAATTGAGTAAAGTAATACAGAGTTATTTAGTTTTAAACACATTTACCTAGGTCCAATTGTCCCACTCATACTTCAACCTTTTAATGTTTTCGAGCTAAATTATCTCAAGTCACTTCATTATGTAAATAGCACAGTCATAGCTGAAAACCAAGAAAATAAATTACAAATTACATATAGGAAAGTTTAATTTTCAGAATGAAAGATTTATACCTTGTCTTTTGGCCTGAGATGTTAATGTATGGCGGTTCAATTTCCTTGTCCTTGTCCCTTCTCTTCAGAGGTGCCCCCAGCATATACTCTAATTCGTGAAATTACATATCCCTTAAAACACAAAACAAATCAGTAATACATGAATAAATTTAATAAAGAAATACACCTAAAGGAGCACAAACTTACACCTTATATTGAACAGAAATACACCCAACTATTAGAATACAGAACACAGAACCAACTTACAATGAATGTATTTAGGGCCGTTCTCTCATCGGACGGAGATGTCGTGTGATATGGGTCGAGTATATAAAATTTCCGCTTTCTTGTATCAGCCAACCATAACCATCAATGTTGTGAATGGCAAACAGGTGCAAAAATCTGAAGTATGTCCAGATTGAACACTGTTTTAGTTTATTTGGCACATAAGTAAAGAATGGTAATAAGAAGTTTTAGAAATGAAAACTTACATAACGATGCGATGCTAATTTTTTAAGGTCCAAGAAGGGTATAAACATTGGATAGTCCTCCACCCTGGATGGCTTATTGGTTTTAGGCTGTAAGAATACCCCTTCTGAATGATTTGCAATGGCCATGTTCTGCAAAAATTGTGAACCACCAAATGAATACAGAAAATACACCCAAACGAATGCAGAAAATACACCCAAATGAATACACAACTTACACCCAATTGAACACAGAAAATACACCCAAATGATCACATAAAATACACCCAATTTAACACAGCAAATACACCCGAAGGAATGCAGAAAATACACCCAAAATTCGTTGAAGCAACCCTACCACAATATCAGGGGGGAGACAGTATACTTCTTCTTAAAACCTTTTAATCTTTTGCTGGTTTAAGATGAGGCTCATGGCAGAGACAATATAGAAAAAGATGCCGAAATCAATTTACATCAATCAACATTGCAGTTAATTTTGGTGATAAAAACATTAAGGTTATTGTAATATTACCTCAGCTTCTATATGCGTTTCAGCTGCGAGTGATGCGAGGTGAATTTTTGATAAAATGTAACTATCTTGGGATTTGAGTGTGTACACGGTGTCATACTCATTAGTTAGTCTATTTTCGTATGTCTTCACTCGTGTGGCTCAGATGTAGCATTTCTCTTTCATGTCAACCGTATTTTCATTCGTCCTCGCAGGAGTTTCAAACTTCTCGAAACTCTCTCCGCCTGTTTGCCCTGATGATAGTTTATTTCCGTCTATCAAAAAATAAAGACAAGAATGGGGAAGAAAGACATCCAAAACCCTGGATTGCCAACTGGACTAGAGAGCAGTTGGTTGAAAGAATGAGGGCAGAAATAGAAGAATATATGGTAAGTGAACAAAATATCTTGGGTGTATTTTATTTACCTGAATGCTGTTAACTAACATTTCTAATGTTTCAGGGAATTGTAAAGATGGCCGAAACAAAGGAGAAAATGAAAGAAATAAAGAAAAAAGAAAAAAAAAGAAAAAACCAAAAAAACAAAAAAAGGAAGGCAAGTTCATCATTATCATCTGAGACTGAAACAACTGAAAGTGAAGTCCATTCTACCTCTGAGTTTGAGACTGAAGAAGACTCAGAGGATTCAACAAGGAAACAACCCATCCAATATATTTCGATTATGAAAAATTGATTTGATCTAAGACATATATTTGTTTTTACATTTTTTTCAGCTTGATTTTTGCTTGCCATTTTTTCTGAAATGAAAAATACACCCATAGATATCAGTCAGATACACCTATAGATTAGCTACATACACCTATACGGATTCTCATAAGTATTTAATTAGATCAGTTCAAAATGATGTTCAATTTACTCAAACATGCATAAATATACAAGGTCAAGCAATATACACTCAAGGACAAGCAATATTAGAACAGTTGCAACAGTTGATTATATTACATTATATCAGTTCAGAAATATACACCCAACAAATTATGCCATATACACCGAACAAATTACTCCATATACACCCACCAAATTACGCAATATACTCCCAAAAATCCGTTAGGAGAAGAACTAGAACCAGAAGAACAGTAAAACCTAGAACAACTAAGAAGAACAGTAAAACCTAGAAGAACTTAGAAGAATAGTAAAACCTAGAACAAGAAGAACATTAAAAACAGTAAAATGAGAGCTAGAACAAGAAGAACAATAAAACTTAGAAGAACGTAGAAGAACAGTAAAACATAGTTCTTTGATTTCGAAATGTAGAAAATCTACAAGATCAGTAAAACAGTAACTTACCTTGAATAATATTTCTTTGTTTTTTCTGAAGATTGTTGATGGAGAGTTCTATCTTTTGTTGATGATTTCTGCTAATCTTCGTGACGAGTTCGAACGTCTCTTCAGTTTGGAATGTTCCTCGAAACTTGACGGTTTGTGTTTTCTTCGAAGGAGAAGAGGAAGAGTGCACCATAACGAGTGCTTTTTGCGAAGCGTAACTGTTGAGTGACACACGTGAGATTGACGCTCCATTCAAAGGAAGTGAGTGCGCGTGTAGTGTTTCTGGGCTGGGCAACTTGTAACGCTTGTAGGCTTTTTTTGCTTGTATGTGTAGCAGGCTTGATGCTTAAAATAGCCCATGTTTGCATCCAAAGGCCACTAATTAAAGGTTCAGATATGTTAATTAGTAGCAATAGTAATATAATCGTTGGGGTTCGAATATTTTTCAATTATTATCGTTACCTAAAGGTACTATATAGAAGAAAAACAAAAAGATTGAAATTTCAACACGCCAAGCCGATTGATTCTGATTCGCCATCATTGTAGGGTCATCGCATGGCTTCTTCCACTCTTTCACATTACTTTTACATTTTTTTTTCTAATTTCTGGCTGGCCCATAACTTCCCCTTCGTTTGCTGCATGGTTCTTATCTTTGTAAGTCAACTGTCAACATAATGGTTTATATCTCAATATAACCAAATTATATTACACCTTTAATTAACATATATATGGCCAATATAATATAGATGGATTCTCACATATATCAAAACCTCATTTTTAATTCTAGACTTGATCAATACGAATTCATGTTTGGAAGAATAATCATTAAGGACCACTAAGAATCATTAATTAACAAGAGGATCAATTATATCAAAATCATTAACATAAGACCCAATAGATTGTAAATTAATGACAAAGATCACACTATTTTTATACATAATCGAGAATACCCTTATTTCTATTTAAACTAGTTGGCTTGCTACAACCTTGTTTTTGCATCTTCTAAAATAGTCCATCTTACTCGTCCGAGGGTATTGTCTGCTCGACTGCTCCTAGACATTTCAACCTTATGATTTATTTTTTTTTCTAAAATAAAGAGATAGATACTATTTAATCCATCAAAATCTGTCTAAAAACAAGAAGTACTTCTATATTTTTATAAAACATATTTTATTCCCTTCTTTAATTAATGTGAAACTTTACGATATACGATAAATTAACGTTAATACTAAAGAGACAAAAAAACAGTTAGAATTTATCTTATTTAGTATTTATTAATTATTACAACATTTAATAAACATTAAATAAGACAAATTCTATCTATTTTTGACTAATTCTTTTTTGTTACTAAATATTTCTCATAAATAACACAAGTATATATTACTGAAAGTGCAGCATATATATAGGCCAACTTATCTTTGGAGATATATTATTATATCAAAGTGGTTTATATTTTACGAATTTCTTTATGAAATGTTCCATCAATACTTTGTCAACCTTTTGGCTAAGATGACTAATATAATTAATCAGATAAAGTTAGTTGGATTTGGTTGCTTTAAATTAATTATTATTGAGCTAGTAAAAACTGGTCAAATTGATCAACCTTAGTGGGTGATACTGTTATGATGGGAAGAACATTTTGTTAATTCATTCGAATTATATATAGAGGAATTCTTTTAATTTCTTTGGGAAAAAAAAATTAATTGAACGTATAAGGATGGAGTTCTCTTTAAAGGTCTTTTACGTTCGGTACAATGCATGAAAATCATGCATAGACTGACGTGTAAAGTATGTAGCAGCAATCATTTCCGCAAATTTAGATAACAAATAAAATATTATTAATTTATTTTTAATATATAATTATATTTTAATCTATATTTTATAATAATAATTAATTTTAGTGAGTAATTTTAATATATACAGAATATAGCTGTTTAAATACATATTTAATAAAATGATTAAACTAACATAAGACAAAGTAAGCTAATGAGTTATAACTCAAATGACATCATCTCTCTATACTCATTTAAGAAATCGTGGGTTTGAATTTCTTTATTTTTGGTATAAAAAAAAGGTAGAAGACAAAGCAAAAAGTAAAATTTCTTGTTATGGAGAACAGTAGGCATATATACTTCTCCAATAATTAAGCAAATCTCGTGAAGGAATCTTGGTGTTATATATCATAAACCTGGTTTTTCCCACTTAAAACTGTTGAGCCAGCATCCAGCAAGTTCATTTATTACTTCCAATTAATCTTTTTTCGCTAAAATTTGTGTTTTTATTTGATGATCTTAGAGACTTATTAGCCTATACATGCAACTAATCCTTTGTTTTTTATATGGGGAGCAAGTCAACTGCTCCAATGGTAAGTAAGCAATCTTCAATTTCATCTTCCACTTGTTGAATTAATTCTAGAGAAAATTTTACTTTTCAGTTTTCTCCCCTACGATATGCTAAAATAACACTCTCTTCCTCTATTTTATAAATGTACATTTTTCTCTCTTTTAACTTTTGAAAAACCTCCTCCTTAATCCATTTTAAATTTTTTTTATGTTAACTAATATTAACTTTATTCATTTTTTAAGAAAAATAAATTATTTTTTGAAAAAATATCCATTAACAAAAATTTTATTTTTTATCATTAAATTTTGCTTACCAAAATATTCTTTAATAAATTATTTTTTTATTAATTAAATTATATTTTTACCAAAATAATTTTAAAAAAATTAATAATTAAATTATTTTTTTCTAAAATACCTACTTTTTAATAATTTTTTTAATTATTAAATTATGATTTTACCAAAATTTTTGTTAACAATTATAGTTGTATTTTATTATTAATTTTTCAATATCAATATATATTATTTTAATATTAAATTAAAAAAATCTTACCACTGTTAATATGTATAACAATTAATATATATTGATATTGAAAAATAAATTTACTAAAATAGAAGGGAGAGGAGTGTCATTTTAACATTTCGCAGGGAAAAGGGAGTGAAATTTTCTCTTAATTCTAAGTATTTGAATCCTGTTATAAGAACTCGACTAATTTAATTTAACTCGAATGAAATTTTATTAAAAAAAGTAAAATATATAATTCAAAATTTTAAATTATGATTCATATACATAACTGTTGTTATATAGGCTAGAAACTATATCAAACATGTTACATTATACATATGTAGAAATCAACATATTATTAAAAATATAACTATTAACGTACATCTTCTTATTAACTGAATTTTAAAAAAAAAAATTTAGAATATAATATCTAAGCTGTATCTGATTTTATCGGTTTAAGTTTTTGAATAAAATGATTACATAACAACATTTTCAACATTTTTGTTTTTATCTTAAAGATTCGAACTTAAAATCTATGGAAAAGAAACCAAAATATGCATCACTTTGACCAATCCACCTTGTTATGAAAAATTCCTTCCTCACGTTGGTTCCTTCCCCGGATAGAAAATAATAAAAGTAGTAAAGCGCGTTTGGAGCAGACAAGTTTGAAAATATGAACCAAAAATACAAAATCATGCATGCTTATTATTTATCTCCACTACTCACTCTTTAGTCTATATCATATAACTTTAATTTTTCTTTATATTTTTCATGCACCGTCACACAAATGTTCTATATAATTGCATGGTTCTTCCAAACACACTCGTTCATTCCACAAATAACTTAAGCTTAAGGGATTGATAGTAATAATTAATTAATTAATGGCGGCACCATTTCCTCATCACTTGTTTGTTACACTGTCTATTATTCTTTCTGTTCTTGCTTGTTCTATTGTGAGCAATGCACAACTCTCACCAAATTTCTATGCCAAAACTTGTCCAAATCTTCAGGCCATTGTGCTGAGTGCAATGAAGCAAGCTGTTACCAAGGAACCTCGAATGGGGGCTTCCATACTTCGCTTGTTCTTCCATGATTGCTTCGTTAATGTAAGGATCATAACTTAGCATTTTTATTTAGTTATGATTTCTCTGCTGGCTATTATTATTATTAAAGTAATTAATTGATTTGCATATATATGGTATGGTAGGGGTGTGATGGATCAATCTTATTGGATGACACATCCACGTTCACAGGGGAGAAAAGTGCAGGACCAAATCAAAATTCAGCTCGTGGTTTTGAAGTGATAGACTCCATTAAAAGCAATGTTGAAGCTGCTTGCAATGCTACTGTCTCTTGTGCTGACATTCTTGCACTTGCTGCTAGAGATGGAGTAGTTCAGGTAACAACATTCTTGCTTTCCTTCTTTCTTTACCAATAATAATTGATTTTCTCACCCAAAAATATTAGATAATAATCATTTTTTATATTTATCTTGTATTATTTTAATTGAATCAATATTAGTTAATTTTTTTATTTTTTATTACAAAATAAAATAAATAATCAACCATCAAAATTTATTTTTTTTTTTATCAATATTAAGTGGACTATACAAAGAGACTTTAAAGTTAAAATTGGGGTCAAGATTATTCTACGTAATTTTCACTTTTCAGTGTCTAAAAGCATTTTGGTCATTCTTTTTCTTTAATTAAATGTTCCAATAGATTTGCATCTATAATAATTTTTATGCAAATTATTTAATACAAACTCTTTAATTTAATATATAACATACATGTAGCTTTTAATTATTACTTTTATTAATATATAGAGTATCCATGTGCACAATAATGTATATATGTCAATCTGGCTACTTTATGAACTAATTACAGACAGTAAAGTTATAATGAGACTAAAAAAAAAAAAAGAAATGAATCCATTAATTTCCTAAGGGATTATTCGAGTGGGGCTTTTTACTGCTTTTTCCTGTAGTAGAGATAATGCATGTAAATCTCACAATGAGATTCTCTCAAATCATTGTAGTAGTATATGTTTGTTTCTTTCCCCAACATTTTGTTTTAGCATGGGCTTGTTTTCAAACATTGTTCCCCACTTCCTGTTCTCACTTTTTCTCACACACATGTAACTTGATCATCATGTCAACTCTTGTAATTTTGTGGGGTCTTCCAAATATACACACACCTTGCATGCATGAAATATCACATCACAATTAAACAGGTTGTGATCTGATAATTTATCGCTTGATTTCTTAATCAAAAGTTAGGGATTTTCAAATCTTAGATATTTTCTTCAAATAAATGACCCATGCATGCTGATATCGTTGAGAAAAAAGAAAAATCTTATACATAAAAAAATCAGATAGAGATACAGATGTGCAGTGTCGTGTTTATCTAAA
>NC_029792.2:12782956-12789905 GCF_000816755.2 Arachis ipaensis
GTTTATCTAAAATTAATAATTAAAAATGATTAAATAATTTAATATATTTGATTAAATTATTATTTAATAATTTTAAATTAAAAAAATTTAGAGATAAGTAATTTTTAGTAATTTTAGTCATTATTTAGTCAACACAAATATTAAATTATCTTTAACAAGTAAATTTTGGGAATAAATTCTCTTAATTTTTTTTAACAATTGAGAGAGTAAAGTGTGATTTATCACCATTAGTTTTATAAGTGGGACGAAGAATAAATATGAGAGAGAACAATAAAGAATTAAAGATCATACTTAACAATTGAGAGAATCCATTCCCGTAAATTTTATTAATTTATGTATGCAAATTGTAGTAAATATAGATACAAAATATATGTTTTTTGTGTGCAAAATTTTTTTATATAAAATTCTGTAAATATGGATGTAAATTATTGCTAATCAAGTGCTCATAAAAAATGAGAATATTTATTGGTCAAGTACTATTATTTTTCTAATTATTAATTTCACGTAAAAACAATTTTACCTGAGTTTTCACTTTTAAAAAAAAATTAATTTTAATACACTAACAGTATGAAACGTTTTATACAGTTATGCAATCATATCTTTTTTTTGAAGGATCATTCACGCGATCAATGTGAAAAAGATAATTATTTTTATTAATATAGCATTACGTATTTTTATCAAAATTAAATTCTTAATGAAATATATAAAATAATTTCTTTTTATTTTTTTGAATCTGCCTATTATAGCTAGGAGGACCTTCATGGACAGTTGGGCTAGGAAGAAGGGATGCAAGAACAGCAAGCCAAACTGCAGCCAACAACCAAATCCCTTCACCATTCTCCGACCTTTCCACCCTCACTTCCAGGTTCGCCGCCAAAGGCTTAAATGCTCGCGATCTTACCGCCCTCTCCGGCGCCCACACCATTGGCCAAGCTCAATGCCAGTTCTTCAGAAACCGCGTCTACAACGAAACCAACATCGACGCCAACTTCGCCACATCACGGAAAGCCAACTGCCCTTCCACCGGAGGGAATGCAAACCTCTCCCCTCTCGAAACCCTAACTCCAGCTCGGTTCGACAACAATTACTACAGAGATCTTGTTGCCAAACGCGGCCTTCTTCATTCGGATCAAGTGCTTTTCAATGGTGGGAGTCAAGATGCTTTGGTTCGGTCTTATAGTGCCAATAGTGTTTCTTTTTTCAGTGATTTTGCTGCTGCCATGGTTAAGATGGGAAATATTAGTCCCCTCACTGGGACTAGTGGGGAGATTAGAAAGAATTGTAGGGTGGTGAATTAATTATTCATGATACCATAAAATTCAATTCTCTCTTTTAAGAATTGTGTTCTAGTAATAAAATTAGGGCACATGTACGAGCAATTGATGTGAATAAATGATCATGTTTGAGAGAGATTTTGAGTGAATGATTAATTACAGGGTCTTGGTCATAAAGTTAATTGGATTAGATCCTCAATATATTATTATATTATTGGCAGCTGCAGTATTATTACGAAAATATTTAATAATAAAAAAATATTAATAAAAAAATTAGAATTTATCTTATTTAATATTTATCAATTATTACAATAATTNATAGACGTAGTAAAAATTAAATTCTGTGTATTAATGTTGATTGAATATGTATAGGCAGATTTTGCGATAAAGTGAATCCTGGAGAATTTGTCATTAAAAAATGGCTTAACGACATTAGATTAATTTCCTGTTAATGATGATAATTATCTTGTGGGGCTTTTTGCCATCCGCTAACGCTTTTTTATATGATAGTGGAACTGATTGCAAATTTTTGTATTATTCAATAAATAGAATTTTGGGTCATCAATAGTTCAAATAATATGAATATGGCTGAACATTCATTGGTAAATAAACTCATGCATGTCCAAATGTTCAATAAACTTTTCATAGGCTTCCTCGTCCATTTCCTTAAAACAATACTCATTAATTTAAAATAATAAAAAAAGAAAAAATTTTAAATCATTTAATTTATACTAAATTTTTGTTCATTTTAAATTAATATTTATTAATTTAAAATTTATAAACTAATTTTTTTAAAAAACCAAATACACATCCCTAAATCCTTAAACATAAACTCTAAACCCTAAATTATAAACCTTATATTTTAAATCCTAAATTCTAACACATAACGTTTCAACCCTAAACCCTCAAGAACATCTCCCAAGTCCAAACCACAAATCTAAAATGTCTTAATCATAACCTAAACTATAAATCCTAAACTACAAATCTTAAACACTTAATACTAAATAAAAAATACTAAATAAATAACTCTTAAACACTAAACCCCCTAAAATCCAACCCTAAGCCTTTTAACTTGCTCATAAATTCTAATCCCTAATTCTAAACTTTAAATCCTTAACCTTTTAAATATAAATCAGAAACCATAAACCATACAACAACAACAACAACAACAATAACAACAATAACAATAATAATAATAAATGTAAGAGTTGTAAAAATGTTGTCAACATTGAAGGGTTAGGGTGCTAAGGAAGAAGGAGATACATCTCTGGTGTTACTTTGTTGTTGGAGCGTGGAAGACTGACAGTGGAGTGACGATAGACAAATTATGATGCTAAACCCACCGTTCCAAACAATAGCGCCCTTCTCCAACCAAAAAACCCAACCTAAACGCTTAATCATCATTAGCAATAACATACGTCGAACTAATTATCTTTTGTCACCATAACAACTTTTTTTTGCAAGACTACTACACTTCAGACTTTGTCTGTGCATGCAATACAATCGATAACATGCTTCCAAATTCCCTTGCATCCACCTTATTTTATCATCTGCCGAAACAATACTAGTTCAACATGGTAGTATTGGCTAACTTATATACCAATAACTAAATCGGGTTGGTCTAGTGGTTAGCTCATTAATCTGCTTAAGCAAGTATCGATGAAGGGAAAAAGAAGGTGTAGCGGCAGCATCAGTTGCAGGGAGCACAGAGACGACGCGACGCATGGAAGAAAAAGGTGCATCGGCGATGCAGTGCGTTGCTTCTTCAGATGGTGGCGGTGGCAGTGAGGTGCGTTGGTGATTGTGTGACAGGGGAGGGAGAGTGAAGCAGCTGCGGTAAAAATAGAGAAAGGTGGAAGGTGAGAGAATAGGATTGTGATGGATAAATGGAATAGAATATTTTTTTGTTTTAGTGAGCCTGGAATGCAGCCATTATTCACGTTGTTCGCACCCCATTATCTACCTAACAGAACTCTTCCAAAAAATAACTATCCTTCTCAAAAGGATTATATGAACTCTAATTGAAAAGAGTATTATGTTGTGTGTAAGTTGTGTTCAAGCATTCTTTTTTTGTCAACGGTGTTTATTCCTCTCGTTCATCACAATATGGATTAATAAATTTTTTAACACTACCTTTTGCTTCCTAAATCCAAAATCAAACTGTGTTCAAACCCAATGCCAAATCTATCCAACTATGGCTTTATTAAGTTTTTCTCATATGACCAAACTAGTTTTTATCTAGCAAGGTAGGAGACCATTCATAACCTGAAGCCCACATTTGGAACCAACAAACACCTTATCCAACAAAAATTTCCCAGCCCATTAGCTTAATTATTATTAGCAACAACTTACACACTAATATAATCAACCCATCGCAGAAAATCAACCTACACTCCACGGCTCCACCCACTGTTGCAGCAGAAGTTGTCTGCGTGTGGACCACACTCACCAACATGCATCACACTCCCCTACTGCCATCTAATTTTAGTACGTGCTGAAAAAATTTACTTTTAGCACCGTAGTATTGACCATTGAAAAAATGCATGTTAGTCCTTGTTAGAAAGGGAGTTAGGAATTAACATAGTATATTTTTTCAATCTTAGAGATGATTATGATTCAATTAAAAAATCAATGACTAATTTAGTACAAATTACTAATCTCAAAGAGTAAAATTGGGTTCAACTCACCAAATTTAGTATACAGTTAATTTCTTACGTATTTTATTTTTGAATGTCATTCTTTTTATGTTTGTGTTTGACTTTCATTCTTTTTTCCAACAGGGCGCAAGCATTGTTAGTCCCAGTATTTAGAACCATTTTAACTCGGTGGTGAAGTAGGGCTTATGTGGATGACAAAAACTTTGTGGTCAAAGATGATTTCTTTGGCAAGATAGAATAAGAGAGAGAAGCTATGGCAAAATAATCTTTAGTTAGAAAGCTAACGAATTTAACACACAAAAATGACTTTATAAAAAGTGACAAGATTACATCATTATAAAACAAATATCTTCCTCTATATAATAGAAAGACAGTATATGATTCAATGGTAGACAAGTGGTGGTGTTCTTTGATGGACAAGTGTTTCTTTACAAAACAACCAAATCGTTTTAAATTTGAAAAGAAATGAAAGTGCATATGATCTGATTATCTTACTATATAAAGGCAAAATGTACCCAACCTAATTATTTTCATTGGAGATCCTGAAAAAAAGAGTTGGGTTGCAAAGCTAAGTACACACACACACACACACACACACACTAGACATGTCTGAGAGCTTTGATAACCTGCATGATGTGAATACAAGGAAGCTTGCTTGGAACTTCAAGGTATAAACCATAAGAGTTTGGGAAGAGCCTAGTAGATTTAACGAGAAAGAGCTTGCTAGCATTGACTTGATTATTCAAGATAGTCAGGTGAATATATTCACTTATTTTGAATCTCCATATGGGTTACTGATAATGTGTTTTTGTCAATGAGATTTATCTTTTAACACTATCATGTTGGATTATACAAAGGGTACCAGAATGCATGCATCAATACCCAAACCCTTAGCTCAAAAGTGGAGTGAAAAAATTGTTCAGTTTTAGTTGTACAACATGTGCAATTTCATTGTTTATGATAAAAAAAATGCATCGTGGGTAATACCCGGAAGATGAATTTTGATATTTTCTCAAAGGACAACTGTAAATCCCTTTCAAAATCCTACATTTCCACTGGAAGTTTTTCATTGACAAGCTGAAGTTATTGGGAAAGAAGATCCTAGGGATTTGGTTACAAGCAAAGGAAAAGAGACAAAATGACTGGCTGTTGTTCTGGAAGATTTAGAGTGCGTGTTCTAACATATTGTGTGTAGTTTTACAAAATCTCCAATGTTCCTTTCATCTAATAAGTTTCTATTATGGTTTGCTAACACAGCAACAATCGAATCGGGTGTGTAATGTTTGGCCACATGGTTGGTCAAATCTTACCACATCTTGAGGAGGATAGGAGTCAAACTACTTATAGTCATGTTACAATTAATAAAAGCAACAAGGTGGAACGGAAAGTCATCAGTGCAGAGTCATTTCAATGTTTTCCAGTTGCACGTCGACCCCTGGATTGAAAGAGATAGTTGGGTTTAGAAACAGGTTAGTTATTCTGATGTAATACACTCGAAGCATGAATAATAATTGGAAATTTGGGAAAAATAGTAAGATTATCTTTTCATTTAATAATTGGAAATTTCAACAACAACGGAATGTATTGTAGTTGATAATGTCTTTTTAACTTTTAACTGATCACATTATTTTAACCTGGAAGATTGCTCAGAGGTACAACATCATCCTCCATGAGGATATAAGTCAGGTTTCATCACGTGGTCCATGGTCAGGTGCTGAAGAGCTGACACAAGGTAATGCTTCAGTGAAAACAATAGAGGACATCCTCAATCAAACAAAGGTGATTAGAAATACAGTTATCGACTTAAAAATGAATTCAATAATTATTGAAAGACTCTTTTAGAGTTCAAATTTATTTGAGAATATATGATCATATAGGAAGGTCCCACTTGGATGATTGTAACTATTGTTTCAATCAATATAAGCAAGAATGATTGGTTTTACAAGTCGTGCAGGAAGTGTTCGAAAAAAGTTAATACTCCTGTTGGCAATAGATATAAATGTGGAAAGTGTGGTCACACACACAGATATGATGCACTAAGGTATATTGTATAAGTCCATTTGACAAAACTCATGCATTCCTATATAGTTTTATTGTTATCATTCTTATATTAAATTAATGAAGGGTTTATGTATGTATTCTGAATATGTGTGTTTTGTGTGCATTCATTTGAAGATTCAAGGTGGAGGTGATAGTTTTTGATGGCACTAGAAGCATCATGTTGCTTTTGTGGGACAAGGAAACAATAATGTTGTGTGGCAAGCACATTGAACAAGTTATGGAGGAGAAGGTGAGTTCAATATTAGGGGATATTAGAAGTAGTTGTTGTATAAAGTTGGTAAAACCTTAACGTGGACCTTGTTCCCATTATCTACCAAAATTTAGGTCTCTACACAAGATGACTATCCACCAACTTTTAACAATATTATGGACAAGAGAGTGCTTTTCAAGCTAAATGTTAAGTTTGGTAATATTAGTCAGTATGATCCAGTGTATACGGTCACGAGGGTATGCGATGATGAAGATATAATTGAAAAGAACACTCCTAAAGAAGTGTCCACTACTCCTACCATTAATAAGAAACTCTTTTTCTATAATATCTCCAATCAAATTTATCCATCCATCCATCAATTATGCTATATATATATATACAGGAAGAGTATTTTACCTATTTTCTTTACTATAAAATCTGAGTAGAGGAATGGTATTTCTATTTTGTTTTATAGAAAAATGGTTGCAACAACTCTATTGATATATTGGGCAGAGTTGTCAACCTTAATACTTATTATGATATGCAACCTTCTTTGGTACATTTTAATACTTTATTTGGAGAAATTTTGGTAATGTTTCATTTGCTAACTACCGTTTAAAGGATGACAATTATGATTTTATATGTTTAGGACAGTCCTCACGAGTGTATATCATCACTAAAGTGCAAGACTCCAGCAAAAAGATCCAACAATAGAGGAAAGGGTGGCTCATCATTTGTGAATGAAATTGAGGAGGAAAGGCAGCTAT
>NC_029792.2:12790077-12802347 GCF_000816755.2 Arachis ipaensis
GACAAAAGGTCTAAGATCCAAATCATTGAAGAGGATAATTGATAGTAATATCAGCATATTGAATATGGAAATTTTAATACAAGTTATGTTCATAGACATGAATTATTTGGAAATTCAACAAGAGACTGATGTTAGAAATGAGAAAAGATTATTATCATGTCATTAAGTACCTTAATGTTGCATAATTAATTTAAATAGTTATTATGTTGGTGGCTATTATGTTGTATGAGTAATATTAATTAACAAGTAATAACACATAGTAATGCATTTTCAAATCCTATCAGAAAAGCATCCTGAAAGGGCAAGCTAACAAAATCAGCAAACAAAATTAGCAAACTCAGCATAACTAAATCAGCAAACAAAATTAACAAACTCAGCATAACCAAATCAGCAAACTCAGCAAACTAAATCAGCAAACAAAATTAGCAAACTCAGCATAACTAAATCAGCAGACTCAGCAAACTCCACAATAAACTCAACAGAGGGGAGTGACGAATTAACTCAGCAAACTACACAACATAACTATAGTATATTTGAAGTGGAGTAACTTGCAACCTAACAAAGAAACTGTGGAACAGAGAATAAAAATATAAAATGCAGATCTGAAAATGAGAGCTATACCGGCCTAAGGTTTTGTTGATCGGATCGCCTTTCTCTCCTCTTAGCTCCTACTCGGTGACGGTAGTGGACCACTGAAATGAGAGCTACACCGACCTAAGGTTTTGTTGATCGGATCGCCTTTCTCTCCTCTTAGCTCCTACTCGGTGACGGTAGCGGACGGGTGACTGAAATGAGAGCTACACCGACCTAAGGTTTTGTTGATCGGATCGCGATTCTCTCTTCTTCACTCCTGGTGAGTTTTGAAAAAATAGTCAATAGTAGAAGAGGATTTTTTTTTGCGGTTAAAATTTAAATTCTATAAATTAATTAATTGGAAAAGTCTGTGGAGTTGACCGCGGGAATAAACATGTGAAGTTGACACTGTGGTGAGCTGTGAGTTGGAGCCTTGGAGGCATGCAAGTAACCTTTAACCACAGCGACGGGGTTGATGAAACAACTGTGAGTATCAACCAGATGATTAAGGTTAGAACGTTAACGGGCTGAACTTTTGACATGCTGATGTTCCAAAGTGATATGCAATGCCAAAAATTTACTAACTTTATAATCATACTAGAATGAGACCTGCGCAATGCGCGGAGAAGTAGATTATTTATACTATATAGTATATTTTAATAAATGTTATATTAAAAATATTTTAGAGAAAATATTATAAATAGATTTTAAATTTATTTATTTTTAAAAAAGATATAAGTTATTTATATTAGAGTTATACAAAACTGTATTTTTCTTTTTTTTTTTTTCATTTTTCGATTTGCATTAATGACTACTCTTTGTCTTTTTGTGGTTTTTTTGTTTGTAAATAATTAAAAGAATAAATGAATGAGAATGAAAAACATATAAAAATGTTACATTAAATTTAAGAAAATTTTGACAATTAGTATGAGAGATTAAGAAATAAAGAGTAGTAAGAGTCTTAATATGTATAAATTGTAGAATTTGAATATTTGTAACTGAAATTTTTATAATTATTATTCTTATGACACTTTTAATGTATGTTTATTGCATTTAATTAGTACTTGATGTTTCAATTGAATAATAATAGATAAGAGTTTTTTGTTTTAAGTTTTTTTAAAATATTTTACTAAATAGTGATTGGTTGATTTTCATCTTTTTATAAGACTCTTTTTGTACTAACCTGAAGTGGAAGCTAAATTAGCACTCCTCTTTGACCGAAGATATTGCTTTCTCCTCATCCTTACTTGTCTAAATAGGATAGATCTAAGTGTTTCAAATAATTGTATTTCTACATTTTCAAAATAGGTATCAAAATCACCTTATGAATCAATTTACAATAAAATAAGAAATGTGCAATAAAATTTATGTTAAACAAACTAAGCTGCATATTCATATGTTGAAGGCACATATCTTCTTGTCTTCCTTTCTTTGAAAGGATTGCTCTCCGCTTCTTTAATCTAGTAATTTTGGGTATTAACTTTTTCCGTCTGTCATTACCACTGCAAATCCTTCTACAACAAAGAGAATAAGACATGGTCAAAGAATGATAATCCATACCAAGTAAATTGTGGAAGCAATACTGTACATGTGGAATAACAATTTGAAAAATAGGAACACATAAATGTAAATTGTAGAAGTACATTAATTTTGGTTGTGACTGTTAGACAAAACCGTTTAAAAAGGAGGAATACATAAACCTGTGCTACTTGCAATTAGTTCACAATTAAAATGTTATTATTCTGTAATTTATGCAATGCGGTTCCGTCGGGGATGGATATCACGATGGACAATTTGTTTTGAGAAAAAATCAATGGCTCATGGGACCGAAAGTGGATGGAGGAAATAGAATCTTGATACGGAAGATGTGCCAAGAGGAAGAGGGTAGAAGTATGAGAAAAGTAATAAAGTCTTTGGTTTTCAGAGCTTTTTAAAAAAAGTTAAGTTGTTGGGTTTTGTTTTTTGTGTTTTTTTTTTATTTGAAAATAAAAGTTGATTTGACAAGATTTGAGTGGTGGATTCTAAAATTTTGCCAAGTAAGCGATAGTGCTGACATGACGTAAGTAGAAGAAGAGAAATAACTTAGAAGTAATATGGATAAACCTATGTATCTACTTTTATATATTAAGAATAGATTGCGAACCTGATTATGATACATTAACTAATGTCCTCAATCAACCTCTATAAACTCAAATGGTTTTCAGGATTAGTATGATGTAAGGATTTGGAAATTTTATGTCTGGAAATGCACCAAAAGTATTGCATAAGCTTTAAGTAATTTTAATGGAAAGTAACTTGAATATGCCCACGAAAATAGGTTAATATTTCCTGGCTCATGGACACCTAAAGTAGTTTGAATTGTAGCTTATACCTTAGTTTAAACTATATCAATAATTTATCAAATCAAATATTGTAGCCCAAATTATATTTTCTACCTTAGCTAAAAAATATCACCCCAAATTAAAGCCTCCAATAAACTACTGTTTCTTTGACCGTAGTATATGTACAATATCGAATTATATCATACATATATTTTTATTATTGAAAAATAGATTGATTATTTTATAGATATTATACAAATATGATAACTCATCGTGTATTATATCCAAAAGATACAAACAAGTCAAATTCAGTTATAATTTGTATTTCACATCATAAAAATAATAGATTTAGCAAATATTAACTATATAATTGAATAGGCTATGAAATACATTAATGTATTAGTGAGGGTTAAAAATTAGGACATGTATGCTGCAATAGTTACCATCCATTGCTATATTTCTAAATGGATGCCATCTTTCATGATAAATGATTTATTTATAGCTAATGAGTTTATTCATATATAGCTAAAAAGATTTATTTATAAGTTTACAAAGCTTAATTGTGGTATCTATCTTCTATCACTAAAATATTGAGAATTATTAGGACATCTATACTGCTATAGTTATCACACATTGCTATATTTCTAATAGATGTCATCTTTCATGATAAAGTTTATTTATAGCTAAAGGATTTATTCATATATAGCTAAATATTTTTTTTGCCTAATCAAATTACAAGTTATTATGTTTATTATTTATATAGATTCAGGTAATTCTAAATTATTCGCTTATTTTCTAGTTCTTTTGTATTGTTTCCATGTGGTTTAAGTACCTTTTAGAGATCTGTTCTTTGCACAGAGAAAATCATAAATAAGCGCTTTAACTTTATGTGCGCAAGAGAAGTAGCAGGAAAAAGTTTGTTGGTATAACTGTAATAGTAGGATTTATCTAATCTCTATTTTAGGAATATTATCTGCAAACTACTATCCTTACAAGAAATGATCTAAGCTGGAGATGGAATGAAGTGATCTGTTGAATAAAAACTATATTGACTTTTGAACATTCAAAAGACAAATAAACACTGAGTCGGTTGACATATTTATCTACTATCATACTCTTCCTATATATATAATGTAGAAATAAGTGAACTAATAAACCAATGAACCAATGAACCAATGAAGTGACCAATTGAATAAAAGCTGTATAGACCTTTGAACATTCAAAAGACAGATAAAGACTGAGTCGGTTGGCATATTTATCCACTATCACACTCTTCCTGTATATATAATGTAGAAATAAGTGAACCAATGAAGATCGGTATATTAAAAGTATCTGAAAATTTAAGTCCTTATAAAGTCAGTGATACACGTTCTGAGTTTAGGTCAAAATATAGATAAATGTGATTAACATTCATGGTTCATCGACACGACAATAGCAGGCTTATGTCTTCATCACAAGAAACCATATAGAAACCGTAAAATGAATGAAGTGTAAACTAAGACAAAAATCATTTTAAAATTTTACAATGTAAAAGAGAGATATGGTCGAATTCAGTTGACAAAATCCTAGATGTATATTAAGGTTGTCATCGATATAATAAAGAAAGCTTAGGTTGTCATCAAAATGTCTTAAGATTGACAACGGCAGAAATGAAACTGATCATACAATAACAAATAGAAAAAGGAGTTTTAAAATATCGAAAAAATAAACTTATTGGGTAGATACAATTAACCTTAATATTATAAAATATCAATTTCATATCAATATTAAGAAAATACGTATCACATTATACATTATTAGAGTAGTATTAAGATGCAAGAGGGACACTATACAGTAGTTGACTAACCACAAAAGTCGTATGTAAAGTGTTGATGTGCATATATTTACTTTCTATCTTTATGCTGTCTACCGATGAAGCTGCAGTGAATCAGAACCAAAAGAAAAAACGAAAAAGTAAAATATCAACCTCATTGGACTTGCAAATAAATATAATATTTGTGACAATTGGAGAAAAATGGGTCAATCATTGAAGTCTAAACAAGGTTAGGAGCATACTTTATTTGTGAAAGAACAACAACTGAGCAATGCAACGCTATGCAAATTCACCAATTGGGCTTTTATGTTTCATTATGCTAAAGTTCTTTACAGTCCACACACAAGTAATATTTAGATGCTAACCAAAAGAAGTTGTACGAGTTTTGGGAAATTTGATTATTTGTTTTGACAGATTTTAAACTGTAAGTCTATTTTGTAGCATAAGTACCTTTTTAAGAACTATATTGACAATAACATGGAACAGGTAATTGCAGCGTACTCTCTATATTGATTCAGCTTTAGATAGAATAAGACCCACTTTTTAAATCCTAATGCCAATTTCAATAACATTATTAGTAATAACGAGTGTAAACATGTTATTAACTCAGTTTTATTCATCTTTAGGGGAAGTAGATAAAGGGTACAATGGATATTATTACAAAAATAATTAATATAAATATTTCGGAGTATATAAATAAATAATTATATAAATAACATTAAGTAATAAGTTTGATTTATCTGTCAAAAGTCAAATTTAGCTAACATTTGTAATACATATCGTTCAAGTGATAGAATATGAAAATATATATTACATAAATCAATAGTTAAGAAGAATTATATGTCTTTTGGATTATTTAAGATATAAACACAAATAGATTATACTTTTAAATAAATTCATCATATAAATATTATAGATTAAGCTTATAAATAAATTAAACATGTACTTTAGGAGTTAGTAATAAATTAAGAAATTATTAATTATAATATTGAAAAGTAAAAAATAATACGGTGTTTATATACACAAGGATTTTGTTGAGAATCTTAAAAATACATGTTCTTAACTGTAATGAATTAACCTTATAAATAATTAAACATGTAATTTAGTTGTTAGTAATAGATCAAAAGAAATATTAATTATATAATTGACCAGAAAAAAACAAGTTGGTGTTTTTTTTAATCTATTATTTATTTACAAACTTAAAAAACTAAAATTTCTATATAAATACACTTAAGTAGTATAGATCAGGACAACGCAAGTTTCTCATGCTTAAAAATCACTCAATTATTTCTTTTATCACCTCAGTTACCCTTTCTTATTTTTAAACTAAGATGAGTGATATTTCACCCAAGAGAGTACCCCTTCCATACCTCGACGATGACTTAGTATGAATGATCTTTGTCAGGACCAATTCCAAAACGGTAGGGAGAGTCTGATGTTGCAATAAGAAATGGAACGGCAAGCTATCAGCTCCATTTTTTTCAGGAAGAACTTCATGCACAACAAAAATAAAAACAAGAGTGCGTTGATTAGCGGTCTATAGCTTGATTTCAATATACCAATAGCTATCAATAACTTTGGCTTTTATTCTTTGGTCGGGTCTGATCACGGTAATGTGTGCATCAAATTTTTCCAAGGTGGCATGAACTCTAGCTTTCTTATCTGGAATCCTCTTGACACGTCAGAGGGTTTTTGTTTTTGATGAGGCAAGGAGGCATTGTTGCCATGCTGTCTCACTCTATGCATTTGGATACTTGGCTAACCATATCGAGTATCGCATGATGCATGTATACAAGAGGCACTATACTGATAAGAATCTTTCATGGAGTTTATACAACTCATTTGAGGATGACTGGAATTATTCTGGTGTTTACACCAGCAATGTGAAAAAATTGGGTCCTAAGTCAATTATTGACGAAGGGGTGGTTTATTGGATAGGATGTGGAGGAGTGGATAATGTGAAACCAATATCCATTGTCACATTCAATCTACAAAGGAAAGTTTTTTCTGAAGCATTAATACCTGATGGTGTTAGGTCAATCTATCATGCTCTTATTTCAATGATAGTGTTAGTTTCATATCACAAAAAAAAATGTTGGTTTCACCAGGCACATCATAATATGCCAACTGATCAAACATGGTCATGATGAGCTCGAATAGAACAAAATGCTTCAGATATCTGGCATTGGTATACCTTACAACCCTTCTTTATTTGATGATAGGGATATAATTTCAGTTATTGATGATAAGAGCAATTATGGAGAGGCAAATGATGCTGAGATAACTAATATCTTTATCTCTTGGTTTAGATATAAGACAACTAAAAGGGAGCATCTCATTCACCATACATGGCATGAAAATGTTTATGTCAAATTAGTCACTATGCACTTGCAAGGATTATATCCAGTTTAAAATAGAAACGCTACAAAGTCATTCACTATGGTTTACATTGAAGCATTTTCTCATTATCTTTTGTTCTTTTGAATTTGATGTTATGTTAGATGTAGTCGCTCTTTGATGTTATGTTAGATGTAGTCGCTCTTTTGTTTGGAAGACATTAGCTTCTGGGTTAAGGTCGGATGGCAAGATCGTGTTGACTGTTGCATCAAGTGACATAGCTTCTTTACTACTACCTGGCGGTAGGACCGCTCACTCCTGATTTGCGATTCCTCTCGACCTTGATGAATTCTCTACTTGCAACATAAAGCAGGGAAGTACTTTGGCTAATTTATTGATCAAAGTTAAGCTTATAATTTTGGATGAAGCTCCCATGGTCAATAAACATTGCATCGAGGCGCTTGACAGAACAATGAGAGACATTTTTAGATTGAAGGACACCAAAACCGAAGAAAAATCGTTTGGAGGAAAGACTATTGTATTTGATGGTGACTTTAATCAAATATTTTCCGTTATACCCAAAAGTAGTAGACAAGAAATTGTTAGTGCAACTATCAATTCCTCATATCTTTGGAATAGTTGTAAGTTACTCACATTGACAAGAAACAAGCGGCTTCAGGCACAGGATGAACATGCACGATCAACCGAGCTAGAAGAGTGTGCTCAATGGATACTCAATATTGGTAATGGTAAATGTGGCAAATCTATTGATGGCCTCAAGAAAGTAAAGATACCAGCGGACATTTTGATCAAGGATTGGGTCGATCCTATTGAGGCTATATGTAATGCAATCTATCCTGAGTTATGTTGTTGTACGGTAACCCAATTTGCAGTGGAAGATCGTGCTATTCTTGCTCCTACATTGCAAATTTTTGATGATATTAACTCATACATGGTGAGTTTGAATCCCTTCGAGGCACAAACATACTATAGCTCTGACAAAACGTGTCCAACTGAGCAAAGCAATGACATACTAGCAAGCATTCACACTCCAGAGTTCTTAAATACAATTAGATGTTCAGGAGTGCTAAATCATGAGCTTACTCTTAAAGTTAGAACACCAATCATGCTTCTAAGGAACATTTATCACTCAATGGGGTTATGTAACGATACACGTTTGGTAATGACAAACCTTGGCAAGCACATAATAGAAGCGAAAAGCATCATAGGCAAAAGGTGCGGTAAGAAGATTTTTATTCCAAGGATGACACTAAGCTCATTTGACCACAGGATTCCATTCAAGTTTCAATGAAGGCAATTTCCTATAATAGTGTCCTATGCGATGACAATTAACAAAAGCCAAGGCCAATCTCTGTCAAAGGTTGGATTGATATTGAAAAAGCCTGTTTTTACACATGGACAGTTGTATGTTGTCGTTTCTAGAGTTACTAATAGAAAGGGTCTCAAGATCTTGTTATGTCATGGTGATTAGATTACCTTAGAGACAAGCAATGTGGTTTACCAAGAAGTCTTCCGAAACATCAAATGATATTCAATATTGTAGGATGTCAGAACTTATGAATTGGTTCACATGTAACATAATTAGAATTACCTTTTATACCAAAAAGTCTATTAGTCTTCTTACTTGAATGATCTTATACCAGATTCATATGCTTTTATAATTATACTAGGATAAGCTAATTGTTTAGTTTATGATCCTCTAATAGGTAATTCTCAGGTACCCAACCAATTAAAGATGTTAACTTTAGTCATACAAGGGTATATTTTCAACACAGATGTTACATTATTTGTTAATTATGTGTTGTATGATCATTTGTTAGTTATTCAGTTAATTCCAAAACACAAATCTTAGTATCACCTGCTAGTTATTTTATGAGTAATTTTCCTAATCAGATGCATGTTTTAAAACTTCAGTTAATGTTATTTTTTTATAAGGTAGTTTATGATATAAGGTGGTTTATGATCTTTATTTATGATTATGTGTTAGATTCACAAATGTAACTTTGCATAACTAAAGACTTTAACTATCAAGTCATTTTTACCAAGCAATGCTTTATTAACTTGTATTATGCTGTATTTTAATCTACGCTCCTTCTTACAATTATAAATGGAGATTGAAATTTTACCTGTAATAATGATAAATATCTAGATGGGCAAACAATATCAAAGATTAGTTGTATATGCATTCCTTTCCAATATAATTTTTCTGAATAAATTTAGATTATATTATATCTCAATAATATAGGGAATAATATGGCAGTGTGTATAAGCTTCAAAAATAGAGTTAATATTATTATATTCATCGTTGATATTTTCAATGTAGTATTCAAGTTAAACTGCACCAATTTGTGAGTGGTTAACCATTTTATATAGAAAAAATAATGAGATATAATATTACATGATGAAACCATTAAAAGGTGATTGTCGAATTATTGAATGAAATTCACCCAAAAGAAAGTTATGCACAATTCAATTTTTGATATTATAGTGATTGTCTTATATTATAAGAAGACTATTATGATTTATGTATCACATTAGCACCTAGTTGTGTAATGTACAAGTGTCTACTTTTTTATTAAGTTACACTTCATTGCAGATAAACTATTGATCCCTAAGTTGTATATAAATCTGGCAAATGGACAACTCACAAGTAAATTTTTATACACAATTAACCATTTTATATGCACATTTATGCTTTCTGTAGATTTTGCCGACATATGTAAACAAATCTTGAGAGATTTTACAATCAACATATCTTATCACAAACTCAGTTCTTTAGAAAAATCGTTGCTTTGTTAATCTGTTACCATTAGTATCACACTTGGTGTACAATTATAGAATGATGTTGTTTTGAGTTCAATTTCATAATTTAAGTTGTCCCATGGAAGGCCAACTTGATGCAATGTAGTACACATATAAGACTTACTCATTTTGAAAAAATATTTTGGATGCAAGGTTTATATTATTTGTATCTTAGCTTCCAAGAGACGATTTAACAATTTAATGCAATTATTTAGGTTGTAAGTAGCCGCCTTAATGAATGCTTACACGTCATTGATAATATCGGCAAATAAACCCCTGCCCACAATCAAAGCCTAATGTGGCATCGTAGAATCTAGGACTCAATTACATGATCTGCTTTCTTTTGCAATTGAATCTATAAAACAAGTTCGGGAAGTTTAAAGTGTTAAATATAACAAGATATGTATTAGATATATAATTTTACGACTAAAATAAAGGAGCCATCACTAAAATATTAATCCACAACACATGCTCAGTATTTCCATTATTACATGTTTAAAATTTTTCTATCCCAAGTCCAATTAATGAACAAAATTATTAGTAAAAAAGAAATCTTATCACAAAACTCTCCTTTACAAACTAAAGGTTCTACAACCTACAAAATAGCGATAACTTGAATGCTATTGAATATATTGTAAGTGATGAACTATTCAATTCAACATTTTCAAATGAATAGATAATGAATACACTTACATTTATTTTAAAACCTTTAACAACTGTAAGGGTGTATTCAATAACACCATATTCATTGTTTAACTTTCTATGTAAATTATTTTTTTTAAATTAGGACTTCAATATATAGCACTGCTAGAAAAATTTAAATTTATGCATGAGAAGCAGAGAATAATTCTCGTATTGATTCATGTCTCATTGCTTTAAATGAATGGACAAATACAAGATGTATATCAATTGGACAATCAAAGAAATATGCCATCACAAAACAGCTTGCAAAGAATAGCAATTTAAACCAATAAATAACAGTAGTCAACTTTAACAAGCATAAAACATAATATGTCAAAATTAGAATTTAACTTTAAAAGGTGAAAATCATTTTCTGATACAAGAGAAAGAGCTCTATCAAGGAAATCAAGCAAGAAATGTAAATTTCCAACTACAAGAATTAAGACAGTATATCATCAATGCAAAAAGAATCAAATCAGCATATACGATATACCACTAGTATTCAATAACTATGAAAAGATTCCTGTTCAACGCAAAATATGACATATCAAATATCAAGTAATACAATTCACGGAAAAAAAATGAAAATAAAAGAAAAGTAGCAGCATGAAATAAAAGGAACAGAAAATATAAAGATTAACAAACCTCGCCCACACTGTACTCCCAGTATTCCTTTTCTTCCATTGTAGCAGATAAATGAGTCAGCGCATCCAATCAAAGAGAATGAACTTCTCCTGGAATTACTTACTTCAACGATTGCCAATAATCTGTGCATGATTTGCAACATCTTCAGTGGTATGCTTACAATCGACACAAGAAGGGAAGTACCAGTTTCCTTCAGGGATCCTTGCAAGTGGAGGATTCAGACAATATGTATGATACTCGGCATCACAAGTATCACATAGTAAGAACCATCATCTTCCCCATCAATCCCACATACTTTATAGACTCCTTCATTTAAAGGAGCTTTAGGAATCTCATTTCTTGATGCAATAAGATCCTCAACTTCTTTTCTCTTTCTGCAATCAAGCATCCTACCCTAGAATACTCCACAAATTTTTCAAAATAAGTGACAATCTGTACCCACGAAATGATTCAAATGCTTTAGTAGAGAAAGCACAATTATCTAAATAAGTAATAAATCGAGTATACACCAAATTAAATAACCAATATTATCTAAATAAAGAAAATAAGTAAATAACACAACACAAAAGAAAGGAAGATGTTCATGGGACATAGAATATACATACCTTTAAGCTTCGCCTATTTAATCTTTAACAAATGAATAATAAAATCCACTCCATCTTAACACCAAGTATCTGGAGGTTACCAAACTAACAAGAGGCATATCTATAGAATTAGGGTATATTGTAAAGAGCTATTATGATTATCAAGGGATCAACCATACAAAAATCTAAAATAGTCCATTTCCTATGGTTGACTTTCTTTATATGGATAGATACAACAACTCTGTTTGGCGATTTTGATAGATAGACATTTATGACCATTAATTAGACACAATAGTGTATGAAGAAAAGTAGTTGGTTTTAAGAATATCTTCTAGGGAAAGTTCCCTTTATTCGTTTTTTATGAATAACAGCAATAGATCAATACAAAGTTGCAAGAACCGAACCAATCACCCTGAAGTGACTGGTTCAATGATTCAACCGGAGTTGAATCGTAATTAGACCAATTTAATTAAATATAATGTAAAATCATTAT
>NC_029792.2:12804826-12824041 GCF_000816755.2 Arachis ipaensis
AGGTTTGTAAAATTCAAAAATTCACAAATTCACAGAATGTTTTGAATATAATTTATTATAAAATAGTCAAAAACAAATTCAAAGTTTATGAATAACGAAAATCCAATAAAGCATAAAGCATTAATTACTAATAAATCAATAAGAGCAACCACTATGTAGCAATTATTAGGCAACAAAAACAACAACCTAGAATGCAAAACAATAATTAAACTGAAAAAATAGCATAGCAAGAAGGCAAGAAACTTGAACAATTAAGGTTTGTAAAATTCAAAAATTCACAAATTCACAGAATGTTTTGAATATAATTTATTATAAAATAGTCAAAAACAAATTCAAAGTTTATGAATAACGAAAATCAAGACAGCAATAAAGCATTAATTACTAATAAATCAATAAGAGCAACCACTATGTAGCAATTATTAGGCAACAAAAACAACAACCTAGAATGCAAAACAATAATTAAACTGAAAAAATAGCATAGCAAGAAGGCAAGAAACAATGAAATTGAACAATTAAATAAAACTAAAGAAGCAAGAATAACCTATAGTTCTACAACATAGCAACTCAGCAACTATCAACGAAATGTGTTCAAAATAAAAAAAAAACAAAACTGAGACTCATGAACCTAATTGAGGCGAGCAACATTGGGAGGGGTGAAATAAGGTCTCCAGGCGACCAAGGCTGAGCTTGGTCGAGGGACAAATCGTAGCTGGAAGTAGCACAGGTGGAGACAAGACGAAGAAATAGATGCTTCAAGAGGGCGATGGAGGAGCTGCGCGGGACGGCCTTGGCTAGTGAAGAGACAGATGACGCCAGACGGATTAGAGGAGGAAGATGCACATGTAAAATAGAGAGACAACACACAACAGAGCCTGGAGCAGAAGAGGACGGCGGCGAGACGCTCTGTCCGTTACATTACCGACAATGACGCACCTTTGGCAGAAGAGAGGCATTCGATGATGGAGAAGGTGGCTGCTATGGCTATTAGGAGTGTGAATTGAATCTGTGAATCATGTATGGGTTATTAGGTAGAGTATTTACCCATTTTGGTTCTCAAAGAATTTCGGACTAGACACTTTAGTCCCCAACTAAAATTAATTACTCGATTGGTCCTTAGCAATTAATTCCATCAGTCACTTAGGTCTTTAGCTCCGTCAACTCTAATGGAAGACAAAATGGTCCCTGACAACTCTAACAGCGGACAAAGTGATCCCTGACAACTCTAACAGGGGACAACATGATCCTTGACCCCTTTGTTCGAAATGACACTGTTCTTCCCTAATTTTCATCATATCTCGCATAACGCTAACATTCATACTCTTCTTTTTCACCTTCACAGTCTTCTTTTCCATCTTTTTTTCCTCTTCTTCAGCTCCAAGATCAAATCATGGTGTAACTGTCACGCGTGTTGCACCTACCTCAACATGTCATGGACCACATACTTTCTAAATCTCTGTGACTGGTACACCCACCTCCTCCACACTTCACCCACCAGATGCATCCACTTCCACATCCTCGATAACAGCATCATATCCAACCCCGACAACATCCACCACACCCTCAAGACCAAGTTCTACAACTACCCCAAGGGCACGCCTTTCTCCACTCTCCGGCAAGCAATATAGATTGTTGGACATTAGGACATCATGAGAAGATTATCCTTTGACATCATATGCTAATTCTCATTTGAAATGGACCTCGAGTGCTTTATTCCTTCTTTTCTGAAGTCCAAGTTGGCAGACAGCTTCCACCTCGCATCTAAGCTATCAGTACAACGAGAAATGTCGACGTTGCCACTCATATGGAAACTGAAGTGATTACTGAATATTGATTCGGAGAAGAAGTTGAAGGAAGCGATTGGAGTAGTGGACAATGTGGTCATGGAGATGATAGGGCAGAAGAGGAGGGAGATGGAAACGACAACGAGGGGTCTTAACAAATCAGACTTACTGTATAGATTTATGGGATCCATCGAAGACAACAAGTACTTGAGAGACATAGTCATTAGTTTTCTGAGTATGAATTGGTTGAGAACAAGTTGAGAATTTTTCTTCTTGTGAAAGTTGAAGTTGCAGAATGTGCATTGTGTAGCTTGAAGTTACAGTGTTAGACTGTTAGTGTTATGCAAGATATTATGTAAATTGGAAGAGAACAGTGTCATTTCTGAACAGAGGAGGTCAGGGACCATTTTGTCCCCTATTAGAGTTGTCAGAGACTATTTTGTCTTTTGTTAGAGTTGACAGCACAAAGGACCTAAGTGACTGACGGAGTTAACTGTTAGGGACCAATTGAGTAATTAATTTTAGTTGGGGACTAAAGTGTCTAGTCCAAAATTCTTTGAGGACCAAAATGGGTATTAAGAGTGTAAATGGATGCTTCAACAGGGCGATGGAGGAGCTGCGCGGGACGGCCTTGGCTAGCAAAGAGACAGATGACGCCAGACAGAGCAGAAGAGGAAGATGCGCATGTAAAATAGAGAGACAACAGAGCCTGGAGCAGAAGAGGACAGCGGCTAGACGCTCTGTTAGTTAGGGGTGTAAGTTACCAAACCGGACCGAAAATTACCGCAAACCGAACCGAAAATTACAACAACCGATTTAAAAACCAAAAAAATCGGTTTTTTTGGTTTTTTCCTGACAAAACCGATCGGTTCGGTTTGGTTTTCGGTTGGCTCGATAGAAACCGAACCAAACCAAACCGAACCGAAGATATGCATCCATTTCAATGTTTTAACCATTTTAACCTTTAACCTAACAACAAAAATCTCCAATCCCTAACCATTTCAATGTTTTACTCTTATTATTTCAGTTTATTGACTATTTTAAACCTCTAATTATTGTGATTCATATTTTACTCATTAGAAATTAAAAACCGAAAAAACCGACCGAACCAAACTGCTGTTGGTTCGGTTCGGTTCGGTTATTGTAAAAGCAGCAAACCGAACGGTTGTGTGCCTGTAGGAACCGAACATATCGGTTCGGTTGGTTTTTGGTCCAAAATCAAACCAAATCGAACCGATAACACCCCTACTATCAGTCACATTACCGACAACAATGGCACCTTTGGCAGAGGAGAGGCGTTCGATGACGGAGAAGGTGGCTGCTATGACTATTAGGAGTGTGAATTGAATCTGTGAATCATGTATGGGTTATTAGGTATTTAGGTTTAGTATTAGACAAGGAGAGTGAGAGATTATCTTTTCCATTACAGCGATGCCCATTTTAAACGTGATTTCCAGAACCAGTCACATAAAAAAACCGAATCGATTCAAATAGTTCACTGATTAACCATCAATTCGATCGGATTTCTACTAGTTTTTTCAAGTGATTTTAAGGTCAATCAAATCGGTCAAATAATACGGTTTCGATTAACCCGTTAAACCAACTGATCCGGAATTATTTTTCATCATCATGGATCAATACATTATACCAAAAAGGCCCAATTACTTATTCAACACAAAAAAATTGAAAAACTACGAGTTTCGAATCAGGGTTTAACAAAAACAATTTCTGAATATATTACATTATCACTGACCAACTCTACGTACCTATTAAGTCCTTATATGACCCGTGATTTGATTTTATTTTTTTGGAATATTTCTAGATAGTTACTGTTCAACTGGTATTAAAAGTATGTACTATTAATTCAATTTGATTGAAATAAATAAATTGATTGTTGTTGTAAATTATTTAATTCATATCCATGGAACAAAAATTTAAATAAAAATTAAATACATATTAAAAAACAAATATAAAAAATCAATTTTGTGTCAGAAAATCTAAAAAAAATATCTGAGACTTCTACACAGTGCGTCCCAATTAATAGTTTTGTAGTTAATTTTTTCACTGAGATTCAATTATATTAATATTATTACATTTTTCATTTTCTATATGATCCTTCGCAGGTATAATTAGTACGTATGGAGTTTATAAAATTGATTAAAAGATGCGCGGGTATTTCACTAGTTTACTATAATATATAGTTCGAAACTCAAAAAGCAACATTTTAATAAAATTGTCTAAGACAATAGTAAAATCGCATCACTAACAAATACTTAAGAAAATAACGGAATATTTGTCATTAAACTTCTCATTACATGAAATAGATTTAATTCACGTATTTATTCATGTATACAATCTCAAACACACAAAATTTTCTTTTTAAAAAAAAAAATTTAATTTAGGATAAATTACTAAAATTGATTCCAATTTTTAATATGTTGACAAAAATATTTTTTATTTTTATTAACAATAAAAATATTTTAACATACAACAAAAAAAACCTTAACCTTAAATATATATTTTCATCATGTTACTTTGTTGACTTCATATTATTGCAATACAAACGCTTTTTCTATTTTATTGCCTTAAATGGAATTTTTATACCAATAATTCACATAAATAATCTCCTATCATTGTTTCTCACATTTTTTCTTTTAGACAAATAAAAAATTCACTTTAATTTTATGCTAATTTTGATATTAATTCAACTAGATAATCAATTAAAATACTAATTAATTATTAGTTAAACTGTAACAAAATCTAAAAAATATTAAAAAAATATGTAATTCATTCTAAAAATTTAATTTTATTACATAGTAGAAAACAAAAATTATCTGAAACTCTAATCACTTTTCTCTCTCACATTTTTCTTTCTTTTTCAGCGTTTTTTTTCGCTGTGTATGCGCTTCCTAATTCCTTTTGCCGTGTATGATTCCCTCCACCGCGCCCTTGTTTCTTTCTGTCGTGCGTGCACTTTCTTCCGTCACGCTATTTTATTTAATTTTAGATATTTCTTTTATTATATTTTGAATATTTCTTTTCTTTTAGCTTTGGATGTTAGGTCGCTGTAGATTTGTTAACTGTTGGATTGAGCTCAAATTTGGACAGTGTATTCCAAATACCTGGTTCTTTGTTTTCACCATTCGGATCTTCAATTTGATGTCTGTAGTTGGAGATATTGGTCACGCACAACAGTTCTGTTTTCACTACAACACAGACGGAGGATTGCGGCGGCCAGTTGGCGTCGGTTCATGTAACCACCACTAAGTTGAAAGATTGCGGCTGTTTGATCGGCGATTTTATTAACCGCAGCAACATTTGATAAATTAGCCTAATACCTGCTAAAGCCTAAAAGATCATTTTAATTTGGGACTTTTCCAGAACCTGTACATTTGAACCTCTCTCAAACACCCTAATCCACAAATCCTCTTTCTCCCACAAACCCTTACCAATCCGTTGTCTTTCATTGCGGCGTCACCATCATCACTCAACGTGACGTCGTCGTCATTGTTGCCACTCTATCTTGGAAGTTGACAATTTTCCGCCGCTTCTTCACCGAAATCGCTGCTCCTTCACCATCCTTCACCAATCGTTGTTTGTTGCCGCTTTGCCATGGCTCCATCGTCTCTTTGTCGTGCTTCCTTTCCGTTATCGAGGACCCTGGTTAGTGTTTTTTCCCTTTTTATATTTTTTCTTTGGTGTGATTTGAAAAAGTAAAATAACAAGAAGCTTGAGAGCACCACTATCAAGAACAAGTTCGCACACTGGACTCTATCGGCGGAACAAGTACTCTGATTCAGAGAGTGTGCCACTTCTGAATCTCACTCATTCTCATCTTAGGTTTCATGGATTTCTCAATTCTAACTTTCATTTTATGCATCTTTTCTTCTCTATCAATATTTTAATAGAAATTTCCACTAACATTTCTTATAACTTCAATTTTACATCTTAAACATATGCTTTTTGCTAGGTTATTGATGATTGGTGCTTTTGATTTTTGGAAATTTGTTTCAGAAACAAATAAAGTTTGCTGCTTGATCATGTGACTTATCAGATGATTTTGGGGGTTGTTGAACTCAAGTTATGTGCTTCAGATTTTTTAACAATTGGTTCACATTACATGCATTTGAAAAAGGTTAGTAAGATTTTTTTGTCTCTCTTTGTCAGTTTTAAGAGCTTTTGTCCTGATGAATAAGTATTGGATGGTAAAGATGCCTTTAATTGGTTTTGATAACACAATTTTATTTGGTGCTCTTTGTGCTTGAAGTTCTTTTCAAAAGAACAATATGTTAAGATTGGTTGTTATGTTGTCTTGAAACTTGGATGGGGATAAAGGGAAGTTTCAAGCTGGTTTCATTTGATAATCGAGAATAGTTATTGATCAAAATTTTTTAGATTAGCCAATTGCATTCCTAAATTTTTTTTTCGTCGCCCTGCACTTCCAGTTTGTGGGTCTTTCTTGCTCACCGTCACTACTCTGTTTCATCCTCTCCTCTTATCTGGTTTGTTCTTCACTCCTTGGGTCTCTAATTTTTTTGCTTTTTAACTTGGATGTCAATTTCAGTTTTTTGATAATTTGTGATGATTATCACTTAACAGTTTCATAATTAATTTTTACCTAATAATACATTTAATTTAATCGCTAATTAAAAATTGGTTGGACTATTAGCGTAGGATAGAGAGCTCCCACAGTCACAGGATACGTGATTTATTATTTGTTGTTTATGCTTTATTTTGGTGTTTTTTATGTTTAGTTCTACCAATTGTTTATGAAGTTGTTTGTTTAGTCTTTATAGCATTTGATATCTTTAGTGTTGATAAAAACAAAGCACAATCATGCCACTTTTAGCTTGTTCACACCAGTCATGGCACTAATTTGATTTTGATTTTGATTTTGATTTATGAGTTCTGCAATTGTTGCTTTAACATTGCTGCCTCCTTTTGCCAAAACTAGATAATAGTAACTAATGAAAAAGGTCTTAGATGTTAAAGGGCCATGATGATAACACAAAGTATTGAGGTCTGGAAGGTTACTCTTAACACACAAAGTATTGAGGATGATCCAGAATGTGGAAAGCTTGCTAACTTTGTAACCTTAACTAATTACAGGTACATTTGATTTCTAGTGTTTTTATTCATTTTAACTTTTTTTCTAGTTAATTTGTTGCTTGCAAAAATATCTCATGCAATTGGCTGATGCTCAATTGTTTACAATGATTTTCTACTTAAAAAAATTCTTTATGCTATTTCACTTTTCAAATTGATTAACCTTACACTTTGTTAATCATGAAATCCTATTGAGTTATTTCATTTATGAATTTTGTTTCTTGTGTTAGCAATACTTCAAAAGAATGTCCCATCCCTCTCATTTTCTCTTCTGTTTTCTCTCACAAGTTATGCATAAAGAAAAATAAAATTGAAGAAAACTATTATTTTATACAAAAGCAGCAACCTACTAATTAAGCAAGAAAATCAGGGGTTCCCCATCCCTCTTTGCTTGCTCTGCTTCTCCAGCGGCACAAGAAGAGGGAGGAAGTTCAGCTTCAAAAGGAAATAAAAAAAAAGAAACAATTAATCTCTATTTTGTTCTTCTAATGATATGACTCTCTATATAAGCCATAAACTTTGCCCCAAACACGCCATGTTCCTTGGCTTCTCTATTCACACAACACCATTTGGTACATCCCATATATACTCTTTTTCCTTTTTAAGTAAACGTCACATTAATTAGATAACATGAATTATCATTTGCTTAATTAAGTTTTGGAGCTGTTGACTCTAAAATAAGGCGTTGCACTACTACTATGCATTTTTCCCTTTTTCTGCATGCTAATAATTGCAATGTTTGTGGATCTTTGAATTTTTTACAGGCTATTGATTTTAGTATTAATAAGCGTGTCGTGTGGGGATTAATATTCAATGAATCAGCGTGTGAGTGATGAGGTAATGGCAGAAGTTACAGCAGAAACAAGAAAAGAGTATTACTAGGTGGGTGTTACTTTGTCCTTGACATAGTAAGAGTATTACTAGGTGGGTGTTAGAGAAAATTTAGAAATATTTATTTGTTTATTTTTTTCTTTTAAGGATGACATACGTCCATCTCTTGTTACATGGTTTAACTTCTAGCATTAGTCTTATGCTCTCATATTTATCATAAACCTAAACAATTTGAATTATTATTTAATAAAAGAAGAATTTCATTAAGATGAGGAAAATGATAACATAAAATAGTAGATAGGAGTTGGATCAAGGTTTATCGTAATGACGATTTTGTTATTGTGTTATTAATTTGTGCTTTGCGTTGAGCTATCTTTGTGCATTACGCAATGTATCTTCTCATTGTTTATATTGACTAATATGAGGTACTTTTCGTTGCAGTGTGTTGGTTTGGAGCTAATGAATATGAAAAAGGAGCTTATTTATTGATTTGTCAAAGTGATTAATACATCAATGCAAGATTATTTTATTGTTAGTTTAAAGGTGAATATTACTATGACCTCAAATGGATTCAATTTGTACTCAAACATTGTAATTAGATTTTATGATCAATTATTGATTATTATGTTTATCTTCTAATATTAGTTAAGTTCATCGCATATATATTAATAATATTAAGTGTATTTTCTAATGTAAATATCTTAAATTTGATCAATCATTATGTAAAAGGAAATAGGAGTATGACAAGAAAAGGGTCAAGAGCGTGTAATATTACCACGGTTTTAGAATCACTCGCATTTGCCGGCGGTTTTTTGGACGATGGCCGCGAAATATTGATTTAGTGACGGTTATACCGGCGGTTACTAAAAACCGCCACCAAACTTAGTGCCGGCACCAATATCCTTGGCGGTAAGAAAAAAACCGCCGCCATTAGGCGCCTCCATTGTAGTGTTTTGTGGTATTTTCATCTTCTTGTTCTTGTTTTGTAAGTTTTGAGTTTAGGTTGTTTGGCTTGTTGTATGCACGTTTTGTGCAATAATTTATGACTCTATTCTATCCTTTTTTTCATCATAGTAAAGTTATTTCCTAGTCTTAGTGACTCGTGATTTTTACTTCTCACATTGAAAAAATTTTTTACGTTAAAAATCTCGGTATGTTAATTTGCCTCTAATTTTTTATTTATGTGATTTTTTTGCTACTATTGAGTACTATTGTACTGCTATTACTACTGTTGTGAATGGTATTGTTGTTTCTCTAATTCTTAGAAGTAAGAAATTATGTGTTTTATTCCTATCACTTCTATAATTTGATGAGATCTTATATTTCTTGAGTATCATTTAATTTTCTTTATTTTAATGCCTTGTTTGGAAAGAAAGTCATATCTAGCTCTCAAATGCTATCATGATTAGTGTTCACCCTTTAGTCCTTTACACAAAATAGGTTTTTATAGGTTTAATTAGACTTAATCCTTTCTTAAGATATATTCGCTTCTTTGTATATATCATCCTTTATTAAATCCATACTTTTGTGTAAATAGAGAAGCTTACACCGTCAAACTATTTATTTGTCCATGTGCATGGATCTCATAATAATTTACCTCGCCAATGACATTGAATGAGAAGTAGCTTTGCTTAGTTATTTTCTCTTATCATAATAATGAGTGTCATTTTCCATGCCTACTTTGGGGTTTAACAAGTCAAATTTAACCAACAAAGTTTTTCACTTTCGGCTAAAAGAAACATATACTACGGTAAATGATCGGATCCATTATATTAATTGAGTTTCAAAAGAGAAATTAAGCTTTTTTTGATATTCGAAAATCCTTCGTGGGTTCTCGTCAAGGGTGTTTGAACCTGGACCTAGATTTTGTTGAGGGGTACGGTCACTAACTACTTTATTTCATTGAATTGTTTTATGGTCACGACTTTATATATATGTTCTCTACTTTTTGACAATAAGCTTAGTTAATTATTATTATAATTGCGTGGTACATTCTTTTTTATTTCTCCTTATTATGATGAAGTTAACCCGTTTGTAGTTAACAACATAGTTCAATAAACTGAGAATAAGAACCTTTTTTAGGAAACCAGCATTTTCTCGGTTCATTTTCGTTCCATAAAGTTAAAATCCATTTTTTTTTTGGGGGAAGCATTGTTGTTTAAGGGTATTAATGATTAAACAAAATAATGCAATGTAAGCTTCCTTTTCAGTATAACGAATGCTAAATCAAGTGGAACATATTACTTATTATCTTTTTTTATTTAACCATCTTATAATGGGGCAACTAGTGCTACATCCCAGCTTATTTTAACACGTATGTACATGAATGTGTGTTATTTTTCAAACAATAATTATTTAAAAACGATTTGTTGTGATACTTAGTTGTTAAGTCTTGTTAAACATCTAAGGATTTTTATCAATCAAATTTCAACTCTAACAAAAACCGCATCTGCATGTGAAATTAGACACTTTTTTTTCCGTAAAAAATAGCGCCAAAATTTTTTTGACACATAAATTTTTTAATTTTGACACAAAAAATTTTTAATTTTGACACTAAATATTTTTAAGATTTTGAGTGGTGTGTTTTTCCTTTGAAAGTTTTTATGTTTATTGTCCAAAAAGTTGCATAACTTTTTTGTTCTTTTTTATTTGATTTTTTCTTTTTTTTTTAATTCTTTTTAAAGGATAAAAAAATAAGAATTAAGTGAGTGTGAAACAAAAAGAACTATGAAATAAGAAGGAGGAGTTGTTGGAATAAACTATTTCATTAATCCAGATCATTCATATTAAATCACAAAAAATATATCACAATGCGGAAGCGTATCTTTACTCATAGAAATAAAAAATTGATAGAAGGATTGTCTCAGTCTTGTGACTATTTTGATCTTCCTCAACCAAAGCCTTCTGTATCCCTAATAGGGTTGAATTGTGACTCTTCTGATGGGGAAAGAGCGACGAAAGCGGCTTTGGTATATTGGGAACCGAAACCCTGAAGGCACAATTTATATTTGAGCATGGCACCCATTAAGCCCTAAAACCCAAATAAAATAGTATTTAAAGTCCAAAAGATAATATATCTAAAATCCAAAAGATAATTATCTAAAAAACAAAAAATAATATCTGGTTTTATTCTCATTTAATTCCAAATCAAAAGTAATTATAACTTATTCAATTTAACATTTATGACAATAAATGAGATTACCATTATATAAGTCATTTAATTTTTTTTTACCAAATATAAGTTAATTTTATTTCTTTAAAAAAGAAACAACAGTGTCCAAAGAGGGACAAAAAGAAGCAATTGGGTATTCCCACTAGTTATAACGCAAACGAAAACACATGACTAAAGAGATAAAGGAACAAAACATAAAGATATATGCTTAATCCATAGCTTCAGATCAGCGGTACCATGACACTGCCTCATCGATCTCCTTTACCGTCGACTTCTTTCCTTCAAAAACTTCTCTATTTCGAGTTTTCCAGAGTTCCCAACAAACAGCCATAATTCGAGCCAACTTATTGACTTCGCCCTGGCTACTAGTGGTGACCCACAGCCACCACGATGCGAAGTCAGGAGACCCATTTCGAGCAACAGTCCTATCGGTGAAAAGGGAATTCCAAACTGCTACAGCAGGGCCACACCGGTGGAGATAGTGAGTGATTGTTTCATTTTCTAGTTTGCATCTTGGACATAGGGGCGAGGTGTTTGAAAATCTGCAGTGGATAAGATTCATCACAGGTAATCTTTCATGAATTGCTATCCATGTAAATAACTGTAGCTTGGTTTGAATTTTCAATCCACAAATCTGCTTTCAAATTTTCTGATTTTGCAACAAAGGGGGAAGTTGCTCTGTTGAAACATGATAGAAACCGTAAGCTATCGTATACCCGGTAGAACATTATATTGCTTTCGTTTATTCCAGATCCACTGAAGCTTGTCAATACCATTAGCATTCAGCAGGGTGGAGAGGATACGAGTTGCTGTCTCCAGAGGAAAAGATTCTTCTATCTACTCTTGCTTCCATTGGCGATCCACTATAAGTAAATCCTTGACCCAGTAAATTCTGGTTTATGTGTTGTTGCTGCAATTAGGAATAAATGGATATGGGGGAGGTAACCAAGGGTCATGCCATATTTGAACATTGGAACCCGAACCTATGCTCCAGCTAATTCCTTTTTTTATAACCTTTCTTCCTTCTAAAAGACTTTGCCAATCCCAAGAAGGCTGTGAACCCTTATCCGTTGTCAGTGTGGCTGCATAATGAAAGTATTTCCCTTTTAGAATTCTGGATAGTAGAGCATTTGGGTTGATAGTGACCCTCCAAAATTGCTTCCCCAGTAGTGCCAAATTATGTGCTTTTAGGTCTTTAATACCCAGTCCTCCTTCTTTCTTAGGCCTCGACATCATATCCCAGCTAATCCATGCCATTTTGCGCTCTGAACCTTTTTTACCCCACCAGAATTACATCAATATCCGATGAATCTCCTCCAATAATGAACCTAGTAGTCGAAAACAAGATAGAGTATACACCGGAATTGCTTCACCAACTGCTTTAATGAGTACATGCCTTCCACTTGCTGATAGGAGCTTTCTTTTCCACACTTGGACCCTCTTCTGAACTTTATCCTTAATGGCTCCAAAAGTTGTCCTCTTTGATTGTTGGACCACTGATGGCAGCCCCAGGTATTTATCCTGGGCACCCACAGGTCTAATATTAAGAGTAGTTGCCAATTCTTGTCAAGTATTGGTAGGTGTGTTTTGACTGTGTCATTTCTCTAGCATCTGAAATCTTTGGAATTAAGCATATTTTAGTATAATTGAAACCTTTAAGTATCCGTCTGCCACCAAAGAAGCTAGCCACTGCTTTAAACACATCTCCTCTTATAATATCCCAATAGCATTGAAAAAGTTTTTCTATGAATTCATCATCTCCAGGGATGCTTTGAGCACAAACAGAGAAGGTAGCTCTCTTTGTTTCCTCAATAGTCACCGGTCTTACCAATCTTCGGTTCATAGAAGCTGTAACCAAAGGGTTGAACTCATCAAAGAGGTAACTCGGTTCCTCCGGATTCGTAGTTGAAAAAAGGTCTTTAAAATAAGTCTCAGCTACCTTAGCAATGCTCTCAGGGTCTGAAGCCATCTCACCATTAGTGGTGGTCAATCCCCAGATTTTGTTTTTCAGGTTCCTAACTTGACATTTTTGGTGAAAATACCTCGTGTTTTTGTCACCTTCTTTCAACCATTTACACCTGCACTTCTCCCTTCAATACCTCTCCTCCTTGTTATGTTCATCCTCCAATTTATTCTCCAGTTCAATCAACTCTATACCCTCATGAATGCCTTCTTCCCGAAACTGGTCTATTTTAACCGAAATATCAGCAATTTCCTTCCTTGAATTGTGTCTACCTTGATGATGCCATAGGACTAATCGTTGGTGACATATCTTTAGTTTTTTATCTAAAGAAAACATAGGAGAACCATGGAATTCTGTTTTTCAAGCCTCGATAATAATCTACCTAACCTCCTCTACTTCGCACCAACGAGCTTGGAATTTGAATCTTCTCTTGGTGGTCTAATTTGGTGGATCAGATTCTAGCAATAATGGGGAATGATCAGAACCATTTTCAGTCAATCTTTTTACCACTGCTGAAGTATAAGCATTTCTCCACACTTGTCCTGTCATGAATCGGTCAATTCTATCCCTTGTTAGTTCCTCTCCACGCCTCCTATTAAACCAGGTGTAAGAATCGCGAATTAATTAACCGATTAATTAATGATTAAATAATAATAATTTAATTATCTGAATTAGGTTCAAAATTTTAGAATATTAATTAAAAAAATATAAATATGATATTTAGACTCAGTAGATTTTTCTGAGTTAGAAAATATAATTTTCTTCAGAAAATTGCATAAAAATGCGTACCGGTAAATGAACTGGCAGTACTGGTTTGAGTCTGTCTGGTATTGTGCGAGAATAATTAAAAATAGTAGAAAACCTTAGAAAAATATTTAGAATTGAAAATCGGGCTTGGGCCAAACGGACTAAAAACGTTAACTGGTTGGACCGGATCCAAGTTGGGCCCAAGCCCAACATATAAAAACACATTAATGACCCCCTTTCAGCCACCATAACCATTAGGGAGTGAGAGTTGCAGCTGAAGTGAGAAGAGAGGAAGGGGTTTCAAAAATACTATTCATTCCTCACTTCCGGTGGACATATCTCGAGTTACGGTGCTCCGATTTGCGTGCCGTCAGCTGCTACGTGAAGCTCTCACTGAGCCCGTTACTTCTAGCTAAGCCTTGTGGTAAGCTTGTCGAAATTTCCTGCCCAGTTTCCTGCCCTTGTGAAATTCAAAAATTTGATTTTTGTTTTGAGTGAAATCTTGTGATTTTTGGTGTTTAGGTACACTCTAACACTTGATTCCTATTGGGTTTTGACCCAACCACATTTGGTAAGGTGAGTATGCTTGATCTCTTGTGTTTTTGTGTATATATAAAACCCTAGGTTTGATTTATGGAATTTGTGTAATTTCTAGCTTGAATTGGTGTTGTGTGGAAAATGTTGGTGACTTGAAAGTGGACTTGGTGGCTTGATTGAGTTTGAGAGCTCGTGGAAGCTTGGTGGAGGTCAATTTGGTGATTTTGTGTATATTGAAAATCAGCCAAGGTATGGTTTCAATTTCCTCTATGTAATATATAATATTTCTAGACACTTAGGCTAGTGACCCATAGGATAGGTTTGGATTGAATTGATTGTTGGATTTGATGATGCATGATGATGGTGTTAACTTGATAATGTGTGATGATGTTAATGCTTGTGATGGTTTTGATATGTTGAAATGAGAATTATGATGATGCATGATAGATAAAGCTTGTGAGTAGCAGGAATTGGTGTAAGTGTGTAATATTGAATGTTGATATGTAAAAAATGAAATTTGTGGGGTGATAGAGGTGGAATTGATGGATATAGGATTAGAATGGTTGAAATATGATGGAAAGATAAAGTATAATGCTTGGTACTGTTGTATGATGAGATGGAATAGGCATGAGTTGGTTTTGGTTATGAATCTTTAGGAATGGAGAATTTGTAAACTTTTGTAAAAATGAAATTTTGATGAACTTCAATGGATCATATCTTGAGCTACCGTTTTTAAAATTTAATGCATTTTATATCAAATGAAAGATAATTTAACAAGCTTTAAAATGGTTTAAATTTTGTGAAAATCTGAATTTTGTAGAAAAAGATATGATCGTTGAAAGTTGGTGTCTGAAATCTGAATTCTGTGAATGCTGCAGAATTTGTGATTTCTGGTTTGTGTGCGCACGCACACCCTGTGGATTTTTTAAAATGTGTGCACGCACACATGGGGATATGGCTGTTGTTGGGAGCGCTAGCACGCTCTGTACGCACACACAACCAACGAAGTTTTGTAAGCTGTGTGCATGCACACGCTGGAAGGTGCACTCTGTTGAGGCCGTTCGCACGCATTGTGCGAACGAGAAAAATGAAAATTTTTACTCCTGTGTGTACGCACACCTCTATGCGTACGCACACTTCTTGAAAATCTTCCTGGGCGTGCGTACGCACACTTTTATGCATATGCACACTGCCTTCTTTTTCAATAAAAACCTTGTTTTCAACTGTTTCACCTTCCCGACAAGCTTGTAAACTTCCGTGACACTTATATAGGACTCTTTGGCTTGTTTTTGGGTGTCAAAACATAGAAAAGGTCCTAGGCGATCTAATTCGGTAATTATGGTAAAAAGTTAGTGAACGGAAGCTTAGGTTTCTGGAGTACTGATGATAGTTTTGGTTGAGTGAGAAGGCGGCATATGGTATTGGTGATTATTGATAATGAATTGTGAAAGTAGTGAATTGATGAGTTCTGAATGAATTGTGAAAGTGGTGGACTAATGAGTACTGAATGAATTGTGGAAGTGGTAAACTACGGAGTACTGAATGAAATGATTTTGAAAACCACTAATGTAATATTTTGATGAGATTGTTGAGACGCTACGCGCCTGGTAGGGACGGCGGTTAATCCCGCCTATCGAGGTTGTGGCGACGGCATAAGGGCGGTGGTTAGTCCCACTTACGTTGAGATATGAGGTCTGTGCAGAGTATCCCGCTCACATCCTTTTGGAATCACAAGAGTGCGCGCGGGCACTATATCCCTGGACCGTGAACCGGGCACGATATCACCGAGGGTACCCATTTTATTCGTGACCGAAAGGCAACATCCCGGAGGGATGTGTCGGGTTGGCAGTTGAACCGACAATGTGATATCACAGTCAGTAGGATAGACATTCATCATGTGCATATTCTATCTGTTTGCTTGCTTTGCCAACTTGTATTGTTTGCCTACTTGTATAACATGCCTAATTGCCTATTTGAATTACTTCATATACATGCTTATACTTATGTTTTACTTGCATTGTATTAATTGTGCTTTCTACTGGGATTGAGGAGGTTCGGAAGGCGGTGGCGATGAAATCGCATGGAGGATAGGTTGGTGAAGGCTGTGGGACAGCGGAGAGTTGTTAGTTTAGAAATCCACTAAGTTAGATTACTCCCTTTATTATATTATGGTTTAAGTTATACTTTGTTGTTGCTTTTTCAGATGCAGGTCGCAACCCACCTCGGTGAGTTGCTTAATGGTGACAGAGCGGAGGACCTTTATCATGTTTTGGAGTCTTTTGATTTATTTTCATTAGTACTCTCACTTTTGTATATATTTTTACCTAGAGGCTTACTTTGAGAGAAAAACTTGTATAAGCTGTTTGACTTTCTAATCTCTGTATGTCTGTATATAACTAACCGGCTTAAACTCCGCAAGCGACGACTAGATCCTTATAGCTATTATCTTTTGATATATCTACACACACACGCACGCATGCACGCACGCGCGCGCGCGCGCACACACACATACACACACACACACACACACACATATATATATATGTCGATATCTGTATGTATATCTTGTGCCTCGTTTAGTGTAGTTTCGTGAGTACATTTTACGCTTTTCAAACCCTGTTTTTGAGCTAAATTCTTCATCGGGCTTCTAGAATATATTATTTCTTTCTACATAATACGTATAAGCCTTAGAATTGTCGTAACCTTTGATTAACCTTTGCTTTACAGCATGAGGTAAGATTTAGGGTAATTAGAGTATTACACCAGGTATACGGCTGGCCCATCATCCCAAGATCCATCAATCTATTATCATTAATGAAACCATTGAAATTATCCACGGAAGCCGACGTGCGAAGATTGCCCCCTTTCTTCTCATATTGACTTCTTATAGCATTGAAATCACCCATGATAATGAGGTTATCCTCAAATTGTAGTAGTTGGCCAGATAGATCCTCATATTGTTAAACCCAGATTTGCTCATTAGTATTGAGATACACCCCGACTAGCCCCCAAACCAGATTTTTGCCTTCACCCTTAATTGAAGCAACAATAGCGTAAGAAGTTGTTGTTAATATCCTCACTTCCATATAATCCTTCCATGCTAAGACAATGCCCCCTGCTAATCCACTTGGGTCTACAATGGTGAAACTTGAATATCTACAAGATCTGAATTTTCGCTCAACATTTCGAGATTGATTTTTAGTTTTACAGAGAAAAACCAACTCGGGGGAGTGGGATTGGCACATCTCTTTGAGATTGTGGACTGTCAGGGGTCTCTCCAAATCTTGACAATTCCACATGAGGATCCTCATGGTGATGTGGGTGCCATGGTGTGGCTGGCACCCTCTACCATCTCCAAATCAAATGTATTCTTTGCCCCTACTTCCTCATTGTCTCAAATCATTTCAACATCGTCCTCTGCCCTCCTTTTACTCCCAACGACTTGTTTCAAGCCTCCATCCCATGTTCTGGCCATTTGCTTAAATTTCTTAAACTTTCTTGTGCAGTCTATACGGTTAGCAATTTCAGGAAGCCTTTCCGCACTTGCATCACCTGTGATGGTTAGTAAAGTTCTATCTGGCTCCCTTGACAGCCCTTTGCTGATTTCAAACAAATCTGAATTTTCATTCTGCATCCAATTGTTTTCCTTGTTAATCTCACTCCTCTCTGTATCTGTCATATTCTTTTTATTCAAAGAACCTGGCTTATCATTAACCTTCAAGTTTAGTCCCATCAGCCCTTCAATGAGACACTCTGGTACTGGTTTCTTACAGCGTTGCATTTGAGAGTTGGTAGCGTTTTGCCTCCCTGTTTGCTTGTGACTCTCCCTTATTTCTACCCTTATTCCAATTTGGTCAGCCCTTGCCCAATCTCCAATTTTATCTTCCTGCAATTGGTTATCCTTCATATCCTCCATAGCTCTTATACAATTTCTGAAATCGTGTCCAATTTTCGCACAATAAGAGCATACTGTCCCCATCCGCTCATACCGAACGACTATCGTAACTGGGTTTTTATCAGGGCCTGCCAGCCTAAGAGATTATTTTATTGATCTGCTATCCTCCATCTCTACCCTTGCTTTGATAATTCTAGACTCTTTTCCTTTCATATCGAATAAACCCACTTCCATTACCTTACCAATACCAGCCCCTAATTTAAGTGCAACCTCTAGGGTTTTGAAGGACTCTGGCACTCCCCAGAACTGTGTCCATATCGGTAGTGATTTGATTAATTGATCTTCCATATGTACTCCTTCTCTCCATTGTTAAACAAACAAGGCGTAATCCTTGAATAACCATGGTGCACCCTTTTCAATCCTCATCACATCCCATTCCTTATAAAAAAAGAATTGAAAATTGTTACCTCCGATTTCAGTGACCCGAAACCCCTCTGAACGTCCCCAAATTGCTCTCAGCGCTTCTTCCATTGTTCCTACTGAAAATTATTTATCAGCAAAAAGCCTCCCGATCAGGCTATTTATGCGAGTGCTAATACCGCCTCTTATGTCCTCCTCCTCCAATTGGATCAGCTTATCAGTTTCCTCATCATTCCCTTGTCCCCTTATATCAGCCATTCTCCTATGAAAGTAAGAAAGCACCTCTCGCAGTGAACTGTCTTCTATGTTTGTTATGAATTGAGCACTGAAAAGACGTTGACTTTGACGACACTGAGACTCTATTTCAGTAAAACCCTAGCAGAGCATGTTAACCCTAGCAGAGTATGTTAACCTTGACAGCACAATGTTACATATAAGTCATTTAATTTGAAATAGCATAATTTGTGATTATAATTAATATATGTATTGCCCACAAACAAATTAGGAAATAAAAATAATTTTCTAACAAGAATTGTTTGCGAAAAAAATATAAAATAGAAAACTAGCGCCGAAATCGCTTAACCGCGACACTGAAATTTTTTAATTTTGACACTGAAATTTTTAAATCGTGACACATAAAATAAAATGTTGTAATTTTTTTTTGCTTCTTCTTCTTTCTTCATGCAGAATTTCTGTGTTTTTATTTATAAAGTTATGTGTTTTTTTTCCAAATTTTTTGTGTTTATTATAAAAAAGGATAAAC
>NC_029792.2:12824206-12825008 GCF_000816755.2 Arachis ipaensis
GTGTTATTTGAAAAAATTATAAAATATAAAAATAACATCAAATTTTTTTAACTGTAATATAGAACTTTTTTAATGTTGACACTAAAATTTCTTAAACGTGACACATAAAATAGAATGTTGCAGTTTTTTCTTATTCTTTTTGGAAGAAAAAGAAGACGACAATGACGACAACGTTGAAGAAGAATTGTCCAAAAGAAAATGGCATGCATATATATAAAACAAAATGCTACATTTTTTCTTATTCTTCTTTAGAAGAAAAAGAAAACGATGAGAATGATGATGACGATAACATTGAAAAAGAATTATGCAGAAGGAGGAGGAAAAGAAGAAGAAGGTAATGATAATGAAGAAGGAAGATGATGAGAAAGGGAAGGTGGAAGAAGAGGAGATGATAATAATGATGATGATAATCAAGGAACAGAAGAAAAAAAAAGAAGAGATGAAAAAAAAAGAAAAACGTACAAAAAAAAATGTGCATAAATTTAATTTAGTTGGATTTGATTAAAAAAATAATTATTTAATATTTTTAGTTATTATACCAGTATTTGGTATTTATAATTGTTAGGTTTGATTCGGTTAAGCTTTTTTTCAAGAGAGAATTATTTTTTTCTAAAAGCACAAGTATCTTATAGTAAATAAATAGAAAAACTTTGTGTTTGTATTTATCGTTTTTAAAAATATTTAAAAAATATTTTTTAATTTTTATTTTTAATTATTAAATTAAAAAATTTAATATAATTTTATATATAAATAAATATATAAATTTATTTTTATATATCTATTATAATTATTTAAATTTTAA
>NC_029792.2:12825255-12827951 GCF_000816755.2 Arachis ipaensis
TTCAATATATAATTTTAAATTTAATAATTTTTAAACTAACAAAATTCAAAATTTTATAATTTCTTATAATAATTTATCTATAATTTTTAGTTAAAAGTTCACAAACAAGTTCAAATATCAAAATTTAATATTAAAACTAAAAAAATAAGAAAATTCAATTAAGCAAGAGAATCAAATTTAAAATGCACCAAACCCGCAATTTAATTTTTTGAAAAATTTTCAATTTAATTTTATTCTATACATATATTCACTTATATTTGTATAAGTCTAACATACTTCAAATATAATTAACAAAAACCATAACTATCTACAATTTTATATACCATTATAAGAGTTATACATATGTGAAATATGAATTAAATATATTTATAGTAATAAATATAATTTCAGGCAACTAACATACATTTTATTAATAGAATAAAAAAAGTAAAATCACAACAAAAGACCGAATACGAATATTTAACAAACAATTCTCGATATTTTTCACTTGACTTAACTCCAAGAGTAGTAACCATACAGTTCAATACCTACTGCCAAAGATGTAACTGCGTGTCACCCAGCACCGCCGACAACCGCAATGCCTACCCTTGCTACGCTTCTCTCACTTCCAAAGGAGGAAAACAGAAGTGCCCTTGAATGTGAATCATGAATGAGTGTGGTGGCTATTCAATATTCATCTATGTGCAAGCATGCATGTAGTTATTAGTTCAATAATATAATGCAGAGTTTATAGTATGAATTACCATCATATGATTGGGAAAAAAAAATCAAATAAGATTAATTAAGCACATAATTCATGAGATCAGTTTTAATAGTTTTAATATCTGATGACAAATTTTAATGGTGTCGAAGTCTCAAATTTTAATGGTGTCGAAGTCTCATTTGAAACAAAGTCAGAATATCTTGCCAGCTAAGATAAAAGTTGTCCAGTCTTTTATATGTCCTCAAGACTATAACATCATTGCTTGACTATTTGAAGCATGCACAACTTGATAAAAATATTCTAATACAAAAATATAATAGATAGAATAAAAATTTAATTTTTCTCCCAAGATATTCAATTATTCAAAGATTCAACACTATGTGTATATATAAAAAAACAGAACCATCAATTTCACATTTAAACATGCATTCATAATTTAGAGAAAATAAAACATAGCAAGTGCATTATATATTAGATATATTGAACATTGAGAAATACATGATAAATTTCAAATTAAAGTAACACAAAATATTGATGTAATACATATTCATAGCTCTCCATGAATTAAGAGAGCAGACAATTACTTCTGTGACTTCTTCCATAAAATTCGAATCTTCTTAAGCATGTTCTATATTTCTTTTTCTAAAATTCTTAAATATAATTCCAGATAACTAATATGTATTTTAATAATAGACAAAGTAGAGAAAGTCTAGGGGCTAACAATTTTTGTGTTTTGTGGCCAGTATTTAACCATCAAAAGAAAAGTGAGTGATTTTCCATCATTGGATATAATCTCACACCATTAAAAATACTATTGATAGCCAATTGATAATTACAAAACACAAAAGTTACTGGCCCCTAGCACTCCTCTATTATTATTCCGTCAAAATTTTGATAACTTGCAAATCAACATGCATATTGATAATATGTATATTTTTATTAGGGATAAGTACTTTTTTCGTCCCCAAGGTCTGGGTCAAAATTAAAATCGTCTCCGACCTTTTTTTTTTTATTAAAATCATCCTCAATATTATAAAACTTTATAAAATCATCATTTTCTATTTTTTTGGACCAAATTACCCTTAACTATTAAATAAAAATAGGGTAAAGTACTAAATTGGTTCCTAGGCTGCCGCCGGTGTCTTCTTGCTGTAACCAGCTCCGCCGTTCGCGGCGGCAACTTTTGCTCCCTTTCCACTATCGCGACGATGGACAGCCGTCATTGCCGCCACGGCTGCATCGTCGTCTTGAAGAGCAACCATCTTGGTTTTGTCGTCAATGTCCATCATCGAAGCGACGCTGATAGATTCAGATTCGAGCAGAGAGCAAAGAAGGAGAAGAAGAGAGAAATAAACGAATAAAGCACGCAAATTTTTGGCATAATCGAACAAATGCAGAAACAAAAAAAACCCTAATGTTGATAACACGAACTGAAAGAGAAGAAGAAGAAGCAAACAGAAAAATCGAGAGGAATGATAATTGATACGTTTACCTTTCAACAGGTCCAACGGAATCTGCAGCATTTACAGAAGCGTGGGTGGTGGTGGTGGTGGTGGTGGTGGTGAGGAAGGTGAAGAGGAGAATGATGATGATGAGGGTATTTTGGTCCAAAAATTCGGGAAAGGATGATTTTAAAGCGTTTTTGAACGTTGATGATGATTTTAATAAAAAAAAAGGTTGGGGACAATTTTGATTTTGACCCCAGACCTTGGGGACGAAAAAAGTACTTATCCCTTATTGCAATTGTTTTACTATTTATTTTTATCTTTTTTTTTTGCTTCTATGAATGTAAATTTCATCACTCTTTTTTCTTTTTTTTTTATAATAACTAAAATAAAATTAAATATTTATAAGCATATAAGCACTATTAGATAAAATGTAGACCCTAATTTAACTTAACACTTAGAGGAATTATTCTAATTATTAGGGTTAGGGTTTACCAAATATTAACAATGTCCAAAAAGAAAAATAGAAAAAGAAAGGGAAGAAGAGA